>NC_057865.1:75370576-75697005 GCF_019393635.1 Dromiciops gliroides | reverse complement strand
CCTGCCTAACCACACATAGGTATTAAGTTAGGGTCAGAAAGGTTACAACCTGCACAGCAGAAACTCTTCTCTCTGTGGATTGTCAGCTGATGCAGACCAGATGTTTTATCTGGTGGTAGCCCCTTTTCTCACTGTATTTTAGAGGATATAGTGTTATATGATATACAGTATATCCTAGATCCTTTCTCTTATTCTGGAGTCACTCTCAGAAGGAAGCTAGCATCCTCCAAGTCCCAGCTAAAATCCTCCTTTTTTACAAGTAGCCGTTCCCATTCCCTATGATTTCCACTATATCCTCTCCATCTTGTTTGTACAGTTATTTCTGTGTTGTCTCTCCTGTTAGATTTTGAGCTGTTCAATGATAGGAATTGTCTCTATCTTTCTTCATATTCTTAGTGATCAGCACAACATCTGTCACATCATAGGTGCTTAATAAATGTTTATTGACTGACTGAAACTATGTGGGCAAGTGATCCCCCCCACCCAAATTTCCTTTAAGGAAAACAATACAACTATCTACATTTTTAAGTGCTATTTTGCTTGTTCCTCCTTACCTCTTGGGTTGGCAACTTGGTGAAGAAGCAGCATCATAATGCCATAAGGTCATAGATATAGAGCTGGGCGGTACCTTAGAGATCATCTGATTTTACCCGCTCAATTTCAGTTGAGAAACTGAGAATGAATTGACTTACTCAAGGTTGCGCAAGTAGTAAAGAGAGTCCGAATTTAATACCAAGGCCTCTTTTCCCCCTTATACTAAACCCAGATAACATGGCATAGTGATTACAAAGCCAGCCTCAGAACCAAGAAGACCTGGGTTCACATCCCACAACTGATGCACGTTGGCCATGTAACCTTGGGAAAATTAGTTAATCTCTCAGTGCTCTAGGCAATTCTCTAAGATTCAAAGTTTCAGAGAAAGTGTCAACCTGATCAGTGGAGGGAATTTCCTTTCTTGACTATTCTGATGTCAATTAAGTCAGGTTCAGCCCCTCTTCCAAACTTAGTACTCTTTCTATTAATTCAATTCCTTGTATAACAGTTTATGAATCACACAGAAGAACCCTTCCCTGAATGGTCATTGGACAATTTTCATTCATCTGTTCCCCAAAATAATCACAGTGTATAAGCTGGCACATCTGTGGGTTTGGGGTTTCCAGTTGACAAGTACATGAAATCTAAATTCCTTTGCCTAATATTAAAGACCATTAACCAGATACTTTTGGACTTATCTCACTTGATCTCTTGCTATACTAACTATAGTCCCTCTGCCTTAGCTACAACAATTTATTTACTTTTCTTAGCTTCCAAGTTTTTAAATTCCTCACTCTTGACCTTCACTTATGCCAACCTTCCCCATATCAGGTGCTTTCCTTCCAGAATTGATACATTCCACTCTGCCATCCATCTCCATGAACTCTTTTAGGCTGTGATTTAAAACTTGGTTCCTCCAAGAAGCCTTCCTAGTTTACTCACCTCTCCAATTTTGATCACTCATTTACTCTGGTTCCTCTCTGCATTTGTCCTTTTAGCACTTTGCACTCCTGGATAATTTGTTTCATGATTGCCCCTATTGTTATTATTTTCTTTTTCCTATTCTATCTTCAACTAGCCTGATGACTTCTTGTAAGCAGGTACCATGATTTTTATTTCACTGATATCCTCCAACAGGGAAAATGTAAGATCACTTAATAGGTAAAACCACAGAGTTTATAACATTGTACTAATCCATTGATTATTGTTTGTTTGTTTTTGAGGGTTAAGTGACTTGCCCAGGGTCACACAGCTAGTAAGTGGCAAGGGTCTGAATCCAGATTTGAACTCAGGTCCTCCTGAATCCAGGGCCAGTGCTTTATCCATTGTGCCACCTAGCTGTCCCCCTAGTGCACCACCTAGCTGCCCCCAATCCTTTGATTATTAACATCAAAAGAGGCACAAGACAGGAAGTCATATGATTGAAAAAGGTATTTGCATATGTTAAGGGGTGTGGGGATGAACAATTCTCTATAGATAGTAGGATCCTCACCTGGTCCTTTTATGGGTATATTATACTGATTACATGGGTTCAACAACATTTCACAGGGTCCTCAATGAGATATGATTACTCAAAAATGATTGGGCTAACAATCCATTTAGAAAAATAAAATGCATGAAAAATGCCTATATATGCATTTATGCACATGTTTTTGTATATGTAGATATGCATGATAAATATATGTATATATGTTCTCATACATACATTTACATACACACATTCTTGCAGGGATACCATATTCACTTCATGTCTGTGATTCTTGAAATTCCATAATCTATGAAGAAGTGAAGTCTTGTGAATCAAAGACCAATGGAGATATACATGATGATTATAAGTAAATTACAGTATGTTTCTAATGATGGCTTATATACAGGACATAGCATAAAGAGTATCATTCAGGAAATGAATTAAGATTGAAAGCTAGAAAGGATCTTAGAGATTATTGAGTCCTATCCCTTCATTTTATATGTGAGAAAACTAAGACTCAGAGAGGTAGGTGATTTGTCCAAGGTGATACAGATAGTGAAAGAAAGGATTTGAACCCAGATACTCTGACTCCAAATGCAGTGATTTTTTTTTTCCACTGGAAGAAAAGTAGCATGTGTTAAGGAAAGCTCTATATGCCAGGCACTATGCTAAGCCTTGGGGCTATAAATACAATAAGTAAGGTAGTCCTAACTTCAAGGAACTTATTCTAATAGACAATACATGTATTAGAGTAGTGGTCAGCGAACGGGATTTTGGTTTAGGAAATCACATTGATGATAAATTGATCTTTAAGGCAGTTAAACATGCTCATTTGAGAAGAAATGGTATTTATTTGATTATTGTTTCTAAAAAAAGAAAGCTAAAAAGCAGAGAAATGGTATTATATGGTATTAAGGAAGAGGTTGGATGACCTGAGTGATTGACTAGATGGAGTGTGAAACATGGCATGGTGGTTCATGTTAGGGGGTTAAGGTAACAACTAGATAGGAGGTTTGGGCTAGGTGTATTTGCACTTATCCATTCATTTATCAAGATTGCTTAGCCCTAGGGTGGAAGTTCCAAAGCTAAGTGACTTAACATCCCTAGGGAATAGAGATCAGGAATCTGGAGGTCCTTTGTAGTGGGTCCCAGTGAGAAGAATTAAGGTAAAGGCAACAGGAAGTTGGCAACATAGACTGGGTGTATGGCTGGATTGGAAGTAGTTATTAATGGAGATGCTCCAGTAATATACTAAGGGCAGTAAGATAGTATAGTGGTGCACTGTAAATGCAGAAATATAAAATAGATATCCAGAGGAAGGCCTCTAAAACATTGCATAGATCCTGTGGAGGATCTGTGGGTAAACATATAAAATAATAAAAATGATGCAAAGGCAAACATTGGTTCTACACTGCATTGGTCTAGGAAATACATTGATGAGAACATAGATTCATTAAAATAATATAAAATAATAAAATATAGAATTATCCTCTTATAGCTTCATTGATTTGACTAGTGAGAGCACCTGTACTTGGTGGATGTAAGGTAAAGATTTGAACCTGAGAGCAAAAAAAACCCAAACAAACAAACAAACAAGCAAAAAAAAAGAGTCTTAGGTGATAAGCCAGCAACCACCCAGAGAGGCAGAAGTAAGGACCATAGGGGAACTAACCAATAAACATATATTAGAGGAAACATAAATACCAGAGATCAGAACAAAGCAGTAAGTAAATAGCCAGATGCAGATCTGAGTGAAAAACAGGGCTCAGGAGCATTAAAAACACACAGGATAGAAGAACAGATGCAAGTGACCACCAATAAAAAGAACCAAGCCATGATTCTGATATGCTTCTGATCTATCCAGGAAATTCATGTCTCCTACTGGGGTAGAAATGGATAATAGGATATGAGTAGCATAGAACTCACAGGCAAGGGTAGGGAAGGTAAAGATTTTTTCCTGGTTGGAACAAGAAGTAAGATGCCAGCTATATTGACATATATCATCCTGCACAGTGCTTATATTTCTCTCCTAACATGAATACAAATGGCCTAAATTGTAACCTACTAATAATTAATTTCATCATGTCATATCTATGAAACAAATTACATAGTCCTACAGTCTATTGCAATTGATATCTTTTGTACTGAATTTCACTAGAATCAGATGAAACTCAAGAATTTTTTAGTTTTACAGAGGTTATCACTGGTTGGACATATGCAGGTGATATTTTAAAACATATAATGAGAAAGTCTATCCTAAAACAACCTGAAGGTTGTAGCTTTGCCTCTGAGTGGCCTCCTCCCACCACCAATATCTACTCCTTGTTTCCTGAAATGATTAATGTTTATATTTTATTCTGGTTTTCTTTGTTGTAAGAAGTATTCTTAAATTTACTGGGAATGTTGAATTAGAACCAGATGAGTACTTTAACTCAACTTCCCTTCCATTTCCTGTTATTACTTTAAAAAAGACTTTTAGACTTTGACAGGGCCTTAAACATTGTTCACATTTTGAAGTCATGGTTTGTGATGACATTTAATGCATTCATTTTTTAAAGGTATAACCAAGCACAGTGACCATAAGACATTTTCTGATCTTCTAGCTCATTTTATGAGTTTATTTTGGTCAAAGTAAGGTAACTTGGAGAAATTACTCTGGAATTGATATTTTTCTCCTATTGACTTCTTATCTCCACTTATTCTTTTGCATTTCCATATTTTGCTTGATTTTTGTCACTCTTTATTATTCTACTTTAATGTAAGCCTTTTGGTCATATGACCAAATGATTTCTGACTTCCAGTATAAGGAGTGCTTTTTCATACTGGATTACTTTATTTTTTAAATTAAATTAAATTTTTCATACTGGATTACTTTATAAACCAGTTTACTAAAAGAGAAGTAGCTTAACCACAGATGCTTTTCCATTTTTGTTTCACAATGGGAATAGTTGTAGATTTGGAGTTTTTTCTATGTTACTCTAGTTATTTCATTGAATAAGGCAACTATAACCTAAAGTCAGTATGCCCGTCTCTATTCTAAGGAGGTTTTAATAATCAGACACTTTACTATATTTGTTCTATGGGGGTGAGGGAGAGAAGCATTCATTAATGACCTGTGTGCCAGGCATTGTGCTAGGCACTTTACAAATATTATCTCAATTTGATCCTCACGACAATCCTGGAAGGCAGGTGCTATTATTATTATCATTCCCATTTTCAGTTGAAGAAAATGAGACAGACAGAGGTTAAGTTACTTGTTCAGGTTCATGCAGCTAGTAAAGTATCTGAGGTCAAATTTGAACTTAGGTCTTCCTGACTTCAGACCTAGCTCCCTATGGACTCCACTACCTAGATGCTAATGCTATGAAGATTCCAGTACTTGTACTTGTTCCTCTGTTTTCAAATACTCCAGGACTCCAGTGAGTCTGTCTCATTGATTTATGTATTCGTCCCAAAGATAAAGTTTATAATGCATGTATGCCTGCCCATTCTGTATGATTCTTGTCCTTGTATTCCCCCAAGTTTGCCACAAGGTGTAGACATTGCAGTACCTTGATAGTACCAATGGATCTCATGGATTATCTCCTGATTATCCTTTGCTTTCACTGTATGACTGATACTCTTATTATGGAGGCAAACAAGGAATGGACAGTGCACAGAGAAGTTCTGGTGGGGTGGTGAAAGGGAAAATAATTTCCTCTGGACATTGGTCTGGTGATGTTTCTCAATGACCTAAAAGCAAAACATGGAGAACGTTTTGTGCAAAGTCATAAGAAGTTCAAGAATAGTTAAAAAAGGGTAGCTAGGTGGTTTAGTGGATAGAGTACCGGCTCTGGAGTCAGGAGGACCTGAGTTCAAATCTGACCTCAGACACTTAACACTTACTAGCTGTGTGATCCTGGGCAAGTCACTTAACACCAATTGCCTCACCAAAAAAAAAAAATAATAGTTAAAAAAGATTATTGCAATCCTGTAAGCACTGATCTCTACTAATAGTGGAGCAAATAGCTCCAAGTCAAGAATGAGAAAATATAACTAAAATATATTCCTCAAGCCCTAGAAATTGAGGTACACGATCCACTGTCCATGCAAAATCTGTTTGAAATTACCTTGGCAGGACAGCTAGGTGGCACAGTGGATAAAGTACTGGCCTTGCATTCAGGAGGACTTGAGTTCAAATCCAGCCTCAGACACTTGATACTTACTAGCTGTGTGACCCTAGGCAAGTCACTTAACCCTCATTGCTTCACACAAAACAAAACAAAACAAGCAAACAAAAAGAAAGTACCTTGGTAGATACAAAAACAAATGACATTTCTCAGCCCCTTACAATTAAAGCTTCATATTAGCAGGTTGGAGGAACCAATTTGCCTGATTTGGGGAGTGGTTGGATACTGAAGGCAGAACATGAATAAGTGCTGAACACCAAGACTCGATTGGGTGGGATGAGCTCAGCATAGCTAGGGTAATCTGACCAATTGTTAAGGGCTTCTTCAGTGGCAAAGTATTCTCATATCAAAGCAGTCTTTTGGGTGTGTCTATGTATAATTTAGAAACCTATTGTCCTTGTACATATATAACAAAGCACAATTTACTACAGAGACAATGTTAAGTTATCTAGCATGTCTTTTGTCACAGAGCATTAATTGTTGAGTCACTTTTAGATATTTGAAGAAGACTGAGAAACATCTCTTTGCTAAGCTAGCTGCTGTTTGTGTTGTATCCCCCAATGGAATGAAACTTTTTTTTAATTTAAAATTTTATTTATTTTCCCCTCAATTACATGTAAAAATAATTTTAATGTTCATTTTTAAAACTCTGTGTTCTAAATTCTTTCTCCTTCCCTCCCCATAGCCCCCATTTTAAGAATGCAAGCAATTCAATATAAGTTATACATGTGTAGTTATGCAAAACAATTTCCACATTAGTCAGGTTGTAAAAAAACAGACAAAAAAAACTTAAGAAAAAGAAACTAATAAAAATATGCCTCAATCTGTATTCAGACACCCTCAGTTCTTTCTGGGGAGATGGATCACATTTTTCATAAGTCTTTCAGTGTTGTCTTGGATCATTGCATTTCTGAGAATAGCTAAGCCATTCTCAGCTGATCATCTTACAATATTGCTGTCACTTTATATATAGTATGTCTCACTTTGCGTCAGCTCTCATAAGTCTTTCCAGGTTTTTCTGAGAACATCCTGCTTATACTTTCTTACAGCATAATGGTGTTCCATCATAATATCATCCCACAATTTGTTCAGCCATTCCCCAATTGATGGGCATCTCCTCAGTTTCAAATTCTTTGCTCCAAAAAAGGGCTGCCATAAATATTTTTGTACATGTAGTTCCTTTAACTTTTTTTTTTATCTCTTTTTGGATACTGACCTAGTAATGCTTTTACTAGGTCAAAGAGTATGCATAGTTTTATAGCCCTTTGGCCATAGTTCCAAATTGTTCTACAGAATGTTTGAATCAGTTTACAACTCCACCAATAGTGCATTAATATCTCATTTTTCCCATATCCCCTACATTTGTCATTTTCCTCTGCTGTCCTTTTATCCAATCCAATAGATAGAAGGTATTACCCAGAAATGTTTTGACTTGCATATTTCTAATCAATAGTGTGTTAGAGCATTTTTAAAAATGTCTATAGATAGCTTTGATTATTTAATCTGAAAACTGTTCATATCTTTTTACCATTTATCAATGGGAGAACGGCTCTTATTTTAACAACTGTGACTCAGCTTTCTATGTTTGAGAAATGAGGTCTTTATCAGACAAACTTGCTTCAACATTTTTCTTTTGGTTTTGCTTTCTTTTTTATTTTTTCTTTATTTCTCATTTAAAAAGCTTGCATTTTCTCAATTCTAATTTTTAAGGCGTTATTTTCTTCAGGGAGCTTTTGTACCTCCTTTTCCATTTGGCCAATTTGGCTTTTGAAGGCATTTTTTTCCTCATTGTTGTTTTGTATCTCTTTTACCCTTTGGCTTAGTCTGTTGTTTTTTTTTTTTGTTTTTTTGTTTTTTTTTTTTTTTTTTTTGTGGTGCAATGGGGTTTAAGTGACTTGCCCAGGGTCACACAGCTAGTAAGTGTCAAGTGTATGAGGTCAGATTTGAACTCAAGTCCTCTTGAATCCAGGGCTGGTGCTTTATCCACTGTGCCACCTAGCCGCCCCCTAGGGCTCTTTAAGGTGTTATTTTCTTCAGTATTTTTTTTGCATTTCCTTTACCAAGATGTTGATTTTTTCCCATGATTTTCTTGTGTAACTCTCATTTCTCTTTCCATTTTTTCTTCTACCTCTCTTACATTATTTTCAAAGTCCTTTTTGAGCTTTTATATGACCTGGGACCAATTCATGCACTGTCCCAAGCTTCAGGGGAGTTGTGCAGCTGTTCCCAGATATACTTTTAGGAATTTGTAAATTTTCAGTTCTTCCAAAGTAGTATGATTTAAGGAGAGGTATATTTACTATTCTCCTGGTCTGTGCTCTGCTCTGCAAGCAACCATAGGCCTGTTTTTCTGCCCTGGAACTATGAACAGAATCCCATTCTGCTGTGACTGCAAGCTCTGGTGTGCTTATGCTCCTTCTCCTCCTGGGACCACCACCCAAGACTGTAACCTGGATCTGAGTATAAGCAAAACAAGAGTCCTGCCTCAGTGCTGGCAAAGAGATCCCTCTAATCTCCTTCTGGCCAACTGTTTGACACCCTTACCATCTGCGGACTGATTTCCAGAAGGGGTTGCTGCTGCTGCTGCTGCTGCTGCTAATTTAGAGGGTCCCAAAGCCTGCTTATGGTTTGCTGTGGCTGTGACTGGGTCTGTGCTGGCATAGCCTGGACTGGACTGTGCTCCACTCTCACCCTAGTACAACAGGCCTTTCCTGCCAACCTTTTGGTTGGGAAATTATTTCACCTTGTCTTTTTGTGGGTTCTGATGCTCCAGAAACGGTCTTTTGTCATTATTTGAAGGTATTTGGTGGGTTCTTGGAGAGAGCTCAGGAAAGTCACTGCTTTTCATCTGCCATCTTGGCTCTGCCCCAGTGAAACATAACTTTGAAGGCAGAAAATGTTTAGGTTTTGTCTTTGCACCCCCAGTTCCAAGCACAATGCCTTGCACACACATAGTGTCAATCCATGTGTTCAGTTGTCTGTAAAGAATTAATTGTGATTTGAGGTTTCTCTGACCCCAGCTTTGGCTAAAGTTAGAAGCCCTGTTGTGCACCCTCGCTGGCCTCAGGCAGCACTGCCTCTGTGAAAGCACAGTGCTCCACGCACCATGATTAGAAGTCTGGTGAGAGCAGTCAGGTGACTTCCAGCATCCAGAAGCTGAAGGGGGGGCTGGCAGTTTTAGAGCCACTTGTCAATTCTGTCAATCAGTGCTGCCAGCCAATTAGCTTGGGTGTGTGTGTGTGTGTGTGTGTGTGTGTGTGTGTGTGTGTGTGCGCGAGCGCGCATAACTGCCCTGTTTCCTGTGAGAGAAGGGGGTTTTCTGGGAAGGAGAAGGGGAGATATTTCCCATTCTGGTGTGTGAGAGGGAGAGAGACAGGGGGCAGCCATTTTGCTCTTTGGGAACAGCTGAGTCCGGTTGGTGTGATTTCAGGTCATATTATTTTCCTTCCCGTATTCCCTTTTTCCCTTGTCCATAGTTCTACTAATCTTACGTGTGTTTTAAATTTGTTCCTGTTAATAAACCCTGTTTCAGTTTTTTGAAAGAGGCTGTTAATCTCCTTCCTTACCCCAATATTATGGCAAGCTGCCTAACTAACACTCCCCAATTAAAATTTGGCTCTTACATGTCTCCAGTCATGTCCAACTCCTTATAATCCAATTTGAGGTTTTCTTGGCAATGATACTAGAGTAGTTTGACATTTCCTTCTCTAACTCATTTTACAGATAAGGAAACTAAATAAAACAGGGTTAAGTGACTTGCTTAGGGTTGAACAACCATTAAATATCTGAGACCAGATTTGAACTCAGGAATATGAGTCTTCCTGACTCCAGGTCCAGCACTCCCAGACCTCTCTCTACTGCATCACTCAAATTCATGTCATTTCTTGGGGTCTTAGTTCTTTGTTTTCTTTTGGCCCTTGTACTCTGTGATGGTGTTTTTCTTGTGGTATGTGCTACCCACTAAATAAAAAACCTTGACCATAGGAATGGGGTTATCTTTGAGGTCCTTAAACTTTTTTCTTCCTGTATCCCTTTGATTCCAAGATGCCTGATAAACCTTTCACATTCTTAGTTTGCTAAGGAGAGAAAGAGACTATTAGTCTATAAGTTTAAAGAGTGGTAAGTGTCATGCAAACTCACTCAAAGCTTAGAGGAATCTTTAGATAAGTCACTCATGAAAAGCAATAACTTCAGAAACAAGACATCTGAAGTCTATAGACAAAATAATAACATAGGAACTTGAAGATGACTACAGGTAAATGTTCAGTAAGAATTATGTTACCATACTCCTAGCCCTCTTCCTAGTTAAAAGAGTCAGTTAAGTGATATAGTAGATAAAGCCCTGTACTAAGAGTCAGGAAGAATCAAGTTCAAAGCTTGCCTTTTAAACTTATTAACTGTGTGATCCTGAGCAAGTTTTTTTTTTAATCTCTAAAATGGGGTGAGTAATAAGATAATATGTAAAATGCTTTGTAAGCTTTAATGGACTACATAAATGTTAGCTATTATTATTAGCTATCTATCTTCCATTTTTCATTCTAACATCACATTCATTGTAATGACTATTGCTTCCTCCAGTTCTACTAACTCAGCAGGTCTTTTATGGTGATAATTGACTAATTTATTAAAACATATTTCTTAATCCCATCCATGCACTAATCAGACCTAGTCTTATTTATGGGGCTGGCTAACGAGAACAGGCAGTGTCATTTGATTTCAACATGGTATGTACAGATGTCAGGAAGCTGTGTGTTCAGATCCCACCTCTGACATTTATAAGCTATGTGACTGTAATTAAGGCATTAGTTCTCTGTGATCATTAGGTCATTCTCTACATCTAACATTCATATCATAGTATGGGTCCACAGAGAGAGTTCTCACACTGTGAGTTCTTACATCCACATGATTGTTTTTAATTTGTTGCAGGCTTCTGTCATAGGTTCTGGGAAATATACAGAGCTACATAGATATTGTCCTTGTCCTCAGGAAGCTTGAAGTCAAATTGTATGAGAGAAATTTCAATTCAATTCATCATTTATTTATCATGTAACATGTTCAGGGCATTTTGCTAGTTACTGGGGATACACAGAGAAAATAAAATAATCATTTCCATCAGTAGTTTTACATTCTATGGGGAGATACAACATACATCAGATAAGTAGAGAAAACTCAAAATTCAAAGAAAATTCAAGAGGTAGAGTACACTAACAATTGAGAGGGATCAGGAAAAGCTTTTTGTCAAGTAGTTTCTGATCTGGGTTTTAATATTACAAGATGACAGACAGTAGAAGGCCCTGAAGGATAAGTACCAGTGGAGAGCTAGGGATATTATGTGCCATACAAAGGGAATATGAAGTTTTATAATGAGGACATGATTCAAGGAGCTGCTAGGATAGGAATTAGACTTTGAAGGCCTCTGCCAAGGTAATCTGTGCTTGTGTTACCTCGGGTTGCTTTAGTGTCATCCAAAAGGATCCAGAATATGGATGAGCCAGCACAGTTTGCTTCAAAGAAGAGGCACAACATTAAGAAGATAGAAATTTTAGTTTCACAAAATTGCTGCATTTCATGCCTAGAGTAATTTTCAATCAATGAAACTGCTCCGATCCCATGAAAACATGGAATTGGGTTCATGGTTACAGCATAGCAAGCCCTAGATATGTTTTCTTTCCATTCCTTTCAAAGATATGCATAGGTAAAGCTCTAAGATTTTGAGACCATTGTGCTAATAAACTGCTGGAAAAAGTAAGGCACAATTGAAATTGTTTTATTCCTGTTGCCTATTCATTTTTCAATGCCTTTATCCAATGTTTGTCACCTTGTCCCCCCTTTTTTGGATTATACTTCTGATTTCTCTGGTGTTCAGGACTTGCAATGAGAAAAATCCCCCTACCAATAGAACTACGTGCTTGCTTGCAATTTATAGTTTTATAGACTTGCCCAGGGCACCAACAAGTTAAGTGACTTGCCTGGCATCACAGTTACTCTATGTCAGAGAGTGGGCTTGAACCCAGGTTTTCTTAGCCCTGAGGGCAGGTCTCTCTCCACTATACCACATTACCTCTCACTTCTATATAATAACAATAAATAATTGTACTACTGATGTTCTTCTCTATGACTATCAGTCTTTCCCCCTATAGAGTTTCCTTTGATGACTTTCACATTCAAGGCTCGTTCTCTTTTTTGTCCTGCTGGGTGTATGAGCCATATGAAGCTGTCTCCCATCAAAGGCTTTTCTCAGAGAATCATTTAGTAGATGGCATGGTGTTAAACCCAAATGGATAGAAGTACTTGATCCTGAGGATGCCTGGATTTGATTTCTTGTACATTTTTCTTGCTGCCTTCCTGATTGGACTTTGAGCAGACACAAAAACCTGAAACCATTTCTGTTGTCAGCATCAGACTGTCTCACCAAACAAAAGAGTGTATATTTATGACCTGTGTCTTTACATTTCCCCCACTCCCCTCTTTTGGCTGTATCATTACTTAAACCTGGAAGTCCAGCGATATTTTTCCATTTCCAGTTTTTCCCAGTGTTCCACTGTCTGTCTAGTTTCACTGTGCTAAGTATTTCCTTTTAAATAGATCCTGCTTTGACTTCTTTTGGAAGCTTTTTATTTTTTTTAATTGAAGAGATCAGGTTTCCTCTTTCATTGTGACCCCACAACACTGTCAGACTATTGAAAGCTGCAAAAATAAACTTTGAAGGTCTTTTTTTTTTTTTTTTTTTTTTTTTTTTTTTTTGTGCAGGACACATGCAGTTACTTACTCATTTTCTACCAAGAACTCCAGTCCTTCAGCACCATATGTATCTTTTTGTTTTGGAGACCCAGCATGTGACTAAAGATGAAAACCCAAGGAGGATGGAAACTGAAAAAAAGTCTGGCAACAGCAGCACATTTTCAGCATTTGCTCTTTGGAAGATTATGATTTCATTTAACCACACACCCTTTAGCAGATGCTATCTGGCTCTCCTCTCAAGGGCTTTTATAATAGTGAATGGACCAAATGAAACTTACATAGAGCCAAGTATAAGATATTCTCAGAGTTTTCATAATGAAACCACAGGTACCTATTTGGCCAGAATATATCTAGCTGGTTAAAATAGTGCAACTAATCATCACACAGAAGTGGATTTGAGTGTTGAGAATAACCATTGCTTCCATTTGCAGTTCAAAATCAGGGTAATGATTTAGTTTCCCTGTTTGCCTCACACCTTTCTTGATTCAATTTAAACTCTGTGATTTACTACTTCTATGTACTTCAAGAACCATTTGCCTTTCCTAGCCTTGGTTTCCTTATTTGTAAAATGAAGGCATTAGAATTGATGACTTTGCCAGTTCTCAATTGCTATTTTATTCAATTTTTAAGATCATCATTTATTGGGGGCAGCTAGGTAGCACAATGGATAAAGCACTGGCCGTAGATTCAGGAGGATCTGAGTCCAAATCTGGCCTCAGACACTGTGACCCTGGGCAAGTCACTTAACCTTCATTCCCTTATAAAAAAACAAACTAAAACCAAAAAAAAATCATCATTTATTGATCAAGCCATTGTTGTGGAGATACAAAAACTAAAGAGAAACAATCTCAATCTTTCCTCAATGGATAGAGCATTGTAGTCAGGAAGATGTGAGTTCAAATACTGTCTCAGACACTTAGCTGTGCAACCAGCCAAATAGACTTTCTCTGTCTTAGTTTTCTAAGCTTTAAAATGGCAATAATAATAATAATACTTCACAGGGTTGTTGTGAGACCAAGATGAAATAACAAATGTAAAATGTTTTATATACCTTAGAGTGCCATACAAATGCTATTATTGATATTTTCAAAGGGAAGAATCAAACTTGCTCTGGTCTATGCCATTCCTCCCTCCCCCCAAATAAACATTGTTTTAATTATCTGATAACTATTAATCAATAAGTATAAATTTATTAAGGACCTATTATATGCCAGGCACAGTGCTTGCTACTGTGGATGAAAAGAGGAGAGAAGAGGTTACATTCCAGAGATGTTGCAAAGTGAAATTGACAGGCCTTGGCAATAAATTTGATGTGGTGGGTGAGAGAGTGAGGGATCCAGGATAACTCCCAGCTTTGTGAACCTGAGGGACTGGGAGAATGGTATTGCCCTCTATAGTAATAGAGAAGGTAGAAAGTGAGGAAGGTTTAGGAAAAGATAATGTGTTATACATTAAAAATTATGTATTAATTATATGCATGCTAAATTATGTAGTAAAAAATGTAAATGCTGTAGAATTCAGAGGAGAGGTTGATTAAATGAGAACTACACAGTCAGGAAAGACTTTATACAGGTAGGGTTTGAGTTAGACCTTAAAAATGCATCAACAACTGTGTAGACCTTACAAGCCAACTCCTGCTGGTTCCATGAATTCTCTCAACATTCCTGACAAGTTGTCATTTTGCTTTCATTTGATCACCTCCAGTGATAGGAAACTCATTGCTTATAAGGGTAACCTATTCCATTTTGGGAAGCATCTAAGAATCTTTAAATTCTTCCTTCTTTTGAGTCCAAATCTGACTCCTTTTAACTTGGAAGAGATCATCTTTTGGTCCTTATTTTGCCTCCTGATCATAAATAGGGTATTATATTACTTTTTTTACATGATCATCCTCCAAATAATTGAAAACAACAAACATGTCATATATCCATTCATTCAAGTAACCTATATGTTTTAGGCATCATGTGCCTGAAAACAATAGAATTAGCACTGGGTTGGACTCAGCTGAACAACTTCTTTGTTAAGTATCTACTATTTACAAAGCCCTCAATCAGGATTCAGTAATCTAAGGTCAAGCGACCAGATCAGAACCGCAATTTTTTCATGGTTTGTTACCTAATACTTTTAAAATTAAAGTTTTTAATCATATTAAAAATGTAAAAAGCATTATTTGGCAGGCCATATATAAACAGAGTTTTGGCCAATCCCTGGACCAGATGATGGGGATACAAAAATAGGTATCACAGATTTTGTTCTTAAGAAACTTATATTCAGGAGAAACTTGAGGGAGAAGAAATCAATTTCAGCTGCTCAGGGGTGACCTGATAACAGCAAAAGTTCAATGGAAGAGGTGGCACCAGCAGTTGCACTTCAGTAGATGGAGATGTGGGACAGTAAGCCTGTTTCAAGCATGAGGGATGGCATGAACAAAGGCACAGAGATTGAAGATGTCAGGATAAGCATGGCATGAGAACATTTCAGATTTTTTTTTCTAGAAAAGCAATTATTTAGGATATAGCTAGAAAATGTGTTGGGATCATGTTGTGGCTGTCATTCAATGACAGTATTAGTTTATGTTTGTTGTTTTTGTTGTTGTTGTTGGTTTGTTTTGTTTTGTTTTGTTTTGGTTTGGTTTTTTGCAGGGCAATGAGGATTAAGTGACTTTACCACGGTCACACAGCTAGTAAGTATCAAGTGTCTAAGGCAGGATTTGATGAACTCAACTCCTCCTGAATCCAGGGCCAGTGCTTTATCCACTGCACTGCCTTGCTGCCCTAGTTTATGTTTTTTACCATTCCGCTGGGAAGCCAATGCAGGTTTTGATGAGAGCAACAATGAGGTCAAAAGATTATTTGTGACTCTGTATAAAGGACAAATTGAAAAAGGAATAGAAAAGAGTAAAAATTCCTAACTAGAATTTATAGATCCCAAAGGGTCATTGAATAGGCTTTAGGACATTTGTCAATTTGGATGGAAAAATAATTACATGTGTTTTCTTATTTATCTTTAGCTTAAATTTAGAATTGTCTCCAATAATTTAAGAATATATCCTCAGAAGGGGTCTATGACACAAAATAGTAAAGAACCTCTGTACTAAACGGAAAGGAGATTCTAACAGTAATTAAGGTGAGATTTAATTATGGCCTGAAAATCAACTAGTGGTATTATGTGAGAGAAAGGGATAGAGCTAGGCTGCTTTAGCATCATGGGAAAAAACAACCAATTAGAAATGGATTATAGACAAGGGGTGAAAGAAAAAAATAATAAAAAAGGTTCTGAGATTATGAGCATCATGAATTAGGAAGATTGTGGTGTCTTCAACAGAAATGGTGAAGTCAGGGCCCAGGTCAGGTATGGAAGGAAAGATAAGGAATTCAATTTTAGAAATATTGAGGGATTGGTGATGCTTTTAGGTATAGTTGTCTAATATGGGGAAGCTAAGTGGTACAATGGATAGAGTGCCATGGCCTGGAATCAGGAAGATCTGAGTTCAAATCTGGCCTCATATACTAGTTGTGTGATCCTGGGCAAGTCACTGAACCTTGTTTGCCTCAGTTTTCTCATCTGTAAAATAAGCTAGAGAAGGAAATGGCAAACTGCTCTAGTATCTTTACCAAGAAAACTCCAAATGGACTCATGAAGTGTCAGACATGGCTAAAATGACTGAACAACAACAACATAGTTGTAAAAAAAGCATTTTGGAATAGACGTGTTAACCAAAGTCCCAGGAATAGATAAAATTCCAAGGGAGGGAACAGAGAGAAAAGGAAGAAGTTGAAGAGAAGAAAACTGGGTGATGTCACTCTTTAAGCGGTAAGAGAAAGGTAAGGAGGCAGGAAACGAGACAAAAGTATTGTCAGAAGAATATAAAGAAAAAAAAACAAGAAAAGTACAATGTCTTGAGCCAAAAAAAAAAAAGTGGGAGAAGATGTCTAGAATACTAAGTGTGACAAAGATGTCCAGAACAATGAGAAGTGGGGATAAAGCCGCTGTATTTAGTGGTGATGAAGTCATTAGTAACCTTTGATATGCATTTTAGTGGAGTTTTGGGGATGGAAACCAGATTGCAAGCAGTTTGATGAGTGAGTAGGTAGTGAGAGAACAGAGGCAATGACTGTAGATTACTTTCTAGAAAGCCTGAAAGTGACAAGCAATAGCTGGAGGGAGTATTGAGGTCAAAGGAAAATGGTATGGTTTTGTTGTTGTTGTTGTTGTTTTATATTTGGAGACTGGATGTTTGTAGGTTGAGGGAAAAGAGCCAGTGAAGAAGAAAGGATTAATAAGGTTCATCTTAAAATGTGGTGTTCGGAAGGAGCATGGTACACTAGATGTGGACTGACCAGGGCAGAGTACAGTTTATACTACACAATTAGCACCTTGTAAATTATGGTTTTGGTAATTCTCTATACCACACAATAAGGACTTATTATATTAATGTGATTTTATATACATATATACGCATACATTATATATACATGTGTACATTATATATATGCATGTGTACACATACAACACATGCATATAGATATATAAATATGTATGTGTATACATGTATATAAGTGTACTTATGTATATGCTTGTTTATATAACAACATAAAAACATTTAAACATTTTTTTGTCTATACTTAGAGCGTCTAAAAAATGTTAAGGCAATTTAAGCTATATATCTTAGAACATTGGCTTAAAGCCTAACTTTGGGATACCCTGTATTTCACTATATATTCACTATGTTTCACTATATTCTGAAATTTATATAGTGCTTAATATATACCAGACACTGTGCTAAAGCATTTAGCTATTATTATCTTACTTGTTAACATTTATGTTATATGTATTTATATATTATACACTATATATTCACATGCTATACATTTATATGTTAGATATAAAATATTTATATATTATGCACTACATGTTATATATCATATACTGCATATTTAAATATGATATACTACACATTATATATTATACTATGTATTTACATAGTGTATGCTCCAGATTTATGTATTATACATTAAATATTTTCATAGTCATATATTTTATACATAAATACACACATAAATATATATACATACACTCACACAAACGTATCTGAAAAAAAATCATAATGTTGTTTCTAGTCACAAAGTGTATGCTTTGTGTTCATCTTATTTCTCCAGCTTGCTTTTGTTTTACCCTTTTACTGTCCAAAAAGGTACATTGTAGCCCATTCAAAAAATCCATGTTAATAAATTGGTTTTGATATTTTGATAGGCAGCTATATAGTTTGGGGCCATGTCTGAGTTAAAAATTAGATCAGATCCTGCTCCTGATACTTACTACCTGTGTGCCTGTGGGCACGTCACTTAATCTAAACTCTAACTTTTGATTTTCTCATCTGTGTAATGGAGGTGAAGGGGTTCAACACAAAATACACCACCTACTTCAAAGGATGGCTATAAAGAAAGTGCTATATAAATGTTAGTATAACATGCAATATCTGTGTGAGAGGCAGCATTGAGAAAGGAATGACCTTTGGTTCATAATAACTTGTGTTTAAGTATCCCCAATAATACTATTGGTTGTGGGCAATGCCTTAACTTCTCTTGCCCACCTGCAATTCTCTAAGACTATATGATAGATAAAAATTGTCATTCTGTACTATAACTTTCTTAGAGGGAGCTGTGTATACCTATGAAATTACCAGTCCAGAATAAAAAAAAACACCAAATACCAACAAACATGAACAACAAAACCCAGAAAATAAACCAAACAAAACCTCTTTCATAAGAAATATCCTTTTCATTGTGTCCTGTTTCTCAAAATTTGCCATTTCAATGAACCCTTAATTTCCTTTAATTGAGGCAGAACAATAGAGTAGAAATAATAACTACTAGTTATTGTTCAGTCATTTCAGTTATGTCTGACTCTTTGTGACACCATTTGGGATTTTCCTGACAAATGTACTGGAGTAGTTTGCCATTTCCTTCTCCAGCTCATTTTATGGATGAGGAAACTTAGAGAAACAGGGTTAAGTGACTTGCCTAGGCTCACACAACTATTAAGTGGCTGAGGCCAGATATGAATTCAGGAAGTCTTGTTGACTTCAGGCCTGATGCTCTCTTCAATGCACCACCTGGCTTCCCTGGTATAAAAAGAACTAGTCTTGAATTTGTTCCATTACTTAACTTGACATGTGACCTTGGGCAAGACACTTAGTCACTCTGAGTATCAACATCCTAATCAGAAAGTGAGCATAGTAATGTTCATCTAAGATGCCCCACAGAATTATTGTGAGAATCAAAAGTTAAAAAAGGTTTGTTGACTACATATATGTCAGATTTAGTTTGGATTGTTTCCTTTGTTATAATATGTCAATATTGTCCATTGAAAGGGCCCTGCTTTGTATTTTTGGAAGCATTTCTGTGTTCCATATTATTACTATTATTTCTGTGTTCCATATTACTTTTATTCCCTTTTAAGTAATAGAACTCAAAGAACAAAGAAGTAGAACAAAGCTTGATGATGTCATTTTGTGTGTATTTCATATCAACTAAAATTGCCAAATAAAGAAGCAATCTTAATCTTTAAAAATAGAAAATCTCATAGAAACATTTCAATTTGGGGGTTAATTTTAATGTATTAATAAAGGAAAGTAATCAGTGCAAACCAATAAAACAGGGAGAAACCCATAAAGCTGCCATAACGATTGTAATGCACAGCACTTTTGATTCTTCAAAGGACATTAAAATTAATGCCTAATTAATTATCACAGCATTCTGGAAAGGTAGGCAAGTGTTGTAAAGATACAGTTGCAGAGATATTGAGCATTGTACCAGGCACACCATGGGAATTACTATCCAAATCTTAGTTTTGTTCAGTCCCTGTCATAGGTTTGTGTGAATTCTTGGATCATGGGATACAGTACATTCCCATAAATGGTGATTACAACACGAATACCTGATGTTTCAGATCTTCCTCATAAAAATCACAAATAAAATATATAAGCCATAAAGAGGTTTTATTGGAGCAAGGATTTTGACAAATGATGCATTTGCCTGGGGTGATGCCATAAAGCATGACTTTGACACCCTGGGTTTTTAACTGCATATGAAATATAATAACCTTCCTCAACTGAATGGTTGGGAGTGTTTTATTATTTATATGCACTGAAATTTACGTACCAAAACAGAAAAGCAGCCAGCTGGGCTGCTTTGCTAAGGATAACTGACACAGGTGAATCTCATTGAGTCTATCATGCTGTGTTAGTGCTGTCAGGCATGCTAAGGACTTTGGAGAAAAGACAGACAGACAGACAGACAGATAGATAGATAGATAGATAGATAGATAGATAGATAGATAGATAGATAGATAGATAGATAGATAGATAGATAGATAGATAGATATAGTGATTTATTAAACACTTGTTACATGTCAGGCTCTGCATCAGATATACAAATATAAACAAGAAAGGCAGTTCCTGCCCTCAAGAAGCTTATATCTTAATGGGAAGATAGCAGAATGATGTTCGAAAGGGTAGCTGGACAAGAAATCAAGGAGAGTGGATGGAACACTGGAATGGTTTGGAACTCATGAGAACAAAATGAAGTGAAAGCCCAGTTTTGGGCAACATAAAGTGAAAGCTACCTATCAGAGCTCAGAGGGGTTCCAGGGCCAGTATCCAAGATGTCTGGGGGAGAGGGTAGATGACTATTATTCAGAATATAGGGATCATGGTGTGCAGCTGGTGACTAGGAATAACAGTGGACTGACTTTTCTTTTCCTCATTTGTCAAATTAAAAGGTTAAATCAGATGGCATCCCAAATCCATTCTAGCTCTATATCTATGATAAGTGTATGCTGGCAAAAGTTTAACAACTGGGTCTCCTTTACCCTTCCAAAAATGTAAACAGGACACACTTTTAACTTTAATGTGAATAATTAACTTTTTATTCATCACTTCCTTAGGTCTAGACAAACAAGAAAACAAATGAAGCCAGATTTATAGCATATGCCAATTTCTGAGGTCTAAACGCTTACACTGAAAATTTAACAATCAACTTTTCTAGCTAGACTATTGGCTAACTTCCAGGGGATTCCCTCTTGTGGGAAAGGAATCTAAAGAATTATGATGAAATGAAACATGAAACTAGTGTTATGAATTATCAATCTAGATAACATAAATTTTCCTTAAAAAGTTAAGAATTTGGGGCAGCTAGGTGGCATAGTAGATAAAGCACTGACTTTGAATTCAGGAATACCTGAGTTAAAATCTGGCCTCAGACACTTGATACTTACTAGTTGTGTGATCCTGGGCAAGTCATTTAACCCTCATTGCCCTGAAAAAAAAAAAGTTAAGAATTAATGGATTGGCATGTTTCCTTTCTACCACTTGCAAATATTTAGTGTTCCCCAGAATCTCACCTTCTCAATGTTGGTAAAGATATGACCTTTGTATAAGGAAAAAGAACAAAGTGACACAGCCTTCTGCTTTGATAAGGGCAGAGAGTTAAACTAGTTATCTCTGTGTATCATATTTTATATTTTACCTTATAATGGAGGGAAAAGGATGAAAATGCTTAACTTGGTGCTTTTTTCTTTCTAATAGCCACTTCCTATCAACTGTACAGCATATTTAGTTGATTTTGTATATGATGATTGCTGAGATGCCTAAAAAAGAGGATTTACCTGAAAAAAAAAAGAGGGGAAAAGATTTTTTTCAGTGACTAGAGATATATGGGGCCATACTTCTGGTTGACATTTGAAAGAGGGTAGAGGTACGCTTGTTGTTGTTTTCCTTTAGGATAAGAAAGAATTCAATCTCTAATAATTTATATCTAGAAGAGACTCCAGAGGAGGAAACAGAAACCCAGAGTGGAAGGAGTGGGTGCAAATGCTGTTCTGCTTCGAAAGGTCACAAAAATAGCAGAACAAAATTTAAACATAGTTCTGACCTTGAATCCTGATCTTCTTCCTACACCATGTGATTGTTCAAGTATATATTTCAGATAGTCATTTCATAAGTAGGATATATCCAGAGGATGTAACAAAGAAATTTTCTAATGCTGTTAAAAATAGAGGAGAGTGGGGCAGCTAGGCGGCGCAGTGGATAAAGCACCGGCCCTGGATTCAGGAGTACCTGAGTTCAAATCGGCCTCAGACACTTGACACTTACTAGCTGTGTGACCCTGGGCAAGTCACTTAACCCCCTTTGCCCCATAAAAAAAATAATAAAAAAAAATAGAGGAGAGACAGGAGGCAGGGAATAGGGACTATAGGTGATATCAGGAATTGTATTGAGCATGTCAAAGCCATATCCATCCTACTACACCCATAAATTGGGTGGAGTAATCTATCTAACAATGCAGGAAAGTAGATGGGGAAGGGGATAAGGGGAAGGGAGGGCCGAATGGGGGAGGGGGTAGTCAGAAGCAAAACACTTTCAGTCCTTCAGGGGCCTCTGATCCAATGAACTAGTCTCTGCTTATTTTATTTTATTTTATTTTTTGGTGAGGCAATTGGGATTTAGTGACCTGCCTAGGGTCACACAGCTAGTAAGTGTTAAGGGTCTAGGCCGGATTTGAATTCAGATCCTCCTGAATCCAGGGCCAGTGCTCTATCCATTGTGCCACCTAGCTGCCCCTCTGCTTATTTTTAATTGCCTCAATGTGTTGATTCTCTTTTGTTTAGTGGAAAGAATGCTGGCTTCAGAGCCAATCCCTAGGTGTATATTGTGGCTCTTCTACTTCCAATTTCTGTGTCACTTCACCTTTGTGGGCCCAAGTTCCTTCATATGTAAAATGACAGGGTTGAATTAGATGACCCCTGAGGTCCTTTCACCTCTTTATTTATGGTCTTGTGCTTTGAGCATGTATACTTTTCATAAAACCTTTGGGAGATAATCCTCCAATCCAATTTCAATTTGCTGTGAAATATCCATTTTCTAACCCCAAACCCTTAAAAAACCCTTCAAATGACATTACCTAACTGTTGGCATATTCCACTTATGAATAGATTCAGCCCTGAAAATAAGGTATGGACCTAGTAAAATAAGCTAGTATTTTTTTTTCTCCGATTTGCAGTATTTCTTTTCTGAATGTTTGATGAAAGTTGCCACGTGAGCAGTTATTTATTTATATTTTCTACTCCATGTCAGTATGACTGCCTCTGAGCTCTGCAAGAATATCAAACCTTTCCTTTTCTGGACCTCACAGCAAAGAAGATAAAACTAGAAGGTAAAATCAAAAGGTGTCTATAGTAATAATAATTTCATTTTAGGAAGGAATTATTTAAAGCACATTTTATTGATGTCTTTTATTTTCACTTGATGTTCATTTCTGGGAAAAGTAAACCAAAAGCACAACTATACCATGAGACGGGATGCATGTTGCATTATGTTTTCCCAAGGGAGCCATTTTTTATAGGAAAATAAAGCAAATTATTTGGATTCCTTTGAAAAGAATCTTGACTAATTCCATCTCTATTAAACCACTTGGGTCAGGATTCAGTAGAAAGAATTCACTGTGATAGTCTTGATAATTCTTGACTACTTCCACTGTCCAAATGACAGAACTCTAGGTACCTACAAATTTTAGAATACCATAGAGAATCTGAAAGCTATCAGTTGGCCAGAGGCTAAATGTCCAATTTGGAAGCTGATTAATTGTATGGGCTATATTTGGCCATCAAGATGAGTCACATGTGGAAATGCTCGAAGTGCAACTAATTCACGCTGCCACAACTCCAAGGCTCAGGATCAGTATGTTTGAGATGCTGTATGCCTTTCTGCCTTCAATTGCCATTTAAACGAATTTCCTTTGTTTATTGATTCTGAAACATGATTATTTCAGGGTTTCAATTTCTGATTCTAGGGAATGAGTTGATTCAAACATTTAAAATTTTGCTTTAGGTTTTAAGATCATGTCATCATGATCTGACAATCTTACTATCATAAGACTGGAAGCCAATGTACCAAACAGCTATTATTCTATACTCTCCACTGCATGCAGGATTATACTTGAAGTGTCCCAGATGGGTGAGAGTTTATGGTAATTTTAAAGACCTATAACCAAATTCATCTGTAGAATTCCACTCATTTGTTGAGTGAATATGAAGTATCTATAGTTCAATAAATTTTTAATTGTGTTTAATGAAATTTTTAAACTGTGTGTTATACATGTAAGGCCTGATTCCAGAAGTTTCAGGGGAAAGCTAGGTTCCAGAATTGGTTTTAGAGAATCTGTACTACTGCAATGCTGAACTAGGGAAATCCATGACAGCACTGTTAGCCAAAAGATTATGTAATATAAGTCCTTTGTGAAGCTATTCATATGCCCACACTCTTGGGGAAAGACATTACATTCAAATAATCAGCATTTCCACTAGAATCCTCTCATTGGAGTCAAATATGCCATTTCAAAGAAAAAAATTCTAAATGGAGTATTTCCCTTGGGGGATTCAATTCTCATATGAAGAAGCATTCCCACGTATCTTATTAGGGTCAAAATGGTAATTATTTTAATGATAGCCCAGCATAGGCTTGTATATAAAATACTGTAGAAACTATGTATGTGACACAGGATTTACTCAAAAATGTTATCTCATCCTGCTTTGGTTACTATGAACATCCAGTTCTGCTTGGAATAAATCAGTTTAAAGATCCTCAGAGAAATATAAAACTTCTCTTATTTCCCCAAATGCCAGTTCTTTAGTCCTTTATGGAAAGTATATAATGTTTACTATATCAAGCATTGCATATTCTATCAGTCCAAGGTAATGCATATTAAATGACACACTGTAGACTGTACATAAAACTGTTAATAATAACTGATATCCATGTTACTGTATTTTATTCATCTACTTACCTCTTTGCTTTAATGATTTTTAAGAATTTAATTCTTTACTAACACTTGAATCTGGTTGCTAAACTTTCATTTAAAATTCAGAATTCCAGCTGGAGGGCACTCAAGGAAATTAGCCTTCAGGGTGAATATGATTGAAAGATAAAGTGACTGAATTATACTATAAATTGTTTAATATTACCACAGTGTCAAGCATTGGGGAAAAAAAATCATGGCACAAAGTGATAGAGCAAATTACTAAAGGATAGGAAAACATTCTTGCTTTGGGTTTATATCATTCCTTAGATTCCTCAATACACACATGCAGTTTTTTGGAACCTTCTGTTAGCCTGTAATGACATAATGAAATTTTGGTGTATAGTTTTAGCCTGGGGCTTTTTCACAGAGAAAGCAAGATATAGTACCTTGAAGAAAACATCATAAGGAACTTTAGAGGTGGGTGGTTATAAAATTTAAGTTCAAAACCTTCCTCTGCCATTTAAGAACAAAGAAATAAGAATTATTTAAACAGCATCTCTGTTATTTAAAAACAGAGGTTGCCTCATAGATTTTTCAGTAGCTTTCATAAGTTCCTTCTTCCATGATAGTAATTGATCTTTGTCCTTAAGGATTTGCTCTCCAAACTCCACATTTTGTCTGGTGATTCTTACAATTGCAATGGGTGCCACATATATTGCTATGTTCAGGTTATAATTTTGTTTTATGATTTTTGTCAAATGCTGTGTGAAAATGAATTCATTCATGATAAAGCTGTTACTAGCTTTTGCAAATTGTTTTTCTTTGGTATTATTAGTCTGACAGTTGGATTCATGCCTTTAAAACCAAAGGTGCTTTTTATAATTACTGTTTAAGTATGCTTATGCCCTTTTCAAAAGCATAAGAGATACTATGAGAAATTTGAGGTTAGAGAAGCTCTTATATTTTGAATGTGGGAGAAAGCTCAGGGAAGGTTTCATGGAGGATTTGGCAGCCATGTTGACTGTGAAAGAAAGAAAGTACTTTAATAGAGGGAAGCAGAGGGAGGGAAGTTGAACCCATTTTAGGTCTTGGAGTACACATGAGCATTGGAAATGGACATGGAGAATTACTCCAAAAAATCTCCAAACACAGTCATAAGACAAATCCTGGAGCAGCAGAACCCATAATAAGATGGGCTGAGATTATTTTCCAGCCAAGGATGGCTTAGAAATTTGGCAGGAGGGGGTTGTTGCACTAGGCTGGGAGTCGAGTCCAACCCTGAGATAGCACTAACACATATCTAGCCCCAGGAAGGCTGCACCAGAGAAATTTACCTTCAAACCTCTGAATCAGCTGCAGTACAGGTGTCTTCTGGAAATAAGCTCATGGTCTGATGAGAGGGCTGAATGGCTGTCTGGGGAGGGGGGCTGAATAAAGAGGTATCTGTTGGAGCTGAGGAGGAATTTGGTTGTCTTACCCCAGCAGGGAGCCAGGAAGAAACCTTGAGTGGCAGGAGGCCCAGGTCAGAGAGGGGTGTAGGCTTTTTAGAACTAACAAACACAGCAAACAAAATTTTGTTGCCTGGTTAATTAGCAAGTTAGTCTGGAGTTATTTACAGACCAGAGCATAGGCCAGGTGAGTGAACAACCTGCTCTTCCTTAAATCATACCACCTGTGACCCCCTGAAGCTTGGGACAGTGTAGCCAGGAAGCAGGGCCTTACTTTAAGAAGGAGTTAAGAGTCAGGTAAAAGACTGGCAAGATGAGCAGGCAGAGAAAGTTGCAAACCATAGAAAGCTACTTTAGTAACAAGGAAGTTCTAGGTGTACCCTCAAAAGAGGATAGCAACATCAGGGATACTACATGAAAAGCTTCCAAAAAAATTAATTTGGGGCAGCTAGCTGGTGTGGTGAATAAAACACTGGCCCTGGATTCAGGAGAACCTGAGTTCAAATCCAGCCTCAGACACTTGACACTTACTAGCTGTGTAACCCTGGGAAAGTCACTTAACCCCAATTGCCTCAACAACAACAACAAAAACCAATAACAATAATAAAAAAATCAAAAAAAGGAGAAAAAGAAAAAAAAGAAAAATATGAATTGGTCTCAGGCTGTAGAGGCACTCAAAAAGGACTTTGAAGATAAAGTAAGAGAGGTAGAGGAAAAAATGGAAAGATAAATGAGATTGATACAGGAAAGTCATGAAAAAAAGTCAACAGCTTGAAAAGCCAGATGGAAAAGGAGATAAAAAAGCTCTCCGAAGAAAATAATTGCCTAAGAATTAGGATTGAACAAATGGAAGCTAGTGACTTTATGAGAAATCAAGACACAATAGAGCAAATCCAAACGAACAAAAATAGAAGCCGATATTAAATAGCTTCTTGAAAAAAACAGCTGACCTGGAAAATAGAACCAGGAGAGACAATTTGAAAATTATTGGACTACCTGAAAACCATGATCAAAATAAGAGTTTAGATATCATCTTCCAAGAGATTGTCAGGGAAAATTGCCCTGATATTCTAGAAGCAGAAGGTAACATAGAAATTGAAAGAATCCACCAATCAGTTCCTGAAAGAGATCCCAAAGGAAAACTCCCAGGAACTTTATAGCCAAATCACAGAGTTCCCAGGTCAAGGAGAAAATATTGCAAGCTGCCAGAAAGAAACAATTAAAATACTGTGGAGCCACAATAAGGATAGTACAGGATATAGCAGCTTGTACATTCAAGGACCAGAAGGGCTTGGAATATCATATTCCTGAAGGGTAAAGGAATTGGGATTAAAACCAAAAATCACCTACCCAACAAAACTGTGTATAATCTTTTAGGGTAAAAAAGGGATATCAATGAAAAAGAGGACTTTCAGATATTTGTGATCAAAAGACCTGAACTGAATAGAAACTTTGACTTTAAATTGCAAGATCCTAGAGAAGCATAAAAAGGTAAACAGGAAAAAGAAATCATGAGAGATGTTAAAAGGTTAAACTGTTTACATTCCTACATGGGAAGATGGTATTTCTAAAATATAAGAGCTTTCTGAGTATTATGGCAGGTAATAGGAATAAATTTAGATGGAAGGCACAGGTGGGAATTGATTATGAAGGGATCATATCTGTAAAGCATTTATTTTCTATTTGTCTTTGTTCTGGGGCATGGTTGGGGTTGGTGAGTGTCTCGTGTCTGATCCCAGATTTGGACTTGGGTACTCCTGAGTCCAGAGTGGGTGCTTTGTCCACTGTGTGACCTAGTTGCTCCATGATGATATCTTTAGTGTAAAATTGAGGGGGAAGAGAAATGCATTCAGGGAAGGGAAAGGAGAGAGGTAGAATGGGGTGAAATTCTACATAAAAGAAGCAGTAAAGGGCTTATGCTGTGCGGGGGGGGGGGGGGGGGGGGGCGGGGAGTGGGGAAGTGAATGAGCCTTAAAGACCTTAATCTCATCAGAGTTGGCTCAAGGAGGGAATAACGTACCCATAAATTGGGTGGAGTAATCTATCTAACAATGCAGGAAAGTAGATGGGGAAGGGGATAAGGGGAAGGGAGGGCAGAATGGGGGAGGGGGTAGTCAGAAGCAAAACACTTTTGAGGAGGGATAGGATAAAAGAAGATAGAAAACAGAGTAAATATCATGGATATCATGGAAAGGGAATAAGATGGAAGGAAACAGTTAACAATAGTAATTGTGAAGCAAGAGTAATGTAAGATGTTGATGGTGGTGATGGTGATGTGTATTGATGATGATTGGATGAAGGTGAGGATTTATGGATAAGGATTGAGTGAGGATGAGGACTGAATAATGATGAGGATTGAATGAAGAAGATGAGGATTGATTGAAAATGCTGAGGATTGACTAAGGATGATAGTGATTGATGGACGATGGTGGCAAAGTACTTTGCTGGGCTATTGTGAAGAAAATTCTTTGTCAAGTTTAAGATACTATATACAAGTTATCTATTACTGTTGTTTCAATAATCAACCTCATGGGTTTATTGTAAGGAAATCTATCTTTAAAGTACCATATAAATGTAGTTTACTATAAAAAAAAAAGATGAGTAGAATACTATCAAAAAGACCTGGAGGGACATGCATGAACTGATGCAAAGTGAAATCTACCATATACAAAATAACAGCAATATTGTGAGATGACCTGTTGTGAATGACAGTTATTTTCAGCATTGTGATAATCCAAGACAACTCCAAAGGTCTTATGAAAAATGCAATCTGTCTAGAGAGAGAACTGATGGTATTTATATGCATATTGAAAGTATTTTTTTGTTAGTTACTTTATCAGAAACAAAAAAATATGATGAGCAAGGATGCTATCAGAAAAACCTGGAAAGACCTACATACAAAATAACAGCAATAGTGTAAGATGATTTGCTGTTAATTACTTGGTTATTTTCATCAGTGCAATGATCCAAGATAACTCTGAATGACTTATGAAAATTGCAATCCATCTATGGAGAAAGAACTGATGTTATCTGTAAACAGATTGAAGCATAATTTTTTTGAATGTTCTTTAATTTGAAGTTTTTTTTTCTGTTTTCTTTCACAACCTGGCTAATGTGGAGATGTTTTGCATGACTACTCATTTATAACTTATATTGAATGACTTAAGTCCTTGGGGAGTGTGGGGAGGAAGGGAGGAAGAGAAGTTGGAACACAAAGTTAAAAAATTGATGTCAAAATTTGTTTTTAAGTGTAGTTTAGAAAAATAAAATTCTAAATAAATAATTTTTAAAAAATAAAATGGGGGGCAGCTAGTGGCACAGTGGATAAAGCACTGGCCCTGGATTCAGGAGTACCTGAGGTCAAATCTGGCCTCAGACACTTGATACTTACTAGCTGTGTGACCCTGGGCAAGTCACTTAACCCCCATTGACCCGCAAAAAAAAAAAAAAAAGGAAATGGATGTGGAGAAATGCAGGATAAAAGTGCATAGAGGGTAGTTTTGTTTGGCTGGGGTTTTCAAACTCAGTAAATTCAAGTCAGAACTCTTATCTCTTTTATTTTTTTTTTTTTACCCTTCTTCCAAGCTTCCCTATTATTGCCGAGTGCACCATCTTCCTTCTATCACCCAGGATTGCAATCTTACGATCATCCTTCACTCTTTATTCTCATTCATTCCACTTATGTAATAAGTTGTCAGATCTTTTGATTTCTTTCTCTATAATAGCTTTCAAATATATCTAACTCTCTCCACTAACACAGCTTCCTCCATAGTTCAAACACTCATCACCAGCTCTTGGACAATTACAATTGCATTTTCATTGGTCTCCCTGCCTCATCTTTCCCCATTCCAATTTTTCCTCTGTAGTCATTTTTCCCCCTAAAGTGTACTCACTACTTACCTCAATTAATTTAGGATCAAATACAAACTCCTTTGTCTGGTATTTAAAACTCTTCACAATCTGACCTCTTCCTATCTTTCCATTCCTTTTATATATTACTTTGTGTCATGCATGCTAAGGTTCAGCTGTATTATCTTATTTGACAATTTTAACAGTTGCTGCTCCAACTACTGGATCTGTTAATTTGCACTGGCTGTTCTTAATGGTTGTAATGTTTTGTCCATTGGCTTACTTCACAATCAACCCAAACCCTCCCCTTTTTTTTTTTTTTTTTTAGTGAGGCAATTGGGGTTAAGTGACTTGCCCAGGGTCACACAACTAGTAAGTGTTACGTGTCTGAGGCCAGATTTGAACTCAGGTACTCCTGACTCCAGGGCCGGTGCTCTATCCACTACACCATCTAGCTGCTCCCCCAAACACTCCCTTTTACATGAAGCCTTGCTTGGTCTTTGTAGCTGCTAATGCCCTCCTTCTCAAAGCTACTTTGCATATTTTGATATTATTGTTCTTGTTTGTCATTTGTTCTAGAAGAGGACCAATGATATCAGGAAGTTGATATCTTAACTTTAAGTTAATTGGATATAAGTGAGGCAGATGTTTGACAAGTTGTCAGTCTCACTCCCTCCTCTGGAGCCATCCAGTGGCCAGATATAGATCTGGATGCAGGTGGTGGCTGTGTCAGTGGAGACCTTGGCCTTGTTGTCTCAAAATGTCAGATTCTTGAAGGTAGGGATTTTCTTCATTTTAGTATTTGTATTTGCAATGCTTAGCCCAAAACTTGACATATTGTAGTAACATGATAAATGATTGCTTCCCAAACACAGAACATATGGAGGGAAATGGTATAAGTCTAGAAAGATATGTTTGAACAATTCTTTTTTTCTTTTGGGGGGGTGTTAAGGGCTAAAATTCTAGCTAAACTGTCTAAAATATCTAATGAGTGGTCGCCAATAAATTATAAGCTTTAGCAAGAGTTAGACTTTTAAGCATTTATTAAGGAGAATAAGAATTTGGTTAAGAGAGAGAAAGGCCTAGATTCCTATCTATTAAAGCGAGAGCACATTTCTAGCTCCGCTCTCCACCAGAGTCCAAAGGGAAGAGCAAGAGACCAAGCGCCAGTCTCTTCCTTCCTCCTCCCACTAGCCCGCATCACTTCCTGACGCCAAAGAAAAGACTCCTGGTCTTGCCCTCAAAGACCTTCGCTTCATGGGTGGAACTCTTCTACAGTAGCTCTCCAGCAGGTGGCGTCATTCCAATCGTTACAGGGGGATGGTTCTAGAATTCCACAATCAGGAGAATTTACCTATCATTGGTGACACACAGAAAGTTTTGTATAATGGGAATGCCATGGGTATTTGAAGATGGTGTGGCAAAATGGAAAGAGTATTAGTATTGGAGTCAAGAAGATTTTGATAAAAATCTTATTTGTGTTACCTTACTAAATCACAGAACTTCTCTGAATCTTGTTTTTCTCATATTTACCTACCTCACAGGGTTTATTGTGAGTCTTAAATGATACCAATTAGTTTATTAACCTCAAGTAAGTGTAAAATACCTATTGTTAAGGATGATGATGGTAATCAGAATGATACATTGGGACAATAAGTTGTTTTGTTTTGTTTTGCAGGGCAATGAGGGTTAAGTTACTTGCTCAGGGTCACACAGCTAGTTAAGTGTCAAGTGTCTGAGGCTGGATTTGAACTCAGGTCCTCCTGAATCCAAGGCCAGTGCTTTATCCACTGCACCACCTAGTTGCCCCCGGGACGATAAGTTGAATATTCTTGGGAAGGGTGGATTAAAGAGGAAATAAGATTGTAAGCTCCCTGACACCAGGGACTGTCTTTTGCCTTTCTTTGTATCTCCAGCACTTAACACAGTGCTTGGCACATAGTGGGTGCCTCAATATTTATGGACTAACTGACTATGGAGAATAAATGAAACACTGAATTTTTGTGGTTGTAGAGAGAGTGCAGAGGAGAGGATGAATTTGAGACATTGCAGAAGGAGAATCAATAAGAGACAGAAATTTATTAGTCATGTGGTATGAAGAAGAATTGTCAGAAAAGTCTCCATGTTTTCTAACCTGGATAACTGAGTTAGTGTAGTGTTATAATCATAAATAGAAAAAAAAACAAAGCAGGAGAATAATTTTTGGGAGACAAAGATGAGTTCAGTTTTGGATAATTTGAACTTGAGGTTCTGACAAGACATACAGGTGTAATTAAGCATTAAACAATTGATAAACCTGATCTGGGGAAAAGATGGAGTGATGATAAAGATTGTGGAAGTTATCTACATAAGAGTGATCATTGAAACCAAAGCAATGGATCAGTATACTAAGAGTTTGAAGAAAAAGGAAAAAAAGGTTGTGGATTTAATTTTGAGCATGTAATGAAGACTAAGGGTGGAGAAGTAATGAAGGGTAAACAAAGAGATCATTAAAGTGAATCAGAGAAGGAGAAGAACCATGTTCGAGCAGTATCAGGAAGTCAAGAGGTGAGAAAATGGTCCAAATTTCATACTATGGAGAGGTTACAGGAATTTGATTGGAAGAACACAAAGCAGTTCATTTTCCCAATGTTTCCTCATCAGCCAAGCTCTCAGCATATCTGTTGCATTCTGGGAAACAGTAGCAAGAAATATACTTGGTGTTCAGCCATCTGAAATAGAGTGATTTACTTTGAGCAAAGGAATAAGGCAGCCTGGGAGCTGAAGAAGCAGTCACACAAAGTCACAAACAGCAGGGGTAGCTGCACTGTATATACAACAATGAAAGAACTGTGGATTCCACTTCAGTCTTGTCAGCCACACTGTCATCGGCTGCATCTCTTAATACCAAAGCTAATACATAAAATATTAACCACCCTCCATTTCTCTTCCTCCACATGTCAGAGGACTGAAAGCAATCTCATGATTTTAAGTGATCTCTCTCTTTCCTTCTTTTCTTCCTGCTTCCTTTCTCTCCCTCTTTTTCCCTCTCTCCTCTTTTGCCTCCCATCTTTCTTTTTCTCCCCATTCCTTCCACTCTCTTGTATCTCTGCTTACATCTCCCTATAACTCTATCTCTGTTTCTTTCTCTGTCATCTGTCTCTCTCTCTTCCTCTTTCTGCTTCTCTTTGTCTCTCTATCTCTCTCTCAACCTCTTCTTTCTTTTCCCACCCCTTCTTTCACTTGCTCTTCCACAGACTCCCATTTCCTGGAAATAGTAAATGGAAAGTGTTTATGCTAATCAATAATGGAAGAGACAGGAAGGCTTTAAATGTTCCAGACAATATACTTGAGATCACCCCCAAAACATGTTGTATAACAATCAACACAAGCTTCCCAACCTTGCTGTTTTTCAGACCCCAGGAAATAATAGGATATGACATTTTTAGGTCAAGTGTTCAGATTACTTTTCTGGGCCCCCCTCCCCCTTTAATAATGGCACTTATGTTCAGAATAATGGGCAACATATGGGCTACTATTGGAATTCACAATAAATATTCAGGTCAAGTCAATGCAATTTAATTCAAGAATTATTTATTAAGCACTCACAACATCCCCCTGCCCACTGTCAGCTATAATAATAATACTGCCAAGGAACTCTCTTGGCATCTTTGTGAGACTTTACACATGGTGGGAGAGTAACCCCAAGCCTTCACAAGACTACAGGGGATGCACCTTACTGTTTGCTCAGCTGTCCACCACTTCAGGGGACATGACTAGGGCAGGGACCAAGGCTGCCCTGCTTTGCATCCCTGAAGAGATTAATATAGGATGTAGTAGTTTGAGTATACTCACTGTCAAATAAACAATACTTTGAATCTATCCCAGAAGTTGAATTGCCTGCCACCAGCTAAGAGTCTAATTCTCTCATTGAATTAGTCTCTGATTCAAAAAGAATCTTAAAAGGGTGACCCATTCTTTCTAGGGCCCAAAGAGGGAAAAACCAATTGAAAAAAACCCTGATGTGAAATAACTTTCAAAAGTCAAGTGAATCTAATGGTTGACCAACATTTTGAATGGACCACTTAACCTTTTCAATCAAGATCACTTGTTTCATTTTGGAAAGGACAGTGAGTCTGAAAGTCAGAAGCATAAATCACAGAATTAGCATTTAGAAAGGAATGGAACCTTAGTGATCACTCACTTATCTGCCAAAGTAATCTTCCAAATGTACAAGGCTAATAATATCACTCCCCTGCTCAAAAAAAAAAACAAAAACCCCAAATCAAAACAACAATAAAACAAAACCAAAACCCCAAAACAAAATCTTTAAGTAGCTTCTTTTTTTTTTTTTCCAAAAAGATTCTATTCATCCTGGCATTCAAGGCCTTCAGTACTCTGGCCCCAATCAGCTCTCTATTTAGCCTCATTACATATTATTTTTCTGCATGTTTTGCTTTCCAGTCAAGCTAGTTGTTTTCTATTCCCTGATTTCCTCCTACCTTCTTTTGCCTTCTTTGTCTATCTTTCCCTCCTTGTATTTCTTGTATTCTTCCTTCTATAATATATTTCTTGATTTTTTTAGTATAAAAAATAGTAATTTCTATCATGGAAGGTAAGAAGGAAACAAGTGCCTACTATGTGCCAGGAACTGTGATAAGTGCTTTACAAATATTCTCTCATTTGATCCTTATAACAGTTATGTGAGGTAAGTGCTATTATTATTTTCATTTTATGATGAAGAAACTGAGTCTCATATGTTAAATGACTTGCCTAGGGTCACACAGTGTCTGAGGCTGGCTTTAAATTCAGGTCTTCCTCATTCCAGGCCCATAGCCAATTTTGCACTTGCCTAGCTATCTACATAATTGTCTTATTTCCTCAATTCTATTATAAACTTCTTGAAAATAAGGATTGCATCTTATTTAAACTTCGTGTCCTTACAGTTTAGCATAGTGCTCTCCACTGCATATGGTAGACACTGAATGATGACAGTGAGGCGTACAGACATTTGTTGTTTATCCATTTTCAAAGAGGACCAATGAGATCACAGGTGATGTCTTGACTCATGGGTGAATTGGATTTCTGAGACAGAATTGTACAAAGTCATCAGCCTTACTCTTATTTCCAGAGTGTTCAAAGTCCATTGGCAGGACAAAAGTCAAGATGACTGGTGATGACCAAGGATGTAATGGATGATCTTGGTGTCTTAGATGTCTGACTAAGCTCTAAGTACTCTACAGCATTTACTTCAGCCATTTTCATGGCCAATGGAACAAATTATTTTCATTTGCCCATTCTGCTGGGAGAAGGCTTCACACACTTGGGATAGACACCCCCCCTACACCTCACCAACAGGTATGAGGTGGTTAGTTACCTTCAACCTGGCTTAGCCAGTCTACCAAGATGGTTTGCCAGAGGATGGCCACTGCACATGATACAGTTTCTTGGAGTCACAGGTGAGAGATGGGTGAAAGGTAGAAACAAAAGTTGAATGAACAGCCCTGAGAAGTTCTTGGCAAGCCCTCCTAACAGAAGTACTAGCCTTCCCTGAGCACCCTATATACCCCACTAAATACATGTTTTGTGTCTTGTTCATAGTGATTGTTAGCTAATGTCTGAGGCAATATTAGGAACAAGTCTTTTGACAATGTTGGTGAATCAACAAGCATTCACTTAGCATTTTTTTAAAAATTAGACTTTTATTTTCCAAATTACATGTAAAAGCAAATTTTGACATCAATTTTTTAAACCTTGTGTTCCAACTTCTCTTCCTCCCTCCCCTCCTATCTCCACCCCAAGAACTCAAACAATTCAACATAAATTATACACGAGTACTCATGGAAGACAATTCTACCTTATCTAGGTTATGAGAGAAAAAACAGATAAAAACAAAACTTCAGATTAAGGAATTGTCAAAAAAAATGTGTTTCCCAGCAGATCATCTTACACTAATGCTGTTATTTTGTATATAGTACATTTCTCTCTGCTTCAGCTCATGTGGGTATTTTCAGGTTTTTCTGATAGCATCCTGTTCATCATAATTTTTTTTTTTTTTGTGAGGCAATGGGGGTTAAGTGACTTGCCCAGGGTTACACACAGCTAGTAAGTGTTAAGTGTCTGAGGCCACATTTGAACTCAGGTCCTCCTAAATCCAGAGCCAGTGCTCTATCCACTGCACCACCTAGCTGCCCCCATCATAATTTTTATATAGTACCTTGAACTTGACAGAGAATTTTCTTCACAATAGCTCAGTAGAGTAGATACCATACGTTTTGATATTGTAGTCAATTATCATAACTGTTTCCCTCCATCCCATTCCCTTCAAATGATATTTACTCTGTTGTCTATCTTATTTTGCCCTAATCCTCCTCAAAAGTGTTTTGCCACTGTCCCTTCCCTCGCTCTACCCTCCTTTCATTCACTCTTCCCTCCTTATCCTTTTTCCCCTCCTACTTTCCTGTAGGGTTAAATAGATTACTCTTCACAATTGGGGGTGTGTGTGTGTTATTCCCTCCTTGAGCCCACTCTGATGAGGTTAAGGCCTTTATGCTAATTCTGTTTTCTAAATTTTTCTTCTTCCCTCCCTCCTTAACTCTCCCTATTAAATCAAGCAATTCAATATATGTCATACATGTGGTATTATGCAGAACATCTTCACCATCCTTGAAAGCGTTTTGCTTTTTACAGTTCCCTCCCCCAAACTTCCCTTCCCTCCTTCCCCTCTTCCCCCCCACCCCCAACTCCTTCTCCTCTCACTTTTCCTCAGGGCAAAAATATATTACTAGACCCACTTGAGTATGTATATTATTCCCTCTTTGTGCCAATTCTGATGATAATGAGGTTCACTCCCTTCCCCTATCCTTTCCCACCTTCCCCTCCCCTCCATAGGCGTTTTTCTTGTTTCCCTCATGTGAGCTACCTCTCCCCATTCCACCTCTCCCCTTCCCCTTCCCCCTCCCCGAGTCTATTCCTCCTATCCCTCACCCCTATTTTAAAGACATCATCATGGATTAGTTAGGTGGCACAGTGGACAAAGCACTAGCCCTGGGCCCAGGAGGCCCAGAACCCAAGTCTGGCCCCAGACACCATACGATGCACCCTGTTTGCTCCACAAAGGACAAGGATACATAAAAAATAAATGCTTTACAAATACCATCCCTTCATGTTCAGTTCAGACCTGTGTCCTCTGTGTATTCCTTACTGAAAAAGTTCTTATGAGTTGGAAGTATTATGTTCTCATGTATGACTATGAACAGTTTAACCTTTTAATGTTCCTTGTGATTTCTTTTCCCTGTTTACCTTTTTATGATTCTCCAGGGTCTTGTATTTGAAAGTCAAATTTTCTATTCAGTTTAGGTCTTTTCATCACAAATGCCTGAAAATCCTCCTTATCATTGAAGTCCCATTTCTTCCTCTGAATGATGATACAAGTTTTGCTGGGTATGTGATTTTTGGCTGTAGTCCCAGTTCCTTTGTCCTCTGGAATATCATATTCCATACCCTCCAGTCCTTTAATTAGAAGCTGCCAGATCTTGCTTTATCCTTATTAGAACTCCACAGTATTTGAACTCCTTTTTTCTAACTGCTGGCAATATTTTCTCCTTGACCCAGGAGTTCTGGAATTTGGCTATAATATTCCTGGAGGTTTTCCTTTTGGGATATCTTTCAGGAAGTGATTGGTGGATTCTTTCAATTTCTATTTTAGCTTTTGCTTCTAGAATATAAGAGCAATTTTTTCTGACCATCTCTTGGAGAATGGTGTCTAAGCTCTTGTTTTGGTCATGGATTTCAGGTAGTCCAGTGATTTTCAAATTATCTCTCCTGGATTTATTTTCCAGGTCAGCTGTTTCTCCAGTAAGATATTACACCTTGCCCTCTGTTTTTTTCATTCAATTGTATTTGCTTTACCCTGTCTTGAATTCTCATAAGATCAGTGGCTTCCATTTGTTCAATCCTAATTCTTAGGCAATTATTTTCATCAGACAGTTTTTTAATCTCCTTTTCCATTTGGTTTTTCAAGTTGTTGACTTTTTTCTTATGACTCTGCTGCATCACTCTCATTTCTCTTTCCATTCTTTCCTCACTCTCTCTACATCTTCCTTCTATCTCTCCTGCTTTTTTTTCAAAGTCCCTTTTGAGAGCTTCCATGGCCTGAGACAAGTTCATATTTTTCTTGGAAGCTTTGGATATAGGGGCCCTGTGGTTGATTTCCTCATCTGATGGTGCCCCTTGATCTTCCTTGTTGCTGAAGAAGCTTTCTATAATTCTGAACTTTCTTTGCTTGCTCATCTTTTACTTGACTTTAAATTCTCTCCTGGGGGCCCTGTTTTTCAGTTCCACTACTGTTCCCAGCTTCAGAGGGTTCCAAGTGTTTTGGTTTGAGGGAGGGATGGTTTTTCTCTTGCCTGGCCTATTCTCTGGTCTGAAGATAACCTCAAGCCTACTTACTAAGCAACCAACCAGCACAGCTTTCTGTGGTGTGGTTCTTAGCTTCAATAAGCCTGTGCCCCTCCCCTACCTGGGCCTCCCACCACTCAGGATTTCTTTCTGGTTCCCTGCTGGGGTGGGACAGCCAAATTCCTCCCTATGTCCCACTGGTACCCTGCACATCACCCCCCACCCCCACCCCAGACAGTAGTCTCACCTGTCCACACACTCACTTCCAGAAGACACTGGTGCTATAGCTGATTCAGAGGCTCTGGGGTAAATTCCTCCAGTCGTGGGGTTGGACTTTACTCACAGCCCCCTATAATCTATCTATAGCTGGAGAATAATATCAGTCCATATTTTTGTGTGTTTTTCTGCTCCAGGGCTTCTTTTATTACTGTTTTTGGGGTGATTGTATCAGGAGCTCTATGCATTTAATGTCTTTCCTCCACCATCTTGGCTCTTCTCCCCCCCCCCCCCATGTAGCATTTATGATGTGTTAAGCTAGTGCAGTGTTCTTTCCACAACACTACATTAGTGCCCAATAACTTTTTGTTAACCTTGGATCTTGATATCACTTTGTCACAGAAAAGTCCCTATGTGTGTCAGCCAGCAGTGGGTCAAGATGTCTTTTCTCTCCTTGATTATGGATACCCTTTATCTATGATGAAAATCCTTTCTAACTTGAAATTCTATGAGTGCATGACATTAAGACATATCTACTATAGTAGATACAGGGGTGACCTCAGGGTCAGGAGACCAGGGTTCAAATCCTGCTACTTACTTGGTTATGTGACCTTGGGTAAATCTCATTATTACCCCATGAAACTTTCTAATACTATAATAGCTAGCATTCATATAGCACTTTAAAGTTTGCAAAGGTTTGCACTTTACATTTATTATCTCATTTTAACCTCACAACAATCCTGGAAAGTAGGTGGGGGGTAGGAGAGGGAATGAAAGAGAACTGGGAATGAAATAAGCATTTATATAGAACCAACTAGGTACCAGGCACCATGCTAAGCACTATATATATGTATATGTATATATAATATAATTTGATCTTTACAATAATCCTTCAAAGTAGGTGCTGTTACCCATATTTTACAGTTGAGGAAACTGAGGCAAAGAGAAATGAAGTGACTTGCACCCAGATAGTAATTATCTGAAGCTGGATTTGAACTTAGGTCTTCCTAAATTCAGGCACATCCCTCTCAGTAGGAGCTGCCAGTGCTTAAAATCCACTAGCATAGCTTTGAGAATTCATTTTCACCTCCAGACTAAGATGAGATATCAATTGCGAACCAAGTGCTAAGGGAGGCACTAAACTAAAAGGAAATAATTTCTTTCTTCCTTTCCTTATTAAGAAATTACAAATGAGTCTTACTTGTTCCTTCTTGTGTTATGTATGAAGGTACTTGTACCCTAGCTCCTATTCATTTTACCTTATGATATGCAGGGGCTTCTCTTTAGTTGTTTCTACTCAGTAGGAACATGAATTATAAATCTCTAGTACATACATCCTCATCAGAGACAAAACACTAACCAAATAGCCTTTGACTATCCAAGTATTTTTTTGCTGCTTGTGTGGAAGATACCTGGGCAAATCACTTACCCTTACTCAGCCTCAGTTTCCCCATCTGGAAAATGAGGAGTTTGGATTTGCTGGTTTCTCTGAGATCCATTATAGCTCCAAATTGATTACCCTGTGAACACACATTCAGACACGAGCTGTGAGTCTGGATCCAGCTCCTTCAGGGGCAAGAGTCTGCACGTACTTATTCTGCAAAGTGCAGAGAGAAAATAAATACCATGGAGTGGCCACTCACAGAGTCATTTGAGATAGGTAAACTGAAGGCTCCAAAAAGAGGTTCAGAGGGGAGAGCCAAAGCCAAGCATCAGGAATAGGAAAATCATTAATGGGATTTGAATTGGTAGCTATTGGGTCAGGATAACAAATGGTTATAGAAGCAAACATAGTCTAGAGCCCAATAAAATAAGATTAAGTTTGGGCTTGATTTCATTTGCTTTCCAGAAGCTTCAGGTCCTCCCTGGCCTTTAGATGTCCACGCACCCACTGTCCAAGTGAGCTTCTGTGCCTGGGTCAGACTGGTACGTGGATAAGCATTTTATTTTAAAATGACTGCCTGTTAGACTTTATCTAGCAGCATCACCTTCCTCTGCACCACCAACACCCCTTCATCATTTACAATCCTGAAATATTTGTCAGAGAAAAATTCCAGAATGGAGACTTCTTTTTAGCAGCTGAGAAGCTCTTAGAGGTATGTTTTCTTTTCCTTTTCTATAAAACAGGCTATTTTTAAGTCCCCAAATGTGAACATCTGTGCTTAAATGAAAGCATGTGTCATTGATCTGTCAAGGTTGGCATGGAGGAAGGATTTCCAGGAGGAAAAAGAAAATAGCTTTATTGAGACATTGTTTGGGTAAATTCCTTACTGTCTACCTTATAGCTTGTAGGAGGAGTAATATATGTTGCTGGGATCTATGAATCCCCAAAATAAAAAGATGGCCCTATTTATTCATATGGGATGATTTGATCTGACAGTTCCCTGAATGTTATCTTACAGCCCTCAGCATACTCTCCCTTCCTACCTCTCCTCTTTAGGGGAACAAAAAATTCTGTGTAGTTTCTAGTATTAATATTCCTCTGTGTATGCCTCTTACATGTTTTAATTGAGATAATACATTCAGGGGTTAACATTGGTTAACTAACATATTAGTTATTTATCTTCCATTATCCCATAGGCAGTCAAGTCCTGAAGAAAGGAATTATGAAATACTTAACTTTTTATGAAAGAAGGAGATTGGAAGCAAAGAGTTCTAGCTGTCCACACCATCAAAGTCCTACAGTATGGTTTGTTGGACATCCAGAAGATGGCATAAGCATAGTAGAGGGTAGGTCAATCGGGCCCTAAGAGGAGTTGTCATCAATGCCAACTTTTTGCCTTGAGTAGGCTTTGGTATGGAGATATATCAGTTGACTGATTTCATTTTAGGTTGTTAAAATGCCTTATCTAAATACCTATTTCTGGTCATTCCTTTTGTGGATGGGAGAGAATCAATCTATTATCTTGTTTCCCCTACTTCCCAATGACCCGTAATTATAAATGGCATTGGAATTTGTAACTTCTTTTATAAAAATACTGTAACATAACCAGTAACAATAGGCTTTGTTACCTTTCAACCTTGTTGGATTGAGCTGGCTATGAGTATAGGTAAGTCTCAAATCTTAAATAAAAACACAGGGGTGCCTTTTTATGTAGATCATTAAAAATTAAAGAGAATAAGAAAGGTGCTACCAGGAGTACTGGAGATGGACAAATTGATCCTTCAAAACTGAAAAAAAAATGTAGTCTTCCAACTAGAGCTTGGCATTTTTATCTGATAAAATTCTAGATTGGATTATTAAAAGGATACTTTGTCAATACTTAGAAATGGATGAGGCGATCACTCTGAATTAGTATGTGTTCACCTACACAAGCCCTATATTTTTATTTGACAGTTAATAAATTGGTAGAAATCTAATCACTTTTTAACTCTTTTTTTGTGGTGCCAAATTGTCATCCATCTCTCATTCACCAAGATTAAGTATCCCCAAACATTGTCCTGGGCCATTTTCAGTCTCTACAACTCCTGTCAGTGATCATAATTGCTCTTATTACTTCAAATATTATCTCTAGATAAATGACCCTTACATCTATATATCCAGTTTTAATCTTCTGACTCCCCAACCCTGGTCCTACCTCACCAACTGCTTGCTAGACTTTCCATTGAGTATTCAATCTTTAAATAAAACTCAACATGTCTAAAACAGTATTTATAATCTTTCTGCCCTATATATCTACCTCCTCCAAGCTTATTTATTCCAATGTTAGGAACTAAAATCCTAGCAGTCATTGAGGTTAAACCTGGAGTTATCCTTGAGTCTTCCTTCTTCACATAAAATGGATATATCTAGGCTATTCCACTAGCCTTCTAATTGGTATCTATTATTTCATTTTGTTTGCCTTTTAATCATTCTCCCACATATCTGACAAGTTAATATTGCTAAAGCATACATCTGACCATGTCACACCTGCACCCCAAATAACAAACAACAGCAGCAGTAGCAACAGCAACTGTAACAACAACAACAAACCACAAAGGTTCCTTGTCACCTCTGAGCTAAAATATAAAATTCCTGTCTGGCACTTAAAGTTCTTGATATTCTGGCTCTCACCTGCCTTTCCATATGTTCTTTATCTTATCTCTGAGGTCTCTATTCCTGCCAAGAAAGTTCACTAGGCATTCTTTAAACTCAATATTGCACCTCCCTTTTCCACACTTTTGTGCAAACTGTTACCTATTATCTATGTTTATATAGTACCTTGAACTTGACAGAGAATTTTCTTCACAATAGCCCAGTAGAGTAGACGCCATCCATTTGATATTGTAGTGGAAACATGCTCCCTTTTGCACTCTGCCTTATAGAATCCCTAGGTTCCATAATCCCTGAGAAGAGGGTATGTGAAAATTGTCCTATTCCCCCTGCATTTTTCCCTCACCAGATTATCTTTTAGGATCTTATTTGCCTAATTTTGAATCCTCCATGTAAGAAAGTAGTGACTATTGCTTTTTCTTTTTTGCTTTTGTAAAAATAGCACCTTGCATATTACCTTATAAGTAAGGACTTGATAATTTTCATCATATGATATTGGAATATTAAAGATTTAGTATCTGGATTTCATCAAGGCTTTTTGACTAATCTACTCATGATATCCTTGTGGACTAAAGAAAGCTGTGAACTGGATGGTAGACTAGTAGGGGAAACAATATAATAGTTTGCTTCTTTCCTATCCACAAAAGGAATGACTCTAAAAATAGGTATTTAGATCAGGCATTTTTATTTTTATTTTTTATTATAAAAGTATTTTATTATTTTCCAGTTACATGTAGAGATAGTTTTCAACATTAGTTTTTATAAGATTTCTAGTTTCAAATTTTTCTCCCTCTGTCCCCTCCCTCTCCTCCTTCCCCAAGACAACAAGTAATCTGATATAGGTAATATATGTACAATCACATTAAACATATTTCTCCATTAGTCATGCTGTGAAAGAAGAATCAGAGAAAAAAGGAAAAACCTCAAAAAATACAAACAATAGCACCCAAAACAAAAGAAATAGAATGGTTCAATCTGCATCCATATTCCACAGTTCTTTTTTTTTTTTTCTTTCTGGATTTGGAGAGTCTTTCCCATCATGAGTCCTTTGGAACTATCTTGTACCATTGTATTCCTGAGAAGGATCAAGTCTATCACAGTTGTTCACCACACAATGTTTTTGATACTGTGTACAATGTTCTCCTCGTTCTGCTCATCTCAATCATCATCAGTTCATGCAAGTCCTTCCAGGTTTCTCTGAAATCTGCCTGCTCATCATTTCTTACTGCACAATAGAATTCCATTACATTCACACACCACAACTTGTTCAGCCATTCCGCAATTGATAGGCAGCCCCTCAATTTCCAATTCCTTGCCACCACAAAGAGAGCAGCTATAAATATTTTTGTACATGTGGGTCTTTTCCCCTTTTTAATGTAGATCAGGCATTTTTAACAACCTAAAATGAAATCAATCAATTGATCTATCTCCTTACCAAAGGCTACTCAAGACAAAAAGTTGGCTTTGATGGCAGAACCAAAAATTAATATTTTGATGTAAGACTAGAAGATTTCTAGTGATATGCCACAAGGTACTGCCCTTGATCTTGTTATGATCATTTTAATAAACATGCATGAAGGTATAAATATAGAAGTTATCTCTATTAAATTGGCAGGGGTCATGAAGCTGGTTAAGATAGCTAATACAATAAATGACATAATAAAAGGCCCAAAAATCTGGACAGGCTGGAACATTTATCCAAATCTAATAAATTAAATTGAATAAATCTGGAGTCCTTATTATGGGCTTCAAAACAAAACAAAAAATCCTCAAGTATAAGATGGGGAGACATAGCCAGGATGAAGGCTTCCAGGGTTTTCTAGGAATCTTAGTGTACCATGAGTTCTACATCAGTTGGTATGATATGGAAGCTAAAAGCAGTGTATCCTGTGCTAGATATTGTGAATAGATATATAGCATATGGAACAAAGGATGTGATATTTACACCAAAATTTGGCCTGGTGAGTCAACATCTGGTATATTTGGGACACCATTTTTTTTGTTTTGTTTTGTAAATGAAGACTGATAGGATGCTTGTAAATTTTTAGAAGGGTATATATAAAGTATGCTAAAGGACACAAGGGGATGCCTTGATATCATGACTGAGGTTACATGGAGATCTCCACTTGTCTTATCTGTGCATGGGCTGTGAGAGCATGGGCAGTTACAACCCCTTAGGAAATGTGTAATATTGAGGTAAGATTTGACCTAGACTTGAATGATCTGATTGTTTTAAGAACTACCCTCTCTAAGGGTGTTTCAAAGTCTACTGGCCCTACTTTTGAGACTATATTGAGGAGAATTTATGTGCTTGCATAATTTTTATTTCTTTTCTTCTTAGCAGTAAACCACTGCCTTCCCTTTTCCTTAGGTTCCAGAATGTGAACTCTCCATATTGCATATGACACCTGACCTGGCTTTACCTCTGCCTTAGCAGAATTCTTCAAATTGCTTTCAGGCTTGGCCTCTCTTTTTCTTTCTCAGGTTTCCAAATCCTGGCTTCTCAGCTACTCAAATAGATAGCTAACAAGAACTTCTTCCCTATGTAAAAAAATAATACATAATATTGTTAGTAATGAATTAAGAGAGGCAGTGGCATAGTAGATAGAGAGGTCTCAGAGTCAGGAAGTCTTTAGTAGATTCAAGTCCTCTCTCTGACACATCTGGGGTGTGTGACCTAGGGCTAGTTACTTAACTTCTCAGCACCCTCAGGAAATTCTCTGAGACCTAAAGTCAAACAATGAAAGACAAGATTTCCTCTCTTAAGTCTTCCTGTGCATAAAAAAGTAAAGAACACAAGTGTTTCTGCCTATAAAGAGTATGGCACCTTCTTTTGGGGAAAGGAATATGTACACATATTTGTATAAATTATACATATATATATATATACACATATATATATATATTCCCTTAAGCAGGGCTTTTTTAAAGCAATGGAGAATATATATATATATATATATATATTTAAAAGGAAACATTTCAAACCATTCCAAATTTGCAAATATATAGTGTGGACAAGAATATTTATTGTTGTTATCATTCCGTTATTTCAGTCATATCTGACTCTTCATGGCCCACTTTGGAGGTTTTTTTGGTAAAGATACTGGAGTGATTTTCCATTTCCTTCTCCAGCTCATTTTATAGATGAAAGAACCAAGGCAAACAGGCTTAAGTGACATACCCAGGGTCACACAGATAGTAAGTGTCTGAGGCCAGATTTTTACTGAGAAAGATGTCTTCCTTGACTCTAGGCCTACCACTCTATCCACTACATCACCTATCTAGAATAAGTCAATTCTGGAAGTCAAAAGTTTATCCTCCTAACCCTGAGTGACCTTGCCACCAACATGGATTAATTGGAGAGAAGAAAGGACCACTCCTTTCTAACTTCTTTGAATGAAATTTGTTGAGCCCTTCAAATCTCAGCTCAAGGGCCACCTCCTGTATGTGTCTTTTCTTTGTTCTACCACTTACTAGAGCCACCCCACTGAAATTACCTTGTACTCGATTTGGATACTTTTTTGGGGTTTATACTTCTATGTGTACATCATCCTTTGTTCCAGTAGAAGGTACCACACTCTTTGAGGGCAGGAACTCTGGTTTTCCCCTTTTTTATTCTCCTAATTTAGTGCAGTGATTACTCACTTCAAGTTAGCAGAATAGACTTACCAGAGAGCCCTGAAGATATTTTGTTCCTTTCCTGTGTCGCCAAACAATGTAGGATTCCCATAGAAGTTTTCTTAGTTCTGTTGAGATTGTTATGAATAAATAAGCAGAAAGTGTGGGACTCTGTGTGTGTTCTGTGATATTCCCAGCCTGGTGTGTCCATAATAACCTCAAAGAAACCACATACATCAGACAGTTTCTTTTCCACTGGAATAATGCTATAGGCACCAAATTAAATGGCATTGCCCAAGTGATATCACATATTAACTTTTATTATGCTTTTTATTCTCTTTTCCAGTAATATCAAACAGATTGGAATAAACCCTTTGCATTCACAGATCCTTAAAAAAGAAACAGAATGGCATGACCCAGTTTTCTATTTTCTGATATGTCCCTTTCTTGCTTTTTCCTTCAGTCAATCAAATTGATGGCACTTATGAAATATCTGCTAATGCTTCTCTAATTTCTTCTTCTTCTTCTTCTTCTTCTTCTTCTTCTTCTTCTTCTTCTTCTTCTTCTTCTTCTTCTTCTTCTTCTTCTTCTTCTCCTCCTCCTCCTCCTCCTCCTCCTCCTCCTCCACCCCCCCCCAAGGGTCATACACCTAGTAAGTGTCAAGCGTCTGAGGTCGGATTTAACTCAGGTCCTCCTGATTCCAGGGCCGATGCTCTATCCACTGTGCCACCTAGCTGCCCCCCTACTTCTTTTAATGCTCGTGTGTTTGTTATATTGGCAAAAAGTTGCGTCAATTTTAAAAGGCTACAAACTTTTACAAACCATTTTTGCTATTTTCTGCATATTTACTAAATTCTCATCTTCCTTCTTTGGAAATCTAATGCCCTATTTGAAAAACAAACAAACAAACAAACATATGTCATCCCTTCAAAAGGCAGCTGCTAATTTGATTCTTGGAAGTGAATCTTTGTCCTTGGCTTTTGTTTTTCATCTCTCAAAAATGATCATTTCAAGAAAACATATACATTACATATACTCTCACTGACTTGCCCTTTTTACTTTTGATGTTTTGATTACAGCAGACAATATCCTTTTAAAAATATTTGTTTAATATCTTATTTTTCTCAATTACATGTAAAACAATTTTAAATATATATTTAAAAAATTTGAATTCTGAATTCTCTCCCTCTTCCCTTACCATCCTTAAGCAATTCAACATAGGTTATACATATGCAGTCATGCAAAACATTTCCATATTAGTCATGTTGTGAAAGAGAACACAGACAAAAAAGCCCAAGAAAAATAAATCAAATAAAAAAAGTATGTTCTGATCTGTATTCAGACTACATCACTTCTTTATCTCGAGATGGATAGCATTTTTCTTTGTAATTCCTTCATAATTGTCTTGGATTGTTGTGTTGCTGAGAATAGCTAAGTCATTGATAGTTGATCATCAAAAAATATTGCTGTTACTCTGCATAGTTCTACTCATTTTCCTTTGCATCAGTTCATGTACCTCTTTCCAAGTTTTTTCTGAGTTTCCTATTTATCATTTTTAATAGTACAATAGTATTCCATTATAACCATATACTTCAAGTTGTTCAGCCATTCCCCAATTTATAGGCATCACCATAATTTCCAATTCTTTCTCATCATTAATAGCCAGTAAATTTTTTTTATACACATGAATTCTTTTCCTTTAAAAAGCTCTTTGGGGTATAAATCTAATTGTGCTGTTATTGGGCCAAATGAGTATGCATGTTTTATACTCTTTGGGGATAGTTCCAAATTGCTCTGCTGAATGATTGATTGAATCAGTTTACAACTCTACAAATAGTACATTGTTGTTTGAATTTTCCCATATCCCCTCTAGCATTTGTCATTTTTCTTTTATGTCATGTTAGCCATTCTTATAGATTTGAGGTGGTACTTCAGAGTTGTTTTAATTTGCCCTTATCTAATCAAAAGAGATTTAGAGAATTTTTATATGACCATAAATAAATTTGATCACTTTGTCTGAAAACTTCCTGTTCATATCCTTTGACCATTTATCAATTGGGGAATGGCTCTTATTTTCTATACATTTTGACTCAGTTCTCTATATATTTGAGAAATAAGACCTTTGTCAATGAAATGATGTATTTTTTCCTCAGTTATGGTTACCATGTATTTTCCTCCATCCTGTTTCTCCACATTTATCTTATTCCCTCTGTCCCTTCACTCTGTCCATGTTCAAATGTGTTTTGTTTGTTTCTATGTCCTCTACTAATCTGCCCTCCCTTCTAATAGCTATCCCATCTTCCCTTATCTTTTTTCTTTTCCTTCTTTCTAAAGGTTGACAGCTGACTGTATATGTTATTTCCTCTTTGAGCCAATTCTTATGATAGTAAGGTTCAAGCGGCCCCTCTGAACTCTTCCATCTTCCCCTCCACTTTAAAAGCTCTTTTACTACTTTTTTATGAGATAATTTATTCCATTTTAACCTCTCTTTTTCCCCTTTCTTCCACTGAACTTCTCTTTCTTGGCTCTTAACTGCTTTTAGATATCATCCCATCATATTCAACTCATAAGCATGCCCTTTGTCTATGCATACTACTTCTAACTGCCCAAATAATGAGAAAATTCTTTTTTTGGGGGGGGGTGAGGCAATTGGGGTTAATTGACTTGTCTAGGGTCGCACAGCTAGTAATTGTTAAGTGTCTGAGGCCAGATTTGAACTCAGGTTCTCCTGAATCCAGGGCCAGTGCTCTATCCCCTGTGCCAACTAGCTGCCCCCAGTGAAAAAATTCTTAAGAGTTACAAGTATCATCTTCCCATGGAGAAATGTAAACAGTTTAACCTTAATGAATCACTTACAATTTCTCTTTTGTGTTTACCTTTTTATGGTTCTCTTGAGTCTTATATTTGAAAGTTGAATTTTCAGCTATGGTCTTTTTAGCAGGAATGCTGGAAATTCTTCTATTTCATTTAATATACTTCTCTTGCCAAATGATACTCAGTTTTGATGAGTAGGTGATCCTTAGTTGTAATCCTAGGTATTTTGCCCTCTGAAATATCATATTCCATGCCCTCTAGTCCTTTAATATAGAACTTCCTAAATTATTATGGCTCCACAATATTTGACTTTTTTCTTTATGGGCACTGGTACTATTTTCTCATTGGGCTGGAAGCTCTGGAATTTGGCTACAATATTCCTGGGAGTTTTCATTTTGGGAACTTTTCAGGAGGTGATGAGTTGATTCTTTCAATTTCCATTATCCTTTGGTTCCTGAATACCAGGGCAGATAGATATCTTTGATAATTTCTTGAAAGATAATGTCTAGGCTCCTTTTTTTTTTTTTTTTTTGATGATGGCTTTCAGGTAGTCCAATAATTTTAAAATTATCTCGCCTTGATCTAGCTTCTAGGTCAGTTCTTTTTCCATTGAGATATTTCACATTTTCTTCTGTTTTTCATTCTTCTGATTTTGTTTTATTGTTTCTTGCTGTTTCATGGAATCACTAACTTCTCTTGCCAAATTCTAATTTTTAAGGGATGATTTTTTTCAGTGAATTTTTCTACCTCCTTTTGCATTTGGTGAATTCTACATTTGAAGGAGTCTTTTTTCCTTTAATGCATTTTTGTTCCTCTTTTACTGTTGGGCCTATTCTGCTTTTAAGGCATTATTTTATTCAGTTTTCTTTTTTTGTGTGTGCCAAAATGGCAGAGAAAAGAAAAACTCTTTTTTCATTATTTTCTTGCATCACTATCATGTATTTTCTAATTTCTCATCTGCTTCTCTTATTTGATTTTTAAAGTTCTTTTTGAGCTTTTTCAGGCATTCTCTTTGAGCCTGAGACCAAGTAACATTTTCCTCAAGGTTTTGGATATTTCAGTTTTGACTTTGTTGTCTTCTTCTGATCTTGTGTTTTGATCTTCTCTGTCACCATTATAACTTTCTATAGTCAGGCTCATTTTTGTTGTTGTTTGCTCATTTTCCCAGCCTATTTATTGATTTTTGCCTTTATGGTAATTATGGCCTCTGCTCCTGGAGTGGTAAAGACACTGTCCCACACTTTAGGTTTTTTTTGTACAGCTGTTTCCAGAGCTGGTTCTGGGGGTCTGTAAGCTATCAATTCTTCTAAGGTCATATGATCTAAGAACAGGTGTGTTTCCTATTCTTCAGGCTTGTGCCCTGGTCTGTGAGCAACCACAAGTATCCCTTTTTACCCTGGAACTGTGACCACAGTCCTTGCTGACATGCAGCTACAACTTCTGTGCTAATGCTTGTCCTCACTTTGAGACTGTGACCTGCATCTGCACATGGGCAATGCAACAAACAAGGTTCTGCAATCAATGCCAGCAAAGAGAACCTTGTAATCTACTGACCACTTGTCTGACCCCTTAACATCTGTGAGCTGAAACCTCTAGTAACACTGGTGCTGCACATGATTTATTTATCTCCAAGGCTTGCTGCTTGTTTGCTCAGGCATAGCCTCCTGTAGCACAGCCTGATCTGGACTGTGCTCCACTTTCATCCCAGTACTACAGACCATTCTTTCTACCCTTCTAGATTGTTATGGGCTGGAAAATTGTTTCACAGTATCCTTTTGTGGGGTTTGCCACTCCATAATTTGTTTTAAGGCATTATTTAAACTTGTTTGGAAAAGAATTTAGGAGACCTCAGGTGAATCCCTGCCTTTTCTCTGCCATCTTGGCTCCACCCTCTAGTCAATCTCTTTCAAGTAAATTATAATAGCATGAATGGAAGAACATTGGGATGGGAGTAGAGAAGCCTAGTTTGAATTTTGACTTGAATACCTATGAGTTTCTATGCTTCTCTAGGTCTCAGTTTGTTCATGTTGAAGTAAGGAATATAGACTAGAAGATTTCTAAGGGCCCTAAAATTTTAACATTCTAGATTTTTTTAATGTTATCCTTTCAAATTTTATTCATTTCTTCTTTTTTTTTTTTTAGTGAGGCAATTGGGGTTAAGTGACTTGCCCAGGGTCACATAGGTAGTTAAGTGTCTGAGGCCAGATTTGAACTCAGGTCCTCCTGACTCCAGGGCCGGTGCTCTATCCACTGTGCCACCTAGCTGCCCCAAATTTTATTCATTTCTTACAGAAAAGTATCACTGAAGTACTACCTAAAATCGACAAAACCATTTACTTCTGCTTTAAATCTGTTATTGGTAATGTTCAGCAAACCTTGCCAAAGAGGATTATGGTATTTTGCATTCTTCAATTAAGGTAGCTACACTTACTCTATTAAAGGGGTTCATACATTAATAATTTTGTATTTTAATTTAAATTTTTGGAGTCATATAAAGGAAACCAGAGATAAGGCTGGATAATTGATTGACTCTACTTCTCTGCATCTTGTGGAAAAGTCAGCCATGGCAGAGGATTATGCTGTACCTGCAATGAGATGCTAAGACTTGTAGAGTCAGCAAAGACTGGTAGATTTCTCAGAAGACTGTATATTATCAATAGATTCTTCAAGAAGGTAATTGGAAAACCTTGGTCAAAATGATTGCTAAACATAACAAAAAAAGTAATGACATTTACTATAGCAGCCATATATAACTGAATAGTTGCTTGGGATTTTTTTTTCAGAATCAGCTGTTTATCTGTAAGTCAACTAATTTCCTGATTTAGAGTAATTTTTTTACTACAAAAAGTAAATGCCAAGAAAGAGGAAAGAAATAAAGATGGAAAGATACCATCCACTCTTATAAATCTCCAATCCAGTCCATTTCAATAACTCACTGATGCTTTTTAAACAAGTGGGAAATTGATGAAATAAAGACATTGACTTGAATTACTAAAATTTCTTAGAGAATCTTAGCTAACTAACCAAATACCACAAAGAAGAGTCCAAAAAAAGCTAGAAAATATATTAGGCATTGAACATATTTTTTCTCTTTGTCATGAAAATAGAAGGGGCAGCTCTTTTTGGAATACAAGCTCATTTGAAAAAAATTATAGAGGATAATGATGGCAGATTTTGAAAAGTATTCCCTCACAAAAAATAAAAATCACTGAAAGGTAAAACAAGCTTTCAAAAAGCTTGTTACAGGACCCAACTAAATAATAATATCATGAAAGTTTAAATGAAACTGGAAGAATTAGATGTGAAATACAACATGATCTCCTTCCATTTCTATAGTAATCTATTCTTGTAATTAATGAGAGTGAAAACAATTTTATTTGGATTCCACCATTTCAGCATTTAATATGCAACACAAAATGGTATTTGTGAATTGAAGCTGAGATAAATATGTAGATCTCACCATATTGAATTATAATTGGTATGTAGATTGAAGAACAGCTAGTCCAAACCTACTGTCATGTTATTTTTAGTTACTGCTCTATATCTGACTCCCAGAACACTTTTCATAACTTTGTACTATTGTATACCATGATTTCATAAAGACACAGAATGACTAGATTTTTCAGTATTCATCATCTCAGCTTCTGCAACCAATTGCTTTTTGTTCTAGGTGTCCTCAATACCTACAGATTTACCCAAATACCAGTAACAAAATCTCTAGTGGGCACTAATTGATCCCATAGACCATGAAAAGTAGGCCTTTCAGTCAAATTCACTCATCATTAAGCCAGAACTATCTATGGGGATGACAATAAAAGTTCACTAAAATACATCTGGTGCTTACGGCAAGGTAAAGTTTTCTTTTGTCTTAGAACTATTCTAATTTCTGATGTGAATTTTCTAAGAAAGCAAGGAATCATGGAGAGAGACCAGGGAGAGGTAACCTCCAAGGTAATAAGGAACTATGCTGTATGAAGAGTTTTCGAATAAAATCAACAGATTTAATTGAACCCAGATGTTAATAGGTAGCCAGAGGCAGATCATGGAGCAACAGATGTAGAATGCTCAGTGTTTTCTCATAGAAATATTTTTGGTTCAAGAGTTGAGTTGCTGTAGTATGCAGCTGCTCAAGTGCAGTAGTAGTTCATTATTCTGTACTTTTTGGAGAATCTGCCCCTCCATCTCCCCCTGTTAATCAATGGTTTTCAAGCCTCTCACTCAGCAGGCTTTTAAAAATCTAGGTTGAGACTAGAGGCTGCATTTTCAAGATTTTCTCTTGGCCTTATTTTTCTTCATTGATATTGTGTTTCCAGTCTGATTAAAAGGATTGTGCAGGGCAGGGCAATCTGTCCCAAATCTGAGAAATGATGTTCTCCTCATCTCTATGTCAGGGGAGAAGAAAGAGAGATAGTTAATGAGGGCAAGGCAGTCTGCCCCACATCTGCACAGGGGCATACTATCCCCTCCAAATGGAGGAGGGGCTGGGATGGGGGTGGGGGATAGCCTCTTATCATAGGATAATAGATTTAGAGTTTACAAAGATCTTTGAAGCTACCTAGTCCATCATCCCTACCCACCTCCATTTATAGAAGAGAAAATTAAGGAAGGTTAAGCAACTTGAGTAATGTCACATAAGTGGCAAGTAGAATGTTTCGGGTTTGGACCAATCTGTACAGTACTTGAAGTAGGTAAGGGCCAGCTTTTGAGTACTGTTAATTTCCCCATTAGTATGCAACTCCCTATAAAATGGGAAGCACCTTCTGTGAATATGCAAATAGAAACATTTAAAAAGTGCTTTTCAAACTTTAGTCTACTATCTAAAGGAAAGCTATTTTTTTGATTATTATTACTTACTCTTTGCCTGTCAACCATTCCCTAATTAATTTTTTTTTCAGAAAGATGATATTTTAGAGGGGGAAAAAACCAACAACATTGAACTGGGAATGAGAGGATCTGTTTTCAATTCTTAGTATCCCTACTTACCTTGGTGAAATTATTCAACCTCAGTTTTCCTTTCCATAAAATGAATAGTTTGGATGAGGTAATTCATAGATTCCTTTGCAGTTCCAAAATTGTCTTTTTCCATCTGGTGGTAGTTAATATGGGCATTAGCCTTAAGTCATTCCCCTTACAAAGTCATCAATATTTTAAATCAGGCCTCTTGAAAACCAGAAAACCTTTCACACTCTAATGATATTATTTTGATTCCCAGAATCTAAGTTTAGGCAGGAACTCCAGGGGTCATCAAGTCTAACCTATATCTGAGTAAGAATTTCTTAAACAACAAAGCCAAAATTAGTCATTCTTACTTTGCTAGAAGACTTCCATTGTTGGAAACTATTACATTTAGTGGCAACTCATTCCATTTTGGTATGTCTCTAATTGTTAGGAAATTCTCCCCTATATGAAATTTAAATTATTTTAGATTTCTATTCATTGTTCCTAGCTGTGGTATCCATGTCAATAAAAAAATCTAATCCTTTTTCCATGTGTTGCTGCTGCTGCTGCTGTTACTGTTGCTACTGAGGTTGAGTTGTTTCAGTTATGTCTGACTCTCCATGACCCTATTGAGGTCACACAGCTAGTAAGTTTCTGATGCTGGATTTGAACTCAGGTCCTCCTGATTTCAGGAGTTGCACTCTATCCATTGTAACACTCAAATGCCTTTTTCTCCAATATGATCAACTTTCAGAGATAACTTCTGTGTCCCCATAAATCTTCTCCAGGAATGCCCCAGCTCCTTTTGAAACCCAGGAGTCATGACCTCACAGCCTTATGCCATTTTGGATAACTTCTTTTCAATATATTTTAGTTTATCATTTTTTTCTAAACAGTAGTACCTAGATTTGAATCACACCTTTGTAGGTATAATCTGAATTGAACATAGTAGAGGGCCACTATCACCTCCCTAATTTTGAATGGTCTGCCTCTTTGAGTACACTCTAATCTTGTGTTTGCCATTTTAGTTGCCACCTCTGATCTTTTAAAAGTTGCAAGGGTTTTTTGATGATTCAACTTTCTCATTAAGCCAAGGTTTGCCTCTTTAAAACCAATATTCTATCAGTGTTACTCTGTGGCATTGAGATGTGGAATACAATCATCTCTGGAGAGTGAAAAATGACCATCATACAGGGGACAATGGATGGGCTCTTGACAAGTATAATCAGGATACATCATATATCCAATGAGGAACTCTTAAAAATAGAAGTAAAATAAGTCATTGATGGATTTTATGACTGAAAGAGAATTTGGGCTAGCCTTGTGATCAGAAAGAATCACAGAAAGATAAACAAGGTGCTCCACTAGTACCTTTGGAATAATAGAAAGCAAGGAAGGTCTGCAGTGCATTGGATAAATTTCTAGGGGCAAAAGTATAAGATATGGGCAAGAATCACACAGCATGGAAAATCATAGATGCGTTATGATTTGCATATTTTGGGGAACTTCCTAATTAGTTAGATGACAAATCCATTTGGTTATTTGGCTGTCATGTTTGTGAATTGTATTTGAAATTGCCATCAGCTACTCTCTCTAATTGGCCATATTAAGAGCAATGAGTTTTGTATAGTGATGATTGATATGTGGTGTTTCCTTGTTACAGACTAGTAAAAATGATTTTTTGGTCCTTATCAGGCTTGTGTTCAATCTAGAGCATCATATTACCTCAGAACTATAGTGCATAGCTATTCACTGCTTTCCTTTGAACATATATGCTTTAGTAGGCCACAAACTTCATCAAAGTTCCTGGCTAGAAACTGCTATCTATAGACAGCTGTACTTTTCCCAAAGAATGACACTCAAATCAAGATGAAAATTTGTCTTTCCTTTATTAAAAAGGAAATATTCAGAGTCATATTAAGCTTGGGAAAATATTCTAATTTTCATTACAGTCAAAAGTCTTCTTCACATCTGAGTTAAATCCTTTTTGCTTTCATTTCATCCATTGCTTGCCATCTTGTAATGTCTTTAAATAGAGTAGCTCCTAGTGAACACTCCTCTGGTATTTCTTTGTAATCAGTGAGCACCCAGAGGGTACACAGCCCTGCTCTACAGTGGTTTTAATTCTTGGTGACTCCTCTTAAGCCTGCCTTTCATTCTTCTGTCCCCTCTAGGATACCAAAAATCTTGCTCCTTTCCTCTTTATGCCTTCTTTTCCATTAGTGAACAGCCTACTTTTTGGCTGGCCATGCAGAGCAGGTCCATTCTCCAAAGGCCATGCTGTTTGATTTCCTTTAAAGCAACCTTACTCCCACCCAGCAGTTTCCTTCTCTTGACTGTACTCTGCTGCCTGTTTTATTCACCCAAAGCTAATCCTAAAAAGCTCTTCTGGTCTCCGCAGTTGACTGAAAGCAGCTACCGAAGTACTTCATCTTCAGCGTGAGCAGTTTTATCAATATAAATCTCCATTATTATCAGAAGAAGACATTAAAAGGGAGACATTCTATTTCCTGAATTACCCAGGATTAGATTAACAAAGTTCATTTATTATTCAACAAAGGTAGTATTAGAATATACTCTGGTATTACAGGCACTAGTAATAGCATCCTAAATGATTCAGAAAGACATTTAACCCATTCATCCTGCAGAAACACTATATACCCAAACCACTGGAAATCCTTTGCAAATAGATATGAGTCCTATAAATTCTAACTACTGAAAATACTATTAAACCTAATTGCATACGTTCCCATCTTTGAGGTAGATAAAAGGAATAGAAAGCTAGATAAAGAACCACAACAAACCATCCAAGGAAGAGTCTGAATATTAATTGAAGTGCATTTACCTTGCAATGGGGGTTAATTTAAATGCATCAAGTGAGCATACTTGCCTATAGAACAAAGAAACATCTCTTCTCCTGTTCCTTTCCTTACCTTCAAAGATGTCAGATTTACCTAGCAGTAATCATTCTTCTCGGTATGAATTCATGCCATGATCTCTCAAGCTCAGGCATTTAATATGCCAAAAACCAAAGTGTTTTCACTAATGTCATGCTGCCACAGAAGGATAAATGGGACATTTTAATACAACTGGATGAAAATCAGATTGTTCTTATAGGAAAGAATATTACTTCAGTAAGAAAGAAAATGACCCTATATCTGTTCTGTTCCTCAATCCTTGTGCTTCATTTATAGCATGCTTAAAGAAACACTAATTATTACAGGATTTCCTGAAGCATACAATCACTGCTCCCGAATTTACACAATTCTGAAATAAAGCACTTGATCAACACATAGGAATAAATGTTTGTTTGATAAATGATTGAAATTGTACTTCTTACCTTTTTTGTGCTTCTAAGTAAATAGAATATACAACTCTCTCCCCACCCCCACCCCCACAGATACCTATTATGTCTATTTAAGGTAAACCAGCTAATATAAAAGAGGGAAAAAACAATAAAACCAAAACATTTAAAGGAATTTTTAAAATATAAATTCAGTCAGACTGGCAAATATGGTAAATGTGTATAGACATATCCTTAGTTTATATTCAGAGTATACAATACTATTACAGTTTTAACCCTTTAGACTCCACTAAAATGATGAGCCTACACTAGAAATAGAATTTAAAATCAGAACAATATTTTTAAAATAATAGACATTTTTAACATTTTGAATTCCAATTTTTATCCCTCTTCCCCTCCCTTGAGGTGGCGAGCTATCAGATAAAGGTTATACATGTACAATTATGTAAAACAATTCTATATTAATAATTTTGTATAAGAAAACTTGAATAAAAGAAAAACAAATGAAAGAAAGTAAAAAAGAGCATGCTTCAGTCTATGTTCAATCAATATCAGTTCTTCCTTTGGAGTTCAATAGTATGCTTCATCATTAGTCCTTTGGGATTTTCTTGGATCATTGTATTGCTGAGAATAGTTGTCATTCACAATTCTTCATCAAACAATATTGCTGTCACTGTGCACAATGTTCTCCTGGTTCTGCTCACTTCACTATACACCAGTTCATACAAGCATTTCCAGTTTTTTTCTGAAATCATCCTACTTGTCATTTTTTATAGCACAATAATATTCCATCACCATCATAAACCACAGCTTGTTCAGCCATTCCTCAACTGAAGGTCATTCCTTTGATTTCCAGTTCTTAGCCACCACAAAAACAGCTGCTATAAATATTTTTGTACAAATGGATCTTTTTCTCTCATGGGGGATTAATCAGAACAATAATTGATGTCAACTGATTGCAAAATTTGTTAACTGTCAAAATCTTAAGTTAGGTTGTACTTATGGAATCTATTTTTATTTTTTATTCTTATGTCACTTTTATAAGTTGATATTCAAATAGAATTATCCCATTGATTAGATCCAAAACTGACACGGAATAGAGAAAATGGAGAAGACCTCCAGTGTATGCAGCCTATTGTGTACTACTTCTACATTCTAGCCACAAAAATAAAAAGCAAAATGGGAGCTGTTATCACCTGTGAAGGAATATGTATCCTCTGGAGACATTTTTTTTTTTTTAGAAAGAGAAGAACGGAGCAAGGGTTCTACTACATCAGAGCTTGAGGCTATCAATAACCAGGCATATGACATCAGTGCACAGTACTTTAACCTCTACAATAGGCCCACTTTAACCAGCCTCATAGGACTACTCAGAGATATGGAAGAGCAGCATCTTATCATTCTTCCCCAGCTCAGAATAGTAAGGTAGGAAGAATACCGTATCCATTTGTTTAGAGCCAAAATACTATGCCATCTTTTCAGGTTTTGAAGTATTTATTTTTTCATATTTATATGTAGACACAACAACCAGTGTGTTTAAATAAAAATTTAGTAGATTAATTAATCTATTTTTCTTCTTTTACCCTCAGGAAGATAAATAAGGTCTTAGATTTGAGACATATCCATTAGTTACAGTAAGCTAAATTCGCTTCCTGTACTAGCATCGACATTGCCACCATCAGCATTATCACCATCATCACCACCATCAACCACACATTCACTAGATTGCATTTTATGAAAGAAAACTTTGTTTTTGTGGGGCAATGAGGGTTACATGACTTGCCCAGGGTCACACAGCTAGTAAGTGTCAAGTGACTGAGACCAAATTTGAACTCAGGTCCTCCTGAATCCAGGGCCATTGCTTTATCCACTGTGCCACCTGGCTGCCCCCATGAGAGAAAACTTTAACTGAGCTAGGTAGGAGAATATATAAATGTCACATGTTCTCCTTAATACACACACACACACACACACACACACACACACACACACACATATATATATATATATATACATACACATATATATGTATGCACACACATACTTCATAAAAAGAGTTACAGGAAGTCTACAAGAGAAAGAAATTGCACTAATATTTTCTAGGTAAAGTCCCTGGAGACTTCAATGAATCAAAATGCTTTTGTTTCCTGTTGCATTGATGTTTCTGCAGTAACTTCCATGTCTTCATATATTAAATGCAAATGCTCCCTGAAAAGTATCAAATGGCCTATTTCCATAAAATCAATATTAAATTCAATTTGGTAACTGTTCCTTTCCCATTTTGGAACTATTTCCTTCTAAAGTCTACAATCCGTATCAAATACCCAAGAGTTCAAGTGACAATTATTCAAAAGGGTTTTAATGACTGAAAACACATTTTCTCTTACACTCTTTCTAGGATTTTTTCTACTGTGTACTCTTAACAGCTGAAATTAAAACAGTAGAAAACCTTAAGTGACCAGGCCATGTATTGAAGACCAAAATCTCAAACCCTATTAAATAGTTCAGGAATAAGGATGACTATATACCGACTCAATGTTATTTAGGACTCTTTAGAAACCATTTCCTTTGCTAAGTAAGAAAAGCAATTTTCTATGTCCCAAGAATGATAAATAATTTGAGCATTAAGAGCAAAATGATGGCATAAATTAGGCTCTGAAATACACAAACAATTCATACAGCATGACTTTATGAGAAATGTACCTCACTAGTCAGTTTAATGAATCCATGTTCAAGGAAATTGTTCAAGGTAAGTTCTAAGAACTATTTTTTAATTTTTACTTTCAAGAAGTAAAGCATATCACCTATGTCTATGTTTTCATAATGTCAAAAGAGCTAGTTAGACAGTGGAAAGTCCCACACATTAAATTCTTTTTTTTCCCTTTACCATTTTAAGAATGAGTATTTTTTACTGTCTGGGTAGTCAATCAGCAAGCATTTACTATGTGTTTATCCTATATCAAGCACTGTAATAAGCTTTAGGAAGAATACAAATACATGTAGAAGGAAAGATAGTGTCTGTCTTCAAAAAGCTCACATGTTAATGGGGGAAGACAGTACATAAAGGGAAACTGAAAAGTGTGGATAGGGGAAGTCAAAAAGGGCAGGGTATGGGGCAGGGTAGAGGAAGACTGGACCACATACTGAAGAGATATGGCTTTCCTGCGAGCCCCCAATAAATGGAGTTTCTAGGATATGCAATCCAATGAGAGGGAGAGGCCAAGGGAATTGAAGGTATATTTAATGTGTGAATTCCAAGGCTGGAGTGAGGCTTAAAGATGAAGAAGAGCTGGAGGAGGATAGAGCAAGCCCAGAGTGCCCTGGAGTGGAATGAAGTACTCCCATAACCCATATATAACCTGTATATGATCTTCATGGGCTGCTAAGGTCAGTTTGATTATACATTTCTCCAAATTTAGTAAAATCAGTTCTCTAATGACACAAGCATAGTCCATTATTAGAGCCATACATGAAAAATCAAGTGCAATAGGATCTGCATTCTATTAACATTTATTTTGCATACTCAGTATAGAGGATAAGTACCACATTCTGCTGGAGTCAGAAGTCCTGAAACATCCTGCCTTAGATTTATAAACTGGATAAATCTGGATAAGTCACTTATCTCAAAGCTCAATTTTCTCCTCTATAAAATGGGGATAGTAACACCTATCTCAAAGGTTTGTCCAGAGGGTCAAATAAAATGTCTATATAAAATGGTGTGAGAAAATAATTATTAATAATGGATTTTTGGGGGGACCCAGGGATCAGTTTCTAAGTGCTCCCCCCACACACACACTCCAGAAAGTCTAGTTCTTGCGAAACTTCAGATCTCCTCTGATACAAACCCAAGGGACCAAAAGAAATGGAGACAGTCTTTTGTCTATCTCAGTGAAGGACTGACTGAGGGGATCAAGCCACACCTAGATAATGGACTTTACCTTAAGCAGCTTGAGAGAGGGTCTTTTCCCTGATGTCATTTGGAGAGTTCATTTTAATTTAGAACAGCTTCAAATCATGTCAACCAATGGAATTGAATGATGCTAACCAATTATCTTTGATCAATGTATAATGACGCACCTCTATCAAAGGAGGATAAAAGCCCTTGAAAATGCCATTAGGCCCTCTTTTCCTTTTGGGTTTTGGAGATGCTCTTGTCTCTTGGTGTACACTCTTGGCTCTCTGGATTTTAGGTCTTCTGAACTGTCTTAGGTCTCCTCGAGACCACATGCTGTCTTTCTGGGAGACAGCATGGGTCATTTGGGGCTTTTCTTCTGTTTGTGCTAACTGCCATTCTGAAGCTCTCTCCCTGATTTCTCTACCTCATGGCATGAGACCATGAGAAGTTAGGGAGACACATAGTTAAACTTTACTGGTATATAATAATAAAATATGCTTACTCCAAACTGGTATCTATATTAATAGCTATTAATTTTTTAAAACACAATGGTTTGCAAACCTAAAAGTGCTATATAAACATTCTTGTTTTTAAATGGAAAAAAAAATTTTTTTAATACCAACTTTTTATTTTAGCAAAACAACAACTTCACCTTAAATGAAGTTTGGCAAATATTGTGCATGGTATGGTCTTAGGGTCACTTGTGTGCATGGAGGAATTAAGTGATATATACTGTTTGGGTCAAAAGTGGGACTTGAATTCAGGTTTTCCTGAATTCAAGCCTATCTCACACTATCTTCCACAATACTATGCTACCTAAAAAAAAAGGAGGCAGCTGTGCAGCACAGTGGATAGAGTGGCAGGCCTGGAGTCAGGACGATTCATCTTCCTGAGTTCAAATCTGGCCTCAGACACTTATTAGCTGTGTCACCCTTGGCAAGTTTTCCTTAGTTTCCTCACCTATAAAATGAGTTGGAGAAGGAAATGGCAAACCACTCCAGTAATCTTTGCCAAGAAAACCCCAAGTGGGGTCACAAGAATTAGAAATGACTGGAAATGATTGAATAAGAATACCACTGCCTTTAAAAAAGATAAAAAACTCAAAAATTTACTCATTCATGTGATTATAGGAATTGTAATATGTATGACAATCTTTTGGATGATCTATGGAGTACAAAGATGAAAAATACATGACTCCTGACCATGAGGTACTTATCATATAATAGAGGAACTAGGAAATGTGTACAATACCACTGTGGAGCAAAACCAGTACGTGTATACCTTCATAAATATGGTAGAAAAATATGTACAATGAAAGTTCAGAGAAGAGAGAGAGTAAGGATGGATTAAGTAATTGTCATGGAAGAGGTGTCATCTGACTTTGACATTGAAACATTTCTGTAGGCAGAGATGGAAAAAGAAAATATTCCAGGGACAGGGACTAGACTAAGTCAAAGAATGCCCAAAGGCAAGCATATAAAAAAAGTTTTTGGAGAATAGCAAGGACTACAGTTTTTCTGGAGCATAAAGCACATGGAGATTATATTAGTTGAAGAGTAAAACACTCTTGGAAGTTCTGAGCAAGGATATCAACACCCTGGAAAATGAGCCATTTCTTCCACACACCACAGATTGTCTGGCAGAAATCCGTCCATATACTTCAGAGAGCTAGGTTGAGCAATCATTTCATCCTTCAGGAATGTAATTCTAGCAGCATCTGTTTGTGTAGGGAGATAGGCGGCTGAGGGAAATGTAAATGTCTTGCTAAATGGTATTTACTGCTTTTCCAATTGACCTCTAGTTTCCATCCTTGAGGAAAGTTGTTGCCTATGTTAGCAAGATATGGTGTGAAGTGGTTGGTGGGAAAGAGGTCATCTACAAGCAAAAACCTGAAAAAGATGAAGAGGGAGATGACGGAATGAAAAGCAGTATCACTAAAGATCTTAGGACAAGAGTTTGGTATGTATGATAAGCACAGCTGAGCATTAGAAAATTATCCAAGGATAATGGCCTAGGCCCATTAATGGAAGATGAAAATCGTTATCAGAGGCAGGAAGCAATAGAATATTCAGCAGCTGAGAGATCTAATTTTGGATATGTATATCTCTTGGGTCCTATGTACAAGGGACGGATTTAGTGCAAGATTTACAGAGCACACTTGTGCAAGATTAGTAATTTGCAATAGGAAGGCTCTGCCATTTGCATGGTATGCAATAATGGAAATACTGAATCTATTTCTTCTCCTTGGGCCTGGCTACACATGGTCTCTGGGTAACAAGGAAAAGAAACTTTGCTTGACTTCTTTCCCTGAGATCATTCTCTCAAATCATCTGGATTTACCCTGCTGCTCAGGAAATACTACCTATACTTATTGTATTAGAAAGTCCTGTATAAAGGCGGAAGAGAGATTGGGTAGGGTGAACATCTATCCATATGAACCCACCTGATAAATTAATCAGTGTAATCAAAATGTCCAAAGTTAATAGCATGATGGAGGGAGTTTTATATTACTAGCAGGAAGACTTTAGAATAGAAAAAAAACTCATGTTAAAGAAAGGATTGTGTTTTTTATTTGGTGAGGCATAATCAGTTGCTTTTACCACATTCCTTATTTTGGACATTAGTTCCAAGAATGATACAATGACTCAGAGAGAACCATTTGGTCAAGAAGTTAATGGCTTTTTGTGTATTCTAATTGGCAACACTCATTTTTGATATGGTTTCCATGTCAAATTGCTCCATTTTGGCATATTATATCAACCCTGAGCTTTTCTCTTGAAATTATGCCTGTGACTGTGGTAGCAATCTGGTGTTTTTCTGAAAATAAACTAGGATACCTGTTGCTTGCAGTCATTTTCAGACATGCTGACAGTAGGAGATCCTATTCTTAGTCAGTGTTTTGAGAGACACCCACTCAGTCTCTATCAGATGCCAAATACAAATTACACAATTGTTTTCAGCAACCCAAAGGCAATCCTAGAGATCTATATAAGATGCAGTGGGGGTTAAAATATGTAGAGGCACCTTCAGCGTTCAAATGTAAGTGTGGTCAGTCATTATACTAGAGAGTGCTCCCCCCCTTTTAACCATTGGGGGAATTCACCCATATAATATAAATTATCTCTTTCTGCCCACTCACTCACCTTTTTTGATCCAGAAGCATAGAGAAGTTGGATTGAAGCTAACTTTTATTCAGTGTTGTGGGCTCTTTTGTAAGCCTGGCTGCTAGGAGAATCTTTTCACAGGGTTGAACACAAGGGTTTCCTTGTTTGGCCAGACTATATATGAATCATCATATTGTTGGGGTGTAAGGTGTTTCCCTGTCCTATCCCACATATCTTCCTGAGTCATTTCCCAATTCCACCTTCCTTTTTTCCCAATCTTTTTTTATCTGATTATTTGCAATTCAATTATCTCACTTTATCTACCATGTTCATAAATTTGCTCATGGATTTTATAAAACAGAACTCAAAGAACAAAATATACTGCCATACTTTCTACACAATCTCATAAGGGAGGATGACAATTTATATTAATGGACAACCTATTTCTGATGGGCCCAAACATCTTATTCCAATTACAGTTTTAATTGCAATGACTCATGAAAGTTGGAACTTCACATGGATATGAATTACTGTCATTTGAAAGTATTATGATAATAGTCTATTTATTAATAAGAATATTGAGATTTTGAATATTGGCCCAAAGGATATATAGTATTTATCTTTGCATTCCCTTAATTGGTGTCCTCATTATAAGTATACTTGTATTTTTGTTCTTCTCAGTGGCACAGACATCTGCAGCTGCTCCATTGTGATTATCCTCTCATACTTCCCTGTAGTTTAATATGAATCATATAAGTCATAAGGAAGTTTTGTGATTAGTTCCTTTTCATGTATTGAGAGACAGATTTATAGAAATGTTCACTGACTTACATTTATGTATTAATTACCTCAACAAATATTTACTTGGTGTCAAACATTATGAACCTGGCAAGGAATGAGGAAATATGCTACTTATTATGAGCCAGGTAAACTACTAAGTTCTATCATCAGTGTGGTTAAAAACAAAAAAAAAAAAACAAAACACAACTTGTCAGAGGCAGCTAGGTGGCAGAGTGGACAAAGTACCAGCCCTGGATTCAGGAGGACCTGAGTTCAAATGTGGCCTCAGACACTAGACATTTACTAGCTGTGTGACCCTGGGAAAGTCACTTAACCCTCATTGCCCCACAAAAAAGTAATAAAAAATACAAAAATAAAACTTGACTCCTTCCAGGTCCAATGCCTACTCCATCAGAAATAATCATAACAATCCACTGAAAGCAATGTATATTACCTCAGATTAAATTCCTATTCAGGTTCTGCACCATCTAAGAAGCCATTCTGATCAATGATCATTTTTGCTGACATTGCCATTATACTGTATTTGTTCAACACACCTTAGCACTTAACTTTTCATTATTTATTTCATATGTGTTCATCACATCTCTTCAAATAATCATAAGCTTCCAAGGAAAGAGATAACACTCAACTCATTTCAACTATTCAAAATCACTGTTTTTAATTTGTACAGGCAGGGGAAGAGAAAGCTCTAGCCCATCAAACATTGATTCATTTTCTACAAAATATCTTCATGCTAGTGTCTAATTTAGTGGTTTACAAAGGACCTATCACATTATTCATGATCACCAAGAATGATTTTCCACTAAGCCTCTGAGTAAATGGGACCAAAGAATTTAGGTTACTTAATTCCTCTAATGGATTATTATTGCCAGGAGTTCATTGTTCTTGTTTCATTTCATTAAAAAAAATTAACAAAAATCCTTTTCCTCTCTCTCTCACCTTTTCCTCTCATTGAAAACCTATATAACAAACATGCATAACTAAATAAGACAACCTCCTGCATTGGCCATACTATGAGTTCTTTTTATTCCCTCCCTTTAAAACATAATCATAATTAGTATATGGCTTGGAATTATAGTACTTTATAGATTGAAGAATCTGCATCAGAAATTACCCAAAGGACAATGGAGTGTGGAATATTGAACCTAAAGAGGGCACACTATATTAAAAACAAGAAATTAAGAAGAAAAAGTGTTAAAAGATATCATCAAAGAAATGTATGAGGAAGAAAAACCATGGACTGGCTATAGCAAAATACGCTATTGGATAGAACATAAAGCAAGCGAGGTCCTTAATATCTTGGGAGGACCCCCAGTGTTGGACTTATGTGTGGATGCAAATAAGAATAGCACAAGATAAGTAACCACAGATGAGTTGTGACTGCCTCATGAATGGGGATGTCTTTGCCCATGCAGTCACAGATCCATTTGAGTATTTGAGCCATTGTAGTATGCATACTCTGTATATGATCAGCACTTAGTAACTGAATAATTATTAAGTTAGTAATTAAATTATACAATGATTTGACTGGCAAAGTCAACTGGCTTTATTATGCTTATTTCATATGCAATAAAACTTAAAGCTCAAAGAAATTGTGGCTATTGGTTAATGTCATTTAAGAAGTTCCAAGTCTGGGATTCTTCCAAGCCTTCATTTGAACAATACGTATAATTGTACATGAGAAGGTAAACATTTAAATGTGTATGTGTGTTCCTAACACACTGATTCTGATTATTTCCATGGTTTCAGAGTAACCAATTAGCATGAATAGTCACCAGGTGCCAAGCTGTGGATAATTTGGCAGTCAGTTTAAAATTTTTCTATTGGATATTGCTGGCATAGAATAATGGAAACTATTAGTTTCTTGTAGGTCAGATAGAGCCCATCAACTTTGAAGTACCTTGGTCAACCATAGATGATTTCAGTCCAAATCTGGTGTATCATTATAGTTGAATAATAGTATTTTTTGACCCTCAACTATGATTCTGAGCTATTATGATGGATAGGAGCTCTGTTAATAGCAAGTGATATATTTATTTGTGCTTAGTTTTTAAAAGAGAAATTTATGTTCCCTGGTTAACCTTTGGACTTTCAAGAATTAAAATGTTAATTTTGTGTTTTAATTTCCTTGATGTATTTGAAAGGCGAATTAGATTGCATTTCTCTGATCCTGCTTCGCTTTGACTTCAAAACTTGACCAATACCTAAATTGAGATTCAGTTTAAGAAGACCTACATTTCTGATATGATCTTTGTTCTTTATTTCTGACCTTGGAAATTAGGGAAACTATCATGGACTCACAAGGGTTTTGAACTCTCATCTACAAAACAGTAATAATGACAACAGTACTCTTAATCAAGGAGAGTTAAAATCTTTGACCCTTCCCTCTTTCACACCACAAATCAATCAGTTGTCAAGTACTCTTGGTTCTGTACCCTATCAACTTTCCTTGTTCAGTATTTATCATATTCAATCCTCCTCCCCAATCAACTCCCTAGGTCAGGTCCTCATTATCTCTCACCTTTTAACTTCTCTGACTATTTTCAGTTTCTTCCCTCCACAGTGTCTCCTTTCATACAATGCCAAAATAATTTACCTAAAGGACAATGACAAAAGCATGACAATCTCTTGCTCTTCCATCTCTTGTGGCTCCCTATTGCTTTTTGTCCAGTTTTGTTTTTTTTGGCAGGGCAATGAGGGTTAAGTGACTTGCCCAGGGTCACAAGCTAGTTAAATGTCAAGTGTCTGAGGCTGGATTTGAACTTAGGTCCTCCTGAATCCAAGGCTAGTGCTTTATCCACTGTGCCATCTAGCTGCCCCTCCCCATTGCTTTTTATGGTGATTCTTAACCTGTGGGCCACAAAATTTTGCTGTCCTTATTGTGAGAAACCCCCAGATCCATATGCCCATAAACCATCATCTTTGTTATGAATTTTTTCAAACAAGAGATATTAAGACTATTACTATTATGTGAAGGCTCTCATATTCAGGAATGGGAAAACCCACTAGTTTATCAGATAACATACAAACCCTTGAGTCTGACATTTTAGGTCCTTCTCAGTCTGGTTACAAACAAGTTTTTAAGATTTGTTTCCCATTTCCTAACATACACTTTGTATTGCAGGTAAACTCAGTTAGTTGATTCCTTAGATTTTCCTGCATTCTCTAGCTTCTCTGAATTTTTGCAGGTCATTTCCCATACCCAAGATGCACTGTTCCTTCTCTCCATATTCTGGAATCTTTCTCTTCCTTTAAAAAAAGCTTACATAAACTATTTATGAAACTTTCTCTAGTCTCCTCAAATGAAGTGATCTCTCCATCCTCAATTTCCCCCCACACTTCTTAGTCTTATTTTATCCTATTAAAGGTGTTTTCCCATTAGAGGTATTAATCCACATCACCTTCTATCTTGTATCATACTTATTTGTATGTGTGATCTACCCTCTCCCAACCCTTACCCCATTAATCTATAAGATCTATGAGGGCTGGAACTATATTCTTTTTTTTTTCATCTGAGTTTTTTCAATGTCTAGCACAGTGCCTTGTACATGATTAATGGATCCTTAACAAATGTCTTTTGAACTGAATTCATTGAGGATGGTGAAGGTTGTAAGAACTTGTAAGCAACGAATTAATCTGCAATTACACAGGGATCTCTGCTATGGTCACTTTAAATGGGCTAAGGCCTGAATTTAGAGGAAGCAGAATAGGCCAGGAGCACCTACTAGAATAATTGCATGAACAGAGGCTCCAAGTCCCCATCCTCTCCTGCTCTCAGCACCAACCTATCCAATATGCATAGAAAATACCCAGCATATTGACACTTATTGGAATTACAAGACACATCTCTTTCCTGCCTCATATATTCACAATATTCTAGGCCCTGCTTAAATTTCCATAGGTCTAACAATTCTATCACTAGGCTTATAGCTCAAGGAGGTAAAAAACAGAAATAGAGGACCTATTTGGAGTCAGAAGAACTTTGCCAATTCAGTAAACTTCCTTGATCCTCAATTTCACCATCTGTGAATAAAGAGGTGAGTTAAGTTTGATGACATCTGAGGTCCTTTTCAGTGTAAGAGGTATTGCCCATGAACTTACAATTTACCAAAATATTTATAGTAGTATATTTTTGTGGTAGCAGAAAATGGGAAACAGAGTGGGAAATGATTGCATACTCTGCGGTATATAGATATAATGAATTTTAAAATGGTTTCTAATTTTTTTCAGTTAGCAAGAATTTATTTTCTTTCTTTTCATTCTTCTTTGATAAAGAAAACAAATAAAACAAAACTCATCTTAGTCAAGCAAAAGAATTTCCCATGTTGGTCATGTCCAAAAATGAATATCTCATTGTTCATCATGGGACTATCACCTCTCTGTCAGGAGGTGGGTAGCATCCCAATGAGTCTGCTGCAATTGTGTTTGAGCATTTCATTGATCAGAGTTCTTGAGTCTTTCAAAGTTGTTATGGCTATTATTGTTTCACAATGCTGTTCTTTGCCACCACAAATACAATGAATTATTATTATGCCGTAAGAACTGTCAAATATGAAAAATTCAAAAAAGTAGAGCTTTATGAGTAAAGTAGAAACAGTAGAATGTTATATACAAAAAGCACAACGATATAAAGGGGAAAATCACTTAAATAAAGATGAATTTTAATCAATCTTGGAGCTGGAGAAAAGATAATAATGTGTCTCTTTTTTGCTCTGAGCTGAAAAGTGGACTATGTGAGTAGGCTATTGCACATACTGTCAGATGAGGAAATTATTCATTATTTTTCATTAAACTTTTCCCCTTTGCTGCAAGAGACCATTCAATGCTGGGATTGGAGAGAGATATTTTGAAATGACTAGGATATAAAAAAAATATAGCATCAATAAAATGTACTTTCCCCTTACTTAATAGTATTTTTTTGCCAATTACATGTAAAGATAGATTTAAACATTAATTTTTATAAGATTTGAGTTCCAAATTTTTCTCCCTCTCTTCCTTCCTCCCCCCTTCCCCAAGACAGCAAGCAATCTGATATAGGTTATACAGTATAATTATGTTAAACACATTAACATGTACTTTAAAACATATATTATGGATACATACCACATAAGATACAGGGACCCAACATATATACAGAGACTTATACATAAATAAAAATTACATATGTATATACACACACACACACACACACACACACGCATATATACATGTGTTTGTGTGTGTGTTCAACGAAAGGCTAACAAAGCAAAAACAATCTGTTTCCACCATTGAGAGTTTTTTCTTGCTGATTGCCTCTGAGATTCAAGATCATTAAGAGTACTTTGATCCAGGGCAGGCCTTCATACGGAAAAGCATGATTCCCTGGGGAGTGACTAACAGCAATTATATGGGTTTGTACTTGGAGCATGGATTGAAGCTTTTCTTATCTGATCTTGAACTGTGCTAGGTTCATTCGTTTCCATTTTGATAGCTTCCAAATGGACTATTGCAACAAGTTCGTCCAGAGACTGCCATGCCTTTGTTTGTATTCTGCCCTTAACCTAGCATTATCATTTTAAAACTTCTCATGTTAAATTGTATTTTCCCCCTTGATCTGAGAGTGTAATGGTTCTCACACTAAATTATTTTTTACTAGATCACAATATAAAGGTGATGAATGCCTAATCATGGGGCAGTGTTGTGAGGATTAATTAGTTAATATTTGTAAAGCTCTTTGAAGATGAATGGATTTATGTAGGGACTAAGCACTCCTGGATGATTATATATTATCCTCCTAAAGCCATAATTTCAATTTGCAGTTTACAGCTGTCTATTAAAGCTACATTACATTGCTGTGTTAGACAGCTTTCTTAATATAGTTGGAATGCAAAAAAAGTGACAGATATGATATTATATATATATATATATATACACACACATATATATGAAAATAAGTAAGTCTCACCTTAGTATTAAAATTACATATAAAATGATATAAATAGCAAAATAGATATCATCTATTATATTATAATATATATGATATAATTTTAATACTAAAGTGAGACTTACTTCTTTTCAAATTATTTCTTTTGAAGTATTGAAAACAAGCCAAATTCTACTTTATTTTACTTTTGCATTTATGAGGCTGCTGAGTGTGCAAGAGAGGAGATATGCTAGTCAGTGCCCTTTTGGTGAGCCTTAAACTTAAAAATATGAAGTACACAAGAACAGTGATAAAGTGGGCAGAAAAGGAAAAGGTGAGCATGGGGTAGAGTAATTTGGGATTGGTCAGTAGAAGACGTAGGACTTGAAAAGAATGGGTAGGATTTGGAAGAGATGGCTCAGGGTATTATGGGCTACAGAAAACTCATTAATGAAGGCATACCAGAAATGAGCATTCATTGGATAGGGATCAGCTTTACTTGACTATGGAAGCTGTGGGGAAGGTAAAGTGAGACCATTATGACAAGATGAACCCTCATACCTAGAGTTATTCTCTCAGAAAAAGATATGGTGATACATATGAGACAGCATGAGTTCATCAAAACAAATATTGCCAAAATAATTAATTCTTCTTTTTTTTGACATGGGTATTAGACATAATATACTTGGATTTGATCAAGGCATTTTACATAGTCTTGCATGGTATTTGTATTCACAATGTCCTTTTGGACATTATTGAGAGATCCACATTAAGTGGATTTAAACTTGTTCCAACTGACTCAGTGGCAATGGATAGTTTAATGTTAAATTACATTAAGTTCTCTTGTAAAATGTCCTATTCCCTTTTTACCAAATTTTTTTTGGCCTGGCAGTGAGGGTTAAGTGACTTGCCTAGCTAGGGTCACACAGCTAGGAAGTATCAAGTGTTTGAGGCTGAATTTGAACTCAGGTCCTCCTGAATCCAGGGCCAGTTCTTTATCCACTATGCCACCTAGCTGTCCCAATCTTTGTACCTATTTAAAAAATAATGACCTAGAAGAAGTGGATTCCATTTTTATCACCGTAGGGGTGACAAATTAGGAGAAGCTGGGAAAGCTAAAACCCTCAATAATGTAATCAAAATCAACCCCAAAACTTTCACAGGTTAGAATGGTAGCTGAAATATAAGAAGATAATTTATTAGGCATAAAAATTTCTATGCTTAGATTAAAAAAATAAATTTAAGGGCAGCTAGGTGGCACAGTCGATAAAACACTGGCTCTGGATTCAGGAGGACCTGAGTTCAAATCCTGCCTCAGACACTTGACACTTACTAGCTGTGTGACCCTGAGCAAGTCACTTAACCCCCATTGCCCCACAAAAAAAAATTAAAAGTCGAAAACTAAGGAGGCTTGATAAGACAGTAATCAGTATTAAAACAATGAAGTTTTTAGTGGAATATTAGCCCAATAAGAATTATCAGTGTGTTGTACCCAAGAACTGGGTCGCCTTAAAATAATAATATCAACATTTTTACCACCACAACTACAACAGCTGAACGACAACTAAACAACTACTATACAACAAACAATAAGCAACTTTCTCCACTGTTTGGATTGTATTCAGTCTATTATGATACACTTTGATTGCTACATCTTAGGAAGCTCATTGAAAAGCTGGAGCATATTTAGAGGAGGGTGAGTGAACTCAAAACTATGACAGATGAGTTTCATTTAGAGGAACTGAGAATTTTCCACTTGGAGAAGAAAAAAAGACATAGAGGTGATATTATAGTTGTTTTTGAATACCTAAAAATCCATTATATGAAAGTGAGGGTTAAAGTTATTTTTCTTGTCCCCAGAGAGGAGAACTGGAAGAAATGAGTAAAAGTTATAGAGATATAAATTTGGACTTGATATGAGGAAATTCTTCCCCAAAATTAGAGCCGGAAGTGCAACATTTGCCTCAGGCGTAAGTGAATCTCCTGTTTTTGGAGGATTTCAAGCAGAGGCTAGGTGATGACATTTTGAGGATGTTGCAAAAGGAATTATTGCTCAGGTATGGGTTGGACTTGAACTGTAAAGATAATTTCACCTCTAATATTCTAAATTTGATGACTTTTTAATAATATTATAGGAAATGAGGAGGTATTTTAGGCTTTTGATGCATGTAGTGTTTGAGAAAGATTAACATGGCAGCAGAATGCAGGGTGGATTATAAGAAGGAGACAATGAACACAGAAGAAAATAATATAAGGCTATTGACAGTAGCTCAGGGGGAACAGAAGGGCTCCAGTTAGGATAGTGGCAATAGGGGGAACAAAAGATAAGTGTAAGATATGAAAATAAAAATGATTAAAAGGTTGTATTGACTAACTGGAACAGGTAAAGAAGAGTAAAAGATGGTTTAAAAAGTGTGAAACCTGGTGAACTGCATTTTTTGTACCCTTCCTTTAAATGAGAAATTTGGAGTAGAAACTTTTTTTGAATGGGGAGTTATGCTTTATTTTGTGCATGATAAGTTTTAGGAGATGGAGTGGAAATGAAAATTAGAGCAAAATATGGATTTGAATTTAGGTGAATGATGAGGGATAGAGATTTGGAAGAAAGCAATATATACCAACCACATCCCCTCTCATTTGTGTGCCCCAAGAAATGTGCCACCATTTCTAGGTACCTTGTGGCTCTAAATGCTCTCTAAACAAAAAATCATGTTCCCTCATGTGTATATTTACTTTGGTCAGTTATCCACATTTATTTCAAGACAAATTTTTATGAAGAATCAGAGTAAAAACCAGTAACATTGATTCAGACCTCCCTTTGGGCAGAGCCTGGGGATCTGTTGAAGTCAAGAAGGTCACTAGATGCCTGGGAGGTTATTGTTAGTGTGGTATTCATCATGAGTCTCATTTAGCTTTTAGCCCTGGAGTGGGAAAAGTAAGCCACTGCAGCTTTTTTTTCTTTTGTCTTGGATTCTTTGCTTACATATACCTGGCTTAGAAGGGGCCAGGGGAATAGAGCCAAGATGTCAGGGAAAAAGTAAGGACTTACCTGAGCTCTCCCCATTTCCCTTCCAAACAACTTTAAATAATGCCTCAAAACAATTTTTGGAGTGGCAGAAGACACAAAAAGATGAGGTGAAACAATTTTCCAGCCCAAGACAATTTAGAAGGCCTGTAGGAAAAGTCCATTGCTTTGGTATGAGAGTGAGTGCAGGCTGCACCAGCACAGGCAAGCCTCAGCAAACCAGTCATAGGCTTTAGGGGATACTAAATCAATGACCACAGCAGCTTCTTCAGGAGTTCTTAGCTCAAAGAAGGTAAGGGGGTTAGACAACTGGTCAGAAAAATATTACAGGGATCCCTAAGCTGGCACTGGGCACAAGACTCTGTTGTATCACCTATACATAGATCTATGTTGCAATCAGAGGATAAGAAGGACCATGAGCACCCCAGAGCTTGTGTCCTCCAGAAAACCAGGACCCTGGTCACATTTCCAGGGCAGAAAATAATGCTTTGATCAGTCACAGACCAGAGTATTGGCCAGGAAAGTAGTAGCCACACCTCTCTTTAGATTATACAACCTTAGAAGAATTACAGAGCCCCACAACTAGCTGCACAAAAAATATGAAGCTTGGGACAGTATCCCTTCCACCCTAGTAGCAGAAGCCAACATTAAAATTAATTTAAAAGTCAAGAAATAAGCAGTGAAAATGAGCAAACAACAAAAAAAACAAAAAGATCCTGACCATAAAAATGTTATGTTGATGGGAAAGATCAAAGCACAAGCTCAGAAGACAGAAAAGTAAAAAGTGCTACATCCAATCCTCAAAGGAAAAAAACAAAGAATTGTCTTCAAGCCCCCAAAAAACTCCTGGAAGAGCTTAAGAAGGATTTTAAAAATAAAATAAGAGAAGTAGAGGAAAAATTCAGAAAAATATGACAATAATGCAAGAAAATTATGAAAAAGAATCAGTTAAAATAGACTATTTCCCGAAACCCTGGAAAATTGGTCTTATAAAGACATTCATTGCCAGTTGGAAGATTTAGTATGTTTTGGGATCATACAAAGCATGCACACATGGAAAACCATGTCCAGGGCACAAATGGACAACTCTAGTGCTACAGAGGTTCTAATATCTTTTGCTGATGTCAGCTTACTCCACTCTGCTGGACACTGCTCCTCACTGGACATAGTCTCTCTGCCCAGGTAGCTCTCTTACCAGGCAACTATCTAATTATTTTCAAAGTCATCTTTATCATCTATGCATATCATCGTTAGTAAACCTGTTCCCTACATGGAAGGTATATAGTTACTTCAGCCAGCTCCTTCAACCTCATTTATTTCTAGCTATAATCTATTGGGCTACCTTTTACTCAGGCTTCCATCCATTTGTGTATTGGGGTACTATGCCTCTCCCTATCTTTATTTCAGTGATCTGAGAAAGGAATAAGACCTATATGTATATGTATGATATTAAATAACACATAAACATGTATATGTACACATATATTTACAACATACATATTTTGTTAATGTTCAGTTGTTCCACTCATGTTTGACTCTTTGTGACCCCATTTGAGGATTTCTTGGTAAAGATACTAGAATATTTGTCATTTCCTTCTCTAGCTCATTTCACAGATGAAGAAACTAAGGCAAAGAGGGTTAAGTGACTTGTCCAGGGTCAAACAACTTTTCAGTTTCTGAGGCTGGATTTAGACCGAGGTCCTTCTGACTCCAGGTCTAGCACTGTATCCGCTAAGTTACATACATATCCGCTATCTACATACATATAGCTATACACACATATACAAACATATATGTATATATTCATACACATAATATACATATACACACTAACACATACACAGGTAGATATACATACACATAGACAGGTACACACAAACATATGCATACATATATGCAGTATACATGACATGCTGACACATAAACGTGTATGTGCACACACATATGTACATGCATGTATACACACCACCACATATAGACATGTGCCATGCATGAATGCATGCAACACATACAGGCACAATGAAGATGTATACATGAACATAGACACATAAACAAATGAATACATAGATGGCTATATAGATATACATGTATATCTACACATAGTACATTATATGTTAACACATAAACATGAATATGCACATAAATTTATATATGTATCATAAACACATCCACATACATACAGATGTGTTTGTATGCATATACAAACTAAAAATCTTTATGAAGAGACCATCAACATCTCACTATACTTCTTTTTTGTATAATAATCAGAAGGATTGGCTGGCTAGAGAGGACTAAAAAATCAGGTAACCTTTCCCTGTCTCCTTTCAAGAACACAGCCTTGAATGTCTATTCTGGTGTCTCTACAAATACTAGTTGAGGATGTGAGAAAAAGTGAAATTTCCATGGGGGAAGATTTAGAGATGGAAGAAGGGAAAGATATTTTTTTTGCCTGCCAAAACCACTCCCTCTATTTGAGCCTTGGTTTGTCTACCCTCTCATTATCTCTGGGACTTTGCCACATCAGTTATCTCTTTTCCCCAAGATTACCTTTTCCCCTTATCTAGTCAGTAAGCAACCATTTTTATTAAACACTCACCAGGTCCCAGGAATTAGGTTAAAGACATGGGTTACAAAGAAAAGCAAAAATATGGTCCCTGTACTGAAAAAGAAAACATGCAAAGAAGTAGGTGATGCAGTGGATAGAATACTGGGATTGAATTCAGAAAGACATCTTCATGAGTTCAAATCTGGCCTCAGACACTTACTAGCTGTGAGACTCTGGCCAAGTTACTTCACCCTTTTTGCCTCAGTTTCCTCACCTCTAAATGAGTTGGAGAAGGAAATGGCAAACCCCTCTAGTATCTCTGCCAAGAAAATCCCAAATAGGGCACAAAGAGCAAGACACTACTGAAACAACTCAATGACAAAACCTTAGGTAACCAACCCTCCAGTCTTCAGGTTCCTAATGTGCAAAATAAGGAAATGGAAGGTCCTTCCCAGCTTTGAGTATACTGGTTTTGTATCATTAAATGCTGAAAGAGATTCTTCAGGGCCTGTTCCTTTTAAACTCAATCAAGCACCAAGTGCAGAGGCCATTCTTGTCTTCTGGTCTAGGTGCACCTCCCCTTTAGCACTTGTGTTCCCTGAAACTACAGCTGAGGCAAGTACTGACTTGATGGGGCTGCTGATTTTCAAATAAACATTAGCAAGAGCTATGTTGGGCTAGGATGACTGCCAAGACTGCTTGGGGAAAACAGAATCACAGAGGCATTATGGGTACTGCTTTGAGACCTCGGTGAAAGGTATTTAGGCTGAATATTAATTTTAAATGATCTGAGGAGATAATGACTAGTCTGTACTAATGCCCCACTTTGGCTCAAACAACCATCCATGCTGGTTGTTCAGCACATGCAGTTTTCTGACTAGCCCATTAGGGTTTGAATTCAAGCAAAAGTGGCCTCATTGAAAATGAAGTGCATTTTTTAAAAGATTAATCTGCAGATGTGCAAAACTTCCAGATTTGAACTGGAATCTTCCAAATTTGAGGATCACGTGCACCTCACTGGCACTTTTAAATGTATTCTCCTCAAAAGGGAAAAAAAAGGGCATTCCAAGGGCAGCCAATTGAGGCTATCATGCCCTGGTTCAGGAAGAGTTCAGGTGGACTGTGCCAAGTTCTAACCTGCTCTGGTTCAGAGTGAGGAGGCCCTGGTGGTATCAATTTAGTATGTGGTTTCAGCTGCCTCAGCTGCCCAGCTGGAATTAAGAAAATCAGGGGGTTCTCCCTTGCTGTCTCTGTGATCATCTGACCCCCAGTGGGTAGAGAAACCATGGGGACAAGCCTTGGAGATGACTCTCTGGGGCGGATTCTCTCCTGTCAAAGAAGAAATGGGAAAGACAAGCCTTAAATCAGAAAATCAAGGCTTTCTAAGTCTCCCTTTCTGTTGCCTCTTCTGTCTTCAGGAATGACAAAACAAACAAAGAGGTAGGCATTTACTTGAAAAAGAGGTGATAAAAGGCATGATGAGGATAGCATGTTGGAGGATGGACAGGAATTTGCTTCAGTTTAAAAAAAATTCTATAATTTTCATCTGTTGCATAACTCATTTGAATTATCCATTAGATTAGAGGAGACAGGTGATAAATTGAATAAAATGCTGGTAGAGTCAGCGAGACCTGAAGTGAAATATTTTCTCAGACACTAGCTGCCTGACGCTGAACAAGACACTTAATCTGTCAGCCTCAGTTTCCTCATATGTAAAATGGGGTAATCCCACTTCATAGGATTGTTGTGAGAATCAAATGAGATGACACATGTAAAGCTAATAGATATTACAACAAATAATAATGATAATTCTTATATTCCACTCCTCTTGATGCCAACTGGGTTTGGTGTCTAAATAGGTTTTCTCACTAACTCACTAGGATCACTCAGTTCAATGGTGAAAAGATTTAAGGCATATAGCACTACAGGAGGAAGGAGAGAGGAAATAAATTGAGTAGGGAGTTCAAGTTGATGGGAAAGAGTACATTTCAGATATTCACTGAACCCAGAAGATAAATAGTCTCACCCAATTTTTCGTTGATTTATGTAACACTTTTCTCAGCCTAATTATTTCTAAAGCACACAATAATTCCTTCCTCCTCAGCAGGCTCCACTCCCAACTGCATTGTTCCCCACCCCAACTCCTTCCACTCTGACCCTTTTCTGTATTGGGGAAGCCACAAAACTAGATGTCTTCCAAATTAAAATTTAATCATGCTTTTAAAAATAATTATAATTACTTCAATATGAATCTTCTGTCTTCCTCCCTAATCTCCCCTCCCCCATTGGGAAAACAGAAGGAAATAAATATAGAGGAACTGTAAAACACATTAAAAGAAAATTCTTTTTAATAAGGAAGTATAAACCCTTCAAGGTCAGAGTCTTTTCTGTTATAGCCTTTGAATGCTTGAACCTATCTCAGTATCTTACAAACATAGGTACTTAATGCAAGGTTGTTTTTTGTTTGTTTGTTTGTTTTGCTTTTTTTTGGCTTTTGGGTTTTTTTTTTGCATTGAATATAAGGTATGTGTTTGGATGAAGGAAAAATAAAAATATTTATTCTTAGAAATTATGTTGAAAATCCAGCCTCCTGGCAAAATAATCAACTGTGGAATGAAATGAGTGAGAAAAGTTAGTAAGAGCTTTCATTCTGGGACCAACAATGTCTGAAGTTGGATTCCTTGTTGTAGGGGATGTAATTTTCAGCCAAGATCATATGAAATCCCCTGAAATGGTTAATATGTAATTTTCTTAAGAATATCAGCCATTCTGCTATCTCTTGTTGCTTTCTTCCTGTCAGCTTGAATCTACCATTGAAATTCAGTCTTCTGGGCCAAAACAATAAACCTGATAGGCTACTTAAATTAAATATTAGGTGTATTTGTTTTTAATATTGCACACTTTGAAGGCATTTTATTTTTTAATAAGGTCTTATGTACTTAGGCCTTCCTTGTGTATTGGGGTTTGAGAAAATGACACCTTTGAAAGTTCCAAAGGTTCACATGTATTTCATAGCTACCCTCAAAAATAAACATAACCTGGAAACGATCTGCAGACACATTTAATTAAGCATTACATTTTATCTTGATATTTGCTTAAGTATTTGTAGTTGTTGCAAAGCTGACATGGCTACAACCCAGTGGTTTGTGTTTCTGTGTCCTGAAGGCACAAGCAATTTAAAAATACATTGGAGATTTATGATCTGTTTCAGACAAGTTTTGTTAATATTCCTTGGAGACTGTGCCCATTTATTAACATGTCATAACTGCTCTTTAAGCAATAACTTTTCTCATCAATTTAATGTGACAAAACCTGCATTTTCATATCAACCCTAACTCCTGATTGTATCACATTTGTATTAATGAACAGAAGCTAATTGTGTAAGATGCTGCCTCTTGCATTTATGAAAACTTCAAGGTGACATCACTGTACAAAAAGCACATCTCTTTGGCCTCTAGGACTGGATTTTGTTTTCTTAGCTCCATTTCCTCAATGAGAAAGAAGACTAGGAGGTACTCTTAAGGAATCACATGAATTCTATAATTTCTCATGGCCATCTTTCCTCTATGCTTTGACAGGGAAACTCAGTGCCTTACAGGACAAATTGTGCTTCTATTTATAAAACTATACTAATTGGTTGACAACTTTGATGGCATGTTCATCTCCTCCCCAAGAAAGATTATTTAAAGTTTCATATGATTGGTTGTATATGTAAGTGATACCTGACTCCATCATCTTAATGAGGCAAAACTGATGAGCCTCTAGAGCAGGAGGTAAAATACTTGAAGCAAACCACTTTTCTCTAGTTGTGCTTCTAATGCTTTCAGTATGGAAATGAAAAAAAAAATCACAATGCAATCAAAAGTGAATTCTGCAGTTATAAAGAACAAGTCTGACCTCAAAGAGGTGATAGGAGAAAATGTCTTCCCCAATACCACTCTTTTCAAAAGTGAAAGAAGGTGTTGGAGAATGCATATCTATTTTGAAATTTTTCAGTGTTCATCACTTTCAGCGATTTCTCTCTCTTTTTTTCTTAAAAGAAATCTTTATTATAAGGGATAGCTCTCTGAGAGGCAAGAGGGGAAAAGATACAGGAAGAAATATAGGCAATGGAAAACCAAAATATGTTAATACAATAATTTAAAAATAGAATAAAAATAATTGTTTGGTTGGAAAAGCAAGAATAGGTCTGGCCCACAAAAGAGTACGAAATATATTTTTTTGTTTATTCTTCTATTCTATTTTTGAAAAGAATGGGGCTAGAGAAGCTATATTTTCCTGTCTCCTCTTTGAGGCCAAATTTGTTCATATTTAAAAAATTCTGCAGCATTCACTTTCAGTTGGATTGTAGTTGGTTCCCCCCCTCCATTTCCATTGTCAAATCAACAAGCATTTATTAAAAACCTACTATATTCCAGGCATCTTGCCAAACTCTAGGGATTGGAAAAAAAAAGCAAGCAAATATAGTCCCTGTCTTCAAGGATCTCACAATCCAATGGTGGAGACAAGATGATAACACTTGCATTCAAAGGGCATATACACACATAAATGTATACATATATGCACACACATATACATTTATATGTGCATACATACACACACATGTGTGTGTGTGTATGTGTGTGTGTATAAAATTCTATGCATGATTTGATGGAGTGGGTTAATTTTTTTTTTTGGAAGATGTGGTAGAATACCAGGGAGGCCAAGGTTTCATTTCACTTAAACAAAGTCTAAGTATGTGTGTGTATGTGTGTACACAGGTTAAATGGCTAATGATCTCAGAGAGATTAAGAGGGGCAATGTAGAATTTTAGCTGAGAATTAAAGGAAGCCAGGAGATGGAGCAAAATAAAAAGATAGAAAACTCTAGATCTGGGGAAAGACAGTGAAAATGCAGAGTTGGGATGCAGAATATTATGGATGAGGGATAACAAGGAGGCTAATGTCACTTGGTAATAGAATTCAAGGAGGAAAGTAAGGTATAAGAAAAGTTGGAAGACAGGAAAGGAGCATTTTATGAAGGACTTAAAAACCATAGAAAAGGGGAGGCTAGGTGGCAGAGTGGATAGAGTACCAGCCCTGGATTCAGGAGGACCTGAGTTCAAATCTGGCCTCAGACACTTAACACTTACTAGCTGTGTGACCCTGGGCAAGTCACTTAATCTCAATTGCCTTACCAAAAAAAAAGAAAGAAAAATGAAAACAAAAAAAAACCAACAAACAAACAAAAAACAAAAACAAAGAAAGGCCTTGATATTTAAAGGTAATAGAGAACCACTGATGTTTATTGAATAGGAGCATTACATAGGAATGTGCTTTAAGAAGATATCTGATAGGGGCAGCTAGATGGCACAGTGGATAGAGCACTGGCCCTGGAGTCAGGAGTACCTGAGTTCAAATCTGGCCTCAGACACTTAACACTTACTAGCTGTGTGACCCTGGGCAAGTCACTTAACCCCAATTGCCTCACTAAAAAAAAAAAAAGAAGATATCTGATAGCTGAAAGGAGGATATGATAGAATAAGATTTAACTTGGGGCAGTGAGGCAGACCAGAAGTCTACTATAATAATATAAGCGTAAAGTGATGGGGGCCTCTAACAGGTTGGCAGCAGTCAGAGGAGAGGACACATGCAAGAAAGATGTTGCAAAATTATGATTCACAGGACTTGGTAACATATTGCATAGAAGTGATGAAATTTAGGAGTCAAGAATGACATCTAGGTTGCAAGCCTGGGTGATTGGGAGGATGGTGATGCCCTTGACAATAACTGAGAAGTTAAGAATGAGGGGAAAGTTTTGGCAAAAAATAATGAGTTCCGTTTTAGACAGATTGAATTTAAGATGTAGGGGCAACTAGGTGCTGTGAGAAATGATTGTTTGTAACCAATGTCTTGGGGACATTTAGAGCTCTCCCCTTCTTCCAAAGCCCTGACTTTTACAGGTCTAGGTTCTCCTTGATAATAAGATTACATTTAACTCTCTTTATCTTGGTCAGTTCCCACCCAACCATGCAAGGAATTTAATCTAAGGTGGGGAAGCTCATTGTGTTCTACTCCAGCTTGGGTGGAGACAGATTTGTTTGTCTAGATAAGAAGGCTTCTTCTTCTTCCAGGGAGGGGTCACTCCCCCCCTTCTCCCCATTGAAGAGGAGGACATTCTTTCAAATGATAACACAAGGTTGGAGATAATCTCTCTTTGCAAAGGTCAGTTCTTCACCCCAGTGATCATTTACTGTTTCAAGGATTTATAAGCTCTATGTCCCACTGCAATGGTTGTTTTTTGGTCTGAGAGAGATGACCAAATGGCCATGCATTTATTAATAACCCACCGGCCTTTTTAATAAAAATGATTGAATTACCCAGAAACTATGTTTCTCAAATTTTTAACCATCACAGTCATGCAGTGAATAGAGCACTGGTCCTGGAGTCAGGAGGACCTGAATTCAATTCTAGCCTCAGACACTTACTACCTATGTGATCCTGAGCAAATCACTTAACCCTGATTGCCTCAAAGGGAAAAAATATGTCTATGAGGCATTGAGTTCAAAACATACAATAGGAATTAGAGGTTATTATAGTCATTGTATATATATATGTTGCTTTCTTGGTTATAGTTACTTCAACCTTCATCAGTTCATGTAAGTCTTTCCATGCCTCTTCCTATATCAAACTTGTTATTTCTTGTAGCATAGTAGCATTCACTTACCACAATTTGCTTATCTAGTTTCCAATCAATCTACTTAGTTTACTATTTTTTGCTAACACACACACACATACACACACACACACACATGTATATACCCACAAAGGTGTTGTTATAAATATTTTGTTATAAATAAAGCCTTTTATTTTGTCAATGAGTTCATTTAGACATGTGCCTAACAGTGAAATTTTTGGGCCAGAATTTGTGAGTATTTTAGCCAATTTTTTGCCATAATTCTGAATTGTTTTCCCTAATGGTTGTACCTATCACAGCTCTACTAACAGTACTTTAGTGTACTCATCTTTCCCATAACCTCACCAACATTGATAATTCCTAGTTTTCTTTATTAAAATATACATCATTTATTTTTTTTTCTTTCTTTCTTTCTTTTTTTTTTTTTTGGTGTGGGGCAATGAGGGTTAAGTGACTTGCCCAGGGTCACACAGCTAGTGTCAATTGTCTGAGGCCGGAATTGAACTCAGGTCCTCCTGAACCCAGGGCCGGTGCTTTATCTACTGCACCACCTAGCTGCCCCCTACATCATTTATTTTTAACAATCTTTTAAAATTTTGAATTCCAGATTCTCTTCCTCTGTGCCACTCCTCCCCCACCCATTGAGAAGGCAAACAATATATCAATTATTACGTTTAGAATTATGTCAAACATACTTCCATATTACCTATATCATGAAAAAAAGTAAGAAATTTATGTTTCAGTTTGCACTCACAGTCCATCAATTCTCTCTCTGGAGGTTGATGTAGCATTTTTTCATCATGTGTCCTTTTGGAACTGTCTTGGATCATTGTAATGATAAGAGTAGCCAAGTCCTTCACAGTTGACAATCATTACAATATTGCTGTTACTGTGTGGAATCTTTGTTCTGCTCACTTCACTTTGCAGCAATTCATATAGGTCTTGCCCTCCGCCCGACCACATTCCTCTGAAATCTACTCCCTCATCTTTCTTATATCATAATAGTACTCCATCACAATAATGTCCCAACTTGTTCAGCCATTCCTCAATTATTAACGTTCCCTCAATTTTCAATTCTTTGCCATCACAAAAAGAGCTACTATAAATACTTATGTGTATTAGGCCTTTTCTTCCATTTAAAAAGATCTCTTTGAGATACAGACCTAGGAAAAGCATTGCTGGGTCAAAGGGTATGCACAGGTTTATAATCCTTTGGGAATCTTTAAAAATTTTTCTTCAGAAGAGTTAGACCAGTTCACAACTGCAGCAAGAGTTCATAAATTTACCTCTTTTCCCTTATCCCCTTCAGCATTTGTCATTTTTGATAGGTATGAGATGATACTTTAGAGTGATTTTTATTTGCCTTTCTCTGTTGAATAGTGATTTAGGGCATTTTTTTATATGGCTATGGATAGATTTGATTTCTTCTGAAAACTACCTATTCATATCATTTGACTGTATCAATTGGGAAATGGCTCTTATTTTTATAAATCTGACTCAGTTCCCAATAAATTTGAGACAGCGGTCTTTATCAGGGAAATGCTGTATTTTTTAAAAAACTTTCCTGTAGTTTCCCTGATTATCTCATTCAATTAGTTCTAATTTTGCTTTTGCTTTGTCTGAGATCATGGTTTCCAACCCTGCCACCTTTACTGCAGCTGAAGTATAATAGACACTGTTCCAGTCTTCCATTTCAGCTCTGTGTGTATGTGTGTCCATCTCCATGTATGTTCTTCTGACCTAAGTGTTTCTCTTATATATAATAAATTGCTCGATTCTGGTTTCTGATCCATTTTCCTATTCACTTCCCTTTTATGAGTTAGCTCATACTGTTCACATTCATAGTTGAAATCAGTAACTGCATTTCCCTCTATCCCATTGTCCTCTGTTTATCCTTCTCTCTCTCTCTCTCTCTCTCTCTCTCTCCCCTACTCAAAAGTGCCTTGTTTCTAACTACTGACTCCTTTAATAAGCCCTCCCCTTTGTTATCCTGCTATATCTCTTAATCCTAATTGGGTTAAGATGGATTTCTATACCCAACTCTGTGTGTGTGTACATGTTTTCCTCTTTGAACAAATTCCAATGAAAGTGAGGTTCAAGCACTGAGCACATCGCCCACTTTCCTCTCCACTATAAATGATCTTCTTTGCATGTCCCCTTTTGGTGAGAAATTGTATGCCATTTTACTTCTCCCTTCCACACCCTCCTTCCCCAGTGCATGTTTCTGGCTCCTACATTCTTTGTTGTTTTTTTTTTTTTTTAGTAGATCATCCTAATAGAATCAACTAAAACCCATATTCTCTGTCTATGCAGATTCCTAACTGCCTTAATAATGATAACGTTCTTAGGAATTAGAAATATAATCTTCCCATGGAGGAATGTAAACATTTATATACACATATACATACACACATCAATGTGTATATATTTCTGAATATGTGTGTCTATGTGTATGTAAATGTATGTATACACACATGTACACATACACACATTTATTGCAATCAGTAGAGTATCCTTGCATTTCCTTGACCACATAGATCCTCTGGCAAAAACAAAAACAACTAAATACATGACCCATTTCGTGGGAAATACTCCAGTTCTGAAGGAGGAGATACCCTAATTACCTTCACTGCATGTTTATTGTTTAAAGTAATGCTTAAAACTATAAATTATTGTACTCTACCTCTATTACATATATTTTTTTCATAATACACATTCTTATCACTAAAAAAATTGGTCAGTCCTTTCATGAAAAATTGAATATGATAGAATAGAAGATCAGAACCTCTATTGGAGAGAAAACAAAGGAGTATGCTATTTAAACTTTGCTTAGGACATAGAAATATCTTTGATTCATCAAGCATTGTCCTAGCTCTGCTATATCATAGCTCAAAATTTTCATAGGGCAATTTCAGTACTTGAATTTGGATTCATGATTATGAATTCCAAAATGATTAAAATGTCAATGACATTTTAGGGTGAGAAAGCTGTTTTAAGATCATATACACTTATCATTACTTTTTCATGTCAGTTTCCTGGCTGTGTAAACTCAAGTTGATCCAGAGAACTAAATTCCATTTGTCTGTAAAATGTTCAGATATGATTCCAGTCTAGTGCAGCACCAGTGAGGAAGTCAGAATTTGACTGCAAAGGCCATGATGCATTTTGGTTGCAAGTGGGGAAGCAGCCCCTCTTGAACACTCTTAAATTATCTTCTCTTGATTCAAACAAAGATCCACTATTATGGTCACATTCCTTGGGGAAAGTTGCTTCTGACTAGGTTACAACTCATGGTTTGATAACTTTTCTTTCTAAATGCATGGTTGTTTCTCTCATGGCTGGCCTTTTAACCCTCATGATCCCATTTTCACCAGACTGAGAATATAATGCTAAGCCATGGGGCCATCATCATTTTCCTGATATGTGTGAATATTTCACTGATAGATTTGTGAATTCCAAAATGAAAAGACTCATTAATATTCCACTACAAATGAGGTAATTTTAAAAAATAAAGGCTAGTCTTTTGGGCCTTCTAGCTCCTTATAGTTTTGAAGGTTCCTCATAGGTCTTTAAATGCAGAAGCATCTGATTTCCCCTTCTTCCCCCTCCTAGGAACCTTCCTCCCTGATCTTCCTGAACACCCTCCATGCCACCTAATTGGGTTGTAAATCTTAGCAGACAGACGCAGATTGTGGGACTTTCACAGGAGAGCAGAATCTTTCTGTTTCCCTTTGTGACTGGGATCTTTAGTGTTTGTGACAACTGAAAGTCTACCATTGTTATCCTGCAGGAGTCGCGTCATGAGTGCCTTATACTTCCTTTCCGCCAAAAGGTCTTTTCAGACTGTCTTGTGACAACCTTTAATAGAGATTCATGTGTTAGTATGATTGCTTGTGACAGTCCTTATTCTTCTAAATTACCTCTGTGGACCTGCAGTGCATCTCCAGCGCATCTGTTTTTCACTTTCCTGACAACATGTCATGTCAAAATATCTATCAGTAGGCACTATCACTAATCAGGCATAAAAATACACAGCATAATAATAATAAAAAGACCGCAACCTAATCCTTCCTTCTGAATCACCCCCTTTTTAGTGGCAAATGAAGTCAGGTTGACTTTAATCAATGATGGCGTGGTACACATCATGAGCTGTATGGTTAAGTGCTTAATTTACCTTCAAATAGTGTTCTCATTTAGACAAAAGCTAAGTTGTAGGTGAAGTATTTTATTAAAGCTGTGGGAAGAGATTAAGCCAGAGATGTGCTGCTAAATGTTTAACAATCAGCTCTAAAAAAATACAAAAAACAAAAACAAAAACAAAGAAACATTACTTACATTTACTCCAACATTGTCTTAAGCTTAGAAATGAACATCACAATATCATTTATCCATTTCTGATGTGTGAATGCTTACACTGAAATTGTTTATTTGGTCAGGATTCGACCTAGCTGCAACTCCCCCCCACCCTGAGTTATACTATATATAGGCTAATATATCAAGATTAGGCAGTATGATGAGGCATATGAGGTTCCAGGTTTGGATCTAGGTCTTTCTGTGTCCAAATTCTGTCTGTGACAAGTACAGACCACTGGTCTTGTGACCTTAGGAGAGTCACTTCATGTCTTAATGTTCCAGGATACTCTCTAAGATTATAACCTGCAGAGGAGGAGTGAAACCACATTAATGATGTTTCCCCCACAGATGAGATTGCAGTATACTTCTGGACTGCATTCTGCTTCTCAAAATAAATACTAAGTAGTAAATTTTCTTTTTTAAAACATCAAAACTAAACTATTGATATGTCTCATATTTACTGTGTTTCAGTTGTTTGTCATGAAACTTTTTGTGACCTCATCTGGGCTTTCCTTGGCAAAGATACTGGAATGGTTTGTCATTTCCTTGACCAGCTCATTTTACATATGAGGAAACTGAAGGAAACGGGGTTAAGTGCTTTATCCAGGCTCCCATAGCTAGTCAGTATCTCGGGCCAGATTTGAACTCAGGAAGATGAATCCTCCTAACTCTGGGCCTGGCATTCTATCCTCTGTACCAACTAGCTGCCCACATCCTTCATGCAAAATGACAAATTATCTTTGATCCTTCATATCTCAAACTCTAAAAAATAAATTGATAGACTTGAAAGTGGAGGAGACATTACAAATCATATAATTCAACCCTCAGATTTTACAAAGGAAGAAACTGTGGTTCAGAGAACTGCAAAAACCTTCCTGACATAACACAGGCACTAAATGGAAGAACCCAGATTTTAACTCCAGTCCCTTTGACTCCAAATGCAATAATCCTTCTTTCTGCACCAATAGAACTGATTCAGAGACTATGGAATCATGACAAGCTTCAAGATGTTAAATGAAGTTGGTAGAACTAGGAAGCATCTGGTTTTTTGTGCTGGTTAGATAGAGAACAAAATATAACAAAAAGAAATCCTTGAAATTAGGAATGCACAACAATTCATTTTTGTATTTTTTTTTTACTGTCTTTAGAAAATAATTCTTTACACAATTCCATTGCTGTTTCTGGCACACCCTAATTCCAAGCATTCTTCTGAAATCACAACCAAATAACCTTTGCATTTGTGTTATAGGTTGAGGAAAGGTGAAACTTTTGAGTATTTAGATTTTTGTAAGTGCTCATCAAAGACACCCCAAAGGAGGAAGGAGAGAGAGATCAAAAACCCTTAGTCAGAGGTGTGCTAAATGTTAATGGGCTCTCTAAAAGAAATATGGATCCTAGCATACTTTTTTGTTGTTGACAAAATATGTTTTTATTGATATTTTCTGTTTCTTACATCTCCATAGTATCCCATGTATTATTTCTCCTCTTCTTAGAGATCTATCCCATATGACAAATAGTATTTTTTTTGAAAAGTGAAAAACTATCAGCATAAATGATCAATACATTAAAAATATCCAACACCATACAATGTATAACTTCTGTGGACCTCTCACCTCAATGAAGGAGTGGATTAGGGTATCTTTTCATATCTCATAATTTGATTTCCACTTGATTTTTATACTTTTATTTCCATTTCCATTGTTGTAGTTATTGTGTATATTGTTTTCTTGGCTCCATTTACTTCATTCTTCATCGATTCATATAGATCTTTCCATGCTTCTCTGTCTTTATCACACATCATTTCTTACATCATAGTAATATTTCCATTACATTAATATTACACAATTTGTTTAGCCTTTCCCCAGTTGTTGAGCGTTTACTTGTTTTTTTCTCCAGTTATAAACTTAGCAGTCAACTCTCTACTTTAAAAGGTATGGACATTTTAGTCACATAATTTCCAACTATTAAATACAGTGATTTGGAACATTTTTCCATGAGGTTATGAATACTTTGTTGTTCGTCTTTTGACCATATGACTACTGGGATACATCTCTACGTTTGCCTGGAAATCTCTCCATATCTATGCTCTCCCACTCCTCCAAGGTTCAGTTGCCTCCAGTGGTTCCAACTCTCCCACTCATAGGAAAAATAGATTTTTCAAGTATTAAATCCCCCAAGCCTCAGTGTAAGGTCCTCATCTCCCTTAATTGACTTTCTTACCACAAAGAAGCATTTGCCAGTGGAACTTACCCTCCCATCTCCAAAGTAAGACCTCTTTTTTCCTCTCCCTTTTTTCAATCTTTTTCTCTTTCTTAAACACTCCCCTATAGGTCTTTCTCTTTCTAAGGCCACAGAAGTCACCTTACCCTCATTGCTAGTCCTTGGATTGACACCAAACTACTCTTTATCCCTCCTGCTCCCCGCCAACCCTTTATATACACCCTCCCATGTTGTAATGAAAAATGTGTGTGCATTCATGAGTGTGTACATGTGTACATGTACACATGTGCACGCGCACACACACACACACACACACACACACACACGATTCAGGCAGATTGCTGCCAAATTCTGTCCATAATACCCTCTGTCTATCTCTTCACTGTTACCTCTACCACATTTTTTGCCATCATTTAAGTCTTCTTGTGTACATTTAGAAAGAGGTGTTTCACTGGTCTATCTGTTGTCACCCTCTTGTTGTTTGTCTGATGCATTTATTCGCTTCTCCATTTTAGTTGTTCGGGGTGTTCAAGAAACAAATCATCTCTTTAGTTCTGGTTTTCTTTCTAAAATGTTTTAAATTCTTTATTATTGAAAATTCATCTTTTGTCCCATATGGTTTAGTTCAGATTTTCAGTATATGTCACTTTGGGCTATATATCTTTGGAATACATGATTCCATTCCCTCCGTTTTGCTAGTGGATGCAAAATAATATTGCATCATTTAAATGTCTTTTACTTTGTATTTGAAGGGCTTTTTCCTTCTGGCCTTTAAAACTTGTTATTTCTGAAATGAATTAGTATATTTAACCACTATGTATTTTTTGAGTTTGCAACTTTGTTTTTATTCTGGAGATGATCTGTGAATTCTATCATTTGGAATTTTCTTTTCTTTGTTCAGAAGTTCTGGACAATTCTCTTCTCTTCTTTTCATTATTATGATGTTAAGGTTATTTGTCCTATCATGTTCTTCTGGGAAACCTGTGATCCTTACATTGTTTCTGAACATCCTTTCTTTGAATTAAATGTGTTTTGCTTGCATAGTGTACTTACCTTCTTCTAGATTGACTTTCACTTCTGTATATTTGCATTCATAATCTCTTATTCTTTATTTGATGAGGTTTGTCATTGCAGATTCAATTTTTTCTATTATGTTCATTATTTTGTTGTGTAGGTCATAAATTCTGCTCCTATAATTTTTATTTCTCTTTTAAACCACTCAGGAACAGTGTGTTGTGGTTCCATGTTCTCAAATTCCCCAGAGTCCTCTGTGCCATAAATTGTTGTTTCATTTCCTTTATTTCACAGTATTGATGCAAAGAAACCCAAAATTGATTGCTAGATCTGGAGGTCCAATTTCCTTCTCTTACTGTTTTTCCTGTTGCCTTGCTTATGTTCAGATTCTTTGACTTTCCTTCTTCCCTTATTTCCCTTATCATTCACTTTCTGACTCCCTTCTTTCTGAGGATGCTTTCCTTAGGGGCTGGATCTCAAAATGTCTCAGGCTTTTCCCACCCTGGGCAATTCATGATTCACAAGCCTTGATCTCTGACTTAATTGACTTTTGGGTAGTCAGAATTTACTCTAGATCAGTATTTTCCCTCAGTCTTAATGGAATTCTGCACAGGCTCCCATATTCACAATGACCTGAGCTGGTGTCCTGTACTACTCTCTCTATTCTGAGTTCTCTGGATTGCCCCTGTTAGTTCAGTGCCTGATTTTTTATAGTACTGGTAGTTCAGAGCTTTGACCAGTAGAGTGGCAATTGGTAGAAGGGTACTTGAGTAGACTCATGATCAGTGAATGTTAGTTCTTTCATGTCTTTTGTTTGTTTGTCATTAGTCTTCTTTTGAATTCTGGTGTCCTACGCCAGGAAGACAGCTGTATAATTTGTGCTTTGGAGAGGTTCGAGAGGTCTTGGGGGACAGAAAATATCTAGTCTGCCATTTTGTGGCTCATATGAGCCAGAAGTCCCTGGCGTACTTTTAAGATTAATATGCATTATTAACATTTTGTCCGTCACTTTTTAAAGTCTAGACAAATCAACAAAACAATAAATCAAGCTCTGTTTGCCAATTTATGAGGTGTAAAAATGTTCACACACTGAAAATTTAACAATTGGCTTTGGTTGGAGCTGGCTCCAGCACACCCCTTGCTTAGTAGATTTTACGTGTGTGTGTGTGTGTGTGTGTGTGTGTGTGTGAGAGAGAGAGAGAGAGAGATATGCTAAGACTGAAAATGTTCATCCCCATGTGGGCAATATTTAAGTCATTAACTTATGTTGTTGGAAGGCAATCCATCTTTTTAAAATCCTGAGAAAGCTTGCACTTCATTAGCTGAACCCAATATTATCACTCTGCCATGAGCAGCAGGCTAAGACTATACTGGACAATTCAAAGCAAATGGCAGAAATCAAATCCATGCTTCTTCTTCATCATCATCATCATCAATGTAATTATATAACAATAATAATAATTCATCTCTCAAGAGGAGACACTTTCCTTAGACTTTGATTAAAGCAAAGGTTTCAGTATTGCATTCAGCTTGAAATAAAACAAAATTTCAATTATTTAGACAGATAATTTTCCATTTGTGATGATTCAAACATCTGTGGGTCTGAAGCCTATCTTTCTTCCATCTCTAAAGAAAGGATTTGCTAATAGGAAAAACAAAATTGCCAAAGGAATTTTTAAACTACTTCAGAGAATAAATTTATTTTCAAACATGTTCAGAAGTACCTGTTTATATATAAGCAATTAAAATGCTAATTACCAATCATTTTCACCCATTCATTAAAGCAAATCTTCAAGGACCTTTATCATGCTATACTTTATTAGCCAATTTCTGGTTATTGAATGCTGTTGAAAGTTTTAAAAAAATCCTAAATTTCTTTAAAAAAAACACCTTAAATTTCCAATATTTTGTTACTTCAGAATGTCTCTCTATTCAGCCAAATAATGAGGCTTTGTTACGAGCTAGTGATTTGGCTTTAGAAGTGGTTCAAGCTATAGCTCTAACTCTACTTAGCAGCATGGCCTTAAGCAAGTTATTTAACATGTCTGAGTTAACTTCTGCAATGGGATAAAAGAGAAAAATAAAAATCTATCCTGACCTCTAAAAGCTTATTTACTAGTTGGAGATACAAGTGAAAAGAAAGGAAGGAAAGAAGAAAACAATTAATACATGCCTACTAAGTGTACTGAAAGCTATACAAATATTATTTTGTTTGCTCTTCACTACAACTCTGGGAAATAGGTACTACTACCATTATTATTTTATTTATTTATTTATTTTAGTGAGGCAATTGGGGTTAAGTGACTTGCCCAGAGTCACATAGCTAGTAAGTGTTAAGTGTCTGAGGCCGGATTTGAACTCAGGTACTCCTGACTCAAGGGCCAGTGCTCTATCCACTGTGCCATCTAGCTGCCCCCTATTATTTTATTTTTAAAAATTTAGTATTTTACTTTTTCCCAGTTACATGTAAAAATATTTTAACATTAATTTTTAAAACTTTGAGTTCTGAATTCTTTCTCTTACTCACTCCCCACCTTAAATTGAGAAGGTAAGCAATTAGGTTATATATGTTTATATATATATATATGTTTATAATATATATATATGTTTAGTCCTGCAAAACATTTCTATATTGGTCATGGTGCAAAAGAAAACATAGACCAGGAAAAAAAAACCCTTAAGAAAAATAAAGTAAAAAAAAAATGCTTCAGTCTGTTAACATTAGATATCATCAGTTCTTTATCTGGGGATGGATAGAATTTTTCATCATAAGTCCTTCACAATTCTCTTGGGTCACTGTATTCCTGAGAATAAGTCATTCACAGCTAATCATTTTACAATATTGCTATTACTTTGTACACAGTATATTTCACTTTGAATCACGCCATGGAAGACTTTCCAGGTTTTTCTAAAAGCATACTGCTTGTGGAAATTTATTTTGATTTAGGGACCCTGCCTTTGGGCTGAGATTAAAAAGCCTTAGGCTCTCAGGGGTTTTTTCTGTGTGAGGGGCTTGTGCCCCTCTCCCTCCACTTCAGCTGAGCCAAAAAAGCCCCGTGGGCTCTTCAGGACACCAGGTCAGACAGCTGGGGGGAAAAAAGTCCCCAGTTCCCTATACCCTGAGGGGAGCTTCCCTGGAGATCCCAGGCTTGTCCTGCCAGGCCCTAGCATAGCCCTTTGGAAGTCCCAGGTACACAGCAGGGGGCACAGGCCCCTCAAAGCCCTGCTGGACACAGCCCTAGTGCAGACAGTGGATTAGCTTGGCGTGTATGGGCGCAGAGATCCCGACATTTGAGGGGAGAGAAGGAACATATATGTAAGAAAGCTAGTGAGACAGTGAAGGGAGAGGCCAGAAGATTAAGAGGACAGACAGAAGTGGGGCTACTACAAGGATGCTAAGGCGACTGAGGCTGTGTAAAGAGGGGGGATGTTGGAAGACTAGGAGGATGCAAGGAGGTGGGAAGATTAAGAAGACAGTAAGAGAGGGGACAGACAGAGGAAGGAGCAGTATGGAGTAAGGGGCTTTTCAGGGGTTCAACTTTACAGTAATGAGAGAGAAGTTAAAGAGTGAAGTAGGGGGCTAATTCAGTGAGGACGGTCAGCACAGGGGAGTTGAAGTGAAGGAGAAACGTGGAGAAAGCTGGAGCATATCCTAAGAAGTGGCAATGGCCCTTATTATATTAAAAGCAGACAGGTAGCATAATTTGCATTTCTTAACCCTTATCCTTTACATTGATTTTTATAAATAAACTCTGCTTTGGTTATTAAGAGGATTCTTAATCTTTTGCTTATCAATTTGGGAACAGTGTGGAGAAGTTTTTAAATGGCTCATATTAAATTAATAGCAGACAAACATCCACAGATTAGTCTATCCTCAGATTAGGCCCCCAGTGAGATTAGGCCCTCCTACTTAATAAAATATTTCTACATTTGAATGGCAACCATGGCAGAACTTACAGCCCAATTATAATTTTTCTAAACTTATAATCATAATTTTTCATATCAGAACATTTATAATTTTTCAGATTTAGATAAGATATAGTTAATAATTTTTTACATGCTCCTTATTTCTTATAGCACAATAGTATTTCATCATAATCACATAGCACAATTTTTCAGCCATTCCCCAATTGATTGGCATCTCCTCAATTTCAAATTCTTTGCCACCAGAAAATAGCTGCTATAATTACTTTCCTTTTTAAAATCTCATTTTGGATGCAGAACTAGTATTGGTATTGCTTAGTCAGAGTATGCATGGATTTATACTCCTTCGGGCATAGTTCCCAATTGCTCTACAGAAGGGTTAAATCAGTCTACAATTCCACCAACAGTGCATTAATGTCTCATTTTCCCTACATCCCCTCCAATATTTGTCATTTTTCTTTTCTGTTCTATTAGCCAATCTAATAGGTATGAGGCAGTACCCCAGAGTTGTTTTGATTTGCATCTCTCCGGTTAATAGTGAATTAGAGTATTTTTTCCATATGGCTATAGATAGCTTTGATTACTTCATCTGAAAATTGTTCATATCTTTTCTTCATTTATCAATTGTGAAAATAATTGTATTCAGAGAAACTTGCTTCAAAATCTTTTTTCACAGTTACTATTGCTAACTGTATTTCCCTCCATCCTATCCCCCCATTTATTCTATTCTTTCTTTTCACCCTGTCCCTCCTCAAAAGTGTTTTGCTTCTGACTACCCCTCCCCCAGTCTGTCCTCTATTCTATCACATACCCTACTCTTTCTTATCACCTTGCCCTCCTTCTTTCCTGCAGGGTAAGATGGATTTCAATACAGAATTGAGTGGGTATGTTATTCCTTCTTTGAGCTAACTCTGATGAGAATAAGGTTCACTCATTCTCTCTCAACTCCCTCATCTTCCCCTTAGTATAAAAGATTTTGAATTCCTCTTTTATGTGAGATGATTTACCTCATTCTGCCTCTTCCTTTCCAGTTCTTCCAGTGCATTCCTCTTGCCCCATAATTTTATTTATTTTTTAGATATCCCTCCATATTCAACTCACAAGTGTGCCCTCTGTCTATGTATACTCCATCCAACTGCCCCAACAACGAGAACGTTCTTATGAATTACAAGTATCATCTTCCAATATAGGAATAAAAACAGTTTAACTATTAAAATCCCTTAAGATGTTCTTTTTCTGTTTACATTTTCATGCTTGTCTCCAATCTCATAATTGGAAGTCATATTCTCTATTCAGCTTTTTTATTTAATCAAGGATGCTGGAAAGTCCTCAGTTTCTTTCAATGACTATTTTATCCTCTGGTTTTAGGATATCAGGGCAGTTCTCCTTGATAATTTCCTGGAATATGGTGTCTAGACTCTTTTTTGAATCATGGCATTCAGGTAGTCCAGTAACTTTTTTTTTCTTTTTGGTGAGGCAATTGGGTTTAAGTGACTTGACCAATGTCACACAGCTAGCAAGTGTCAAGTGTCTGAGGCTGGATTTCAACTCGGATCCTCCTGAATCCAGGGCTGTTGTTTTATCCACTAGCCACCTAGCTGTACCCAATAACTCTTAAATTTTCTATCTTCTGGATTTATCTTCCAGGTCATTTGTTTTTCTGATGAGGCAGTTTACATTTTCTTCTGTTTTTTTAATTCTTTTGTTTCTGTTTGACTGATTCCTGATGTCTCACTGAGTCATTAGCTTCCACCTGCCCAATTCTAACTTTTAAGACATTATTTTCTTCAGTAAGCTTTTGCAAATCCATTTACATTTGGCCAATTTTACTTTTGAAGAAGTTGATTTCTTTAGTGGGTTTTTTCCCCATTTGGCTAATTGTATTTTGTGTGTGTGTGTGTGTGTGTGAGGCAATTGGGGTTAAGTGACTTGCCCAGGGTCACACAGGTAGTAAGTGTCAAGTGTCTGAGGTCAGATTTGAACTCAGGTCCTTCTGAATCCAAGGCCAGTGCTCTATCGACTGTGCCACCTAGCTGCCCCAACTAATTGCATTTTTTTAAGGAATTGTTTTCTTCAGTCAATTTGTGTGCTTCCTGATCCATGCTGTTGAATCTTTTTTTTTTCCATAATTTTCTTGCATAACTTTCATTTCTCTCATTTTTCCCCCCATTTTTTCTTCTACCTCTCTCATTTGATTTTTTTTTTTTTTGCAGGGCAATGGGGGTTAAGTGACTTGCCCAGGGTCACACAGCTAGTAAGTGTCAAGTGTCTGAGACCAGATTTGAACTCAGGTACTCCTGAATCCAGGACCGGTGCTTAATCCACTGAGCCACCTAGCCGCCCCCTCTCATTTGATTTTTAAAAATCCTTTTTGAGCTTTTCCAACAAGGCTTTTTGGTCTTGAGACCAATTCATTTTCCCCCTTGACACTTCACATTTTGACAGTGTAGTCCTCATTTGAGTTTGTGTTTTGGTCTTCCTTGTCACCATAAAAGTTCTCTATGATATGGGCCTTTTTCTGTTTCTTACTTATATTTTAGCCTATTTTGTGACTTTTAAAGTTGAGCTCTGCTCCTGGGTCACAGGGGCCACTATTATAAGCTTCTTGTACTGGGGGCCAGGGGCCTGATAATGGGCTTTCTGCTCTGAGGCCTCTGGGGTTTGCATATTCCTTACTGTTATGGGCTTGTTCTTTGCCCTGGGATAACTTGGCTTAGTCATGCTTGTCCTGTCGGTGGTTCTTTAGCTAGCAGTTTGCCCTCTCAGCTTGGGATGAGTTTAGGGGGGTCTCACAATTGACCTACTGTACTAATAGCCTGATGAGCTGGAATAAGGGGCCTCAGTTATTTATCTATACTTTGGCTAAGAATCCCCTGCTGACTTGTCCAGATACCTTTCACGCTGCACTGAGCTGTGCTGTATTCCCCTTTTGCCCAAGTGAGACACACCTTTCCTGAAGTCTTTTAAATTATCTCAAGGTAGAAGATTGTGTCTCTATGTCTTTTTGAAGGTTATGTATCTCCAGAATCCATTTAGAGGCTTGATTTAATGTTATTTTTGAGGGAAACATTATAGTTCAGGTGACTTCCAGCCTTCTCTCTGCCATATTGGCTCTACATCCAAAAGTCCTCTCTTTCATTGAATGCCAATTCACCCCCCTGAAGTACTCAGTTTTGCTGCGTAGGTGATTCTTTGTTGTTATCCCAGTTCCTTTGTCCTCCAGAATATCGTATTCCAAATCCTGCAATCTTTTGATGTAGAAGCTCCTAAATCTTGTGTTATCCTTACTGTGGTTTCATGATACTTGAATTGTTTCTTTCTGTCTGCTTCCAATATTTCCTCTTTGATATGGAAACTCTGGAATTTGCCTATAATATCCCTGAGAGTTTAAATTTTGGCAACTCTTTCAGGAGGTGATTAATGGATTCTTTCAATTTCTATTTTACCTTCTGGTTCTAGAATATAATGACAGTTTTCCTGGATAATTTCTTGAATATGATGTCTAGGTTCTGTTTTTGATCATGACTTTCAGGAAGTCCAATACTTTTTAAAAATTATTTTGTTCTTTTTGGTGACGCAATTGGGGTTAAGTGACTTGCCCAGGGTCACACAGCTAGTAAGTGTCAAGCATCTGAGGTTGGATTTGAACTCAGTTACTCCTGATTCCAGGGCCAGTGCTCTATCCACTGTGCTACCTAGCTGCCCCAGTCCAATACTTTTTAAAAAATTTTTTTAAATTTAATTTAATTTTTAATTTTTCTCAATTACATGTAAAGATATTTTTGGAGTTCCAAATTTTTCTCTCACTCTCCTATCCCTTGCCCCTCCCCAGTCCAGCAAACAATTTGATGTCAGTTATTCATTACTATCATGTTTAAAATATTTCCATATTAATCAGAATAAAAGGAAAAATTGCAAGAAAGAATAAACAACAAAAATAACAAAAAAGCAACAACTAAAATGAAAATGGTATAATTCAGTCTGAATTTAGATTTCATAGTTCTTTATCTGAATGTGGAGAGTATTTTCCACCTTTTGTCTTTTGGCATTGTCTTGAATCATTGTATTGCTGAGAAGAATTAAGTCTATCACAGTTGATCATCATAAAACATTGTTGATATTGGGTACAATGTTCTCTTGGTTCTGTTAATTTCACTAAGCATCGGTTTATATAAGTTTTTCCAGGTTTTTCTGAAATCCATTTGCTTATCATTTCTTATAGCACAATAGTATTCCATTATGTTCATATACCACAATTTGTTTAGCCATTCCCCAATTAATTTACAATACTTTGCTACCACAAAAAGAGCAGTTATGATTATTTTTGTATATATGGGCCTTTTCCCTTTTTTATGATCTCTTTGGGATATAGACCTAGTAGTAGTATTATTGGGTCAAAGAGTATTCACAGTTTGTGTAACCCTTTGGACATAGTTCCAAATTGTTCTCAGAATAGTTGGGTCACTTCACAGTTCCACCACAAGTGCATTAGTGTTCCAATTTACCCAAATGTTCTCCAACATCTATAATTGTCTATTTTTGTCATATTAGTCAATCTAATAGGTGTGATGTGCTACCTCAGAGGTGTTTTAATTTGCATTTCTCTAATCAGTAGTGATTGAGAACATTTTTACATATGGTTGTTGATAGTTTTAATTTCATCATCTGAAAACTGCCTGTTCATATCCTTTGACCATTTATCCTTTTCATTGAAGTACCATTTTTTTCCTATGAAAGATTATACTCAATTTTGCTGGGTAGGTGATTCTTGGCTGTAGTCAAGTTCCTTTGCCCTCTGGAATATCATATTCCATGCCCTCTGGTTCTTTAATGTGGATGCTGCTAGATCTTGTTTTGTCCTTATTGGACCTCAACAGAATTTGAGTTGTTTCTTTCTAGCAGCTAGCAATATTTTCTCCTTGACCTAGGAGCTCTGGAATTTGGCTATAATATTTCTGGAGATCCTTTTAAGATCTGTTTCAGGAGGTGATCAGTGGATTCTTTCAAGTTCTATTTTGCCTTCTGCTTCTAGAATATCAGGGCAATTTTCCTTGATAATCTCTTAGAAGATGCTGTCTAAACTCTTATTTTGCTCATGGTTATCTTGTAGTCCAATGATGTTCAAATGATCTTTCCTGAATTTGTTTTCTAGGTCAGCTGTTTTTCCAAGGAGATATTTCATATTGCTCTCTTTAGCTTCCATTTGTTCAATCCTAGTTCTTAGGCAATAATTTTTTTCAGAGAACCTTTGTATCTCTTTTTCCATTTCGCTTTTCAAGCTGTTGACTTTTTTTTTTCATGACTCTCCTACAATCACTCTCATTTCTCAATCCCTTCTTTCCTCCACATCTCTAAATCTTCCTTCTATCTCTCCTACTTTCTCTTCAAAGTCCCATTTGAGAGTTTCCATGGCCTGAGACCAATATTTGTCTTGGAAGCTTTGGATGTAGGGGCCCTGAGGTTATTATCCTCTTTTGAGGGTGTACATTGATCTTCCTTGTCACTAAACAAACTTTCCATAATTCTCAACTTTGTTTGCTCATCTTGCCATCTTTCACTTGACTTTTAACTCCCCTTTCCAGTGGGGCCCTACTTCTCAGCTATACTGTCCCAAGCTTCAGAGGGTCCCAGGTGTTTCAATTTGAGGGAGAGCAGGTTTTTCTCTTGCCTGGCCTGTTCTATGGTCCAAAGATAACCTCATGCCAACTTGCTAGTTAACCAATTAGCAGAACTTCGTGTGCTGTGGGGGCTCTTAGCTTTGACAAGCGTGTGTCTCTCCCCAACCTGGGCCGCCTGCCACTCAGGATTTCCTCCTGGTTCCCTGCTGGGGTGAGATAGGCTAATTCCTCCTTAGGTCCCACAGACACCCCTGCACTTTCTCCCCCAGTCAGCCTCTCAGCCCTCTCACTCGACCACAAGCTTAGTTCCAGAAGATCCTGGTGCTGCAGCTGATTCAGAGGTTTGGGGGTAAGTTACTCTTTTGCAGCATGTTTGAGGTCTGTGTTGGGGTGATCATAGGGTTGGACTCCACTCTCAGCCTAGTACAGTCCCCTTTAATATTGAAAATAATCTCAGCCCATCTACTTGTGAGTTTTGCTGCTCTAGGGGTTGTTTTATTGATGTTTTGGGGGTAATTGTGTCAGGACCTCTGTGCATTTAAAGTCTTTCGTCTGCCATCTTGGCTCTGCCTCCCCCTCCCCAAGTGGATTCTTTCATTGAATAATTTTTCCTCCGATTGTAAGACATTAGGGCTATTTTTGATAATGTCATGAAATATGTTGTCTAAGCTCTTTTTTGTGATCATGGTCAGGTAGTTCAATTTTTCTTATATTATGCCTCCTGGATCTATTTTCCAGGTTTGTTGTTTTTCTGAAGAGCTATTTTACATTTTCTTCTACTTTTATATTGTTTTGATTCCGTTTTACTTCTTCTTGTCTCATTGAATCATTAGCTTCCATCTGCCCAATTCTGATTCTTAAGGAATTATTTTCCCCTGTCAGCTTTTCTACCTGCTTTTTCATTTGTCAAATTGCATTTTTAAGGCATTATTGTCTTTTCCCAAGCTATTAACTTTCTCTTCCATAACTCTCATTTCCTTTCCCAATTTTTCTTCTACCTCTCTTATTTGGTTTATAAAATCCTTTTTGAACTCTTGCAAGAGGGATTTTTTTTTCTGAGACCAGTTCTTCTTCCCTTTAAGGCTTTACATGTAGGTATTTTGACACTGCTGTCCTCTTCTAAATTTTTGTTTTGATCCTCCCTGTCACCATAGTAATTTTATATGATAGATTTTTCTGTTTCTTATTCAAATTTTAGCCTCTTTCATACTCTTTAAAGTTGAGTTTTACTCCTAGGGTACAGTATGCAGTGTCCCATGCTTCTTTTTCTTGGAGTAAATGGCCCAATCACTGATCTTCTGCTCTGAGGGTGCAGTAGTTTGCAGCTTGCACTGGAGTGGCTGAGCCTAGTTATACCTGTTAGTGGCATTGGGGCTGGGCACCTCACAACTGGCCTGCTGTGCCACTTGCTTACTGAGCTAGGACTTTGTATCCTGATTTGCTCATCTGTGCTGTGGCTAAGAGCCTTTTTCTGGCTTGCCCAGATGCCCTCTGCACTGAGTTGTGATCCTTTTTTTTACCCATGTGAGACAGACCTTTCCTGAAAACTTTCCAAGTTATCTTAAGCCAGAGGATTGTTTCACTCCATTTTTTTTTTGGTAGTTTCTGTAGTTCCAGAATCTGTTGAGAGGACTAATTTAACATTGTTTCTGTGGGAAATTTGGGAGAGCTCAGGCAGCTTCATGGCTTACTCCACTATCTTGGCCACCGAGTATAGTTTTTCAGGAGCCACCTTTCTATGTCTAAGCAGTATCATAAAACTGTCCTTTAAGGAATCATCCAAACCCACCTAGTTGAGGCTATTGCATCTTTAAAGATGAAAAAAAAAGGTGAAAACAGCCTTCATGGAATTATATCTGATGCGATTTTCTTAATCTTGGCTCTTGTTAAATATGCACGCTGTATCCAATTTATTTTGTGGTCCTTTTTTGAAATGGAAAGAGGGAGAAGTAGATTAAAGATGTGACTGAACACAAAATTAAACTCTAATATTGAATTTATGGTTCACTCTTACCAAGAGCTATTTCCTAAATTTTAAATGTGTTTGAAAATGAGTTTTAGGACCCAATGCCTCTATTTCAGTCAGCTATCTTACAAATGCTTCCTATTCAGTCCAAGCATAAATAAGAAGGAATGTAGAAGGATTAGTGTAAATCTACCATCATCACTGGGAAAAGATTTTAATCAAATGCCCTTTTGGTGGTTGGGGAAAAGTAGCATTGTCTCATTGATAAAGAATAGTGTTTCCCTTTTTTCTTTTCTACCTATTTCTTCCCTTCTCTCACAGTTCTAAATAAGACGAGTTTTAAGGAGGTCCTTGTCAAATGACATAGAATAACAGAAAAAAGTGCAACCTGAATAGTGAGGTGTCTGGAAACTTTCTTTAGAGGAATGAAAAACTGGAGAAAAACCTGTGGTCTACAAGAAAGTTACTTTATAAGGTTTTGAAGATAATGATGTTGAAGAAATGGTAGATTTAGTATTACTCCATAGGGAAAGCACCTAGGGCCAATTAGGGATGATTTAAAAAGGCAAATTTTGACTCAATTAAAAGATCTTTCTTGCAGTGCATCCCCAAATATTGAAATTTGCTGCCTTTCAACATAGTGAACTCCTGGGCTCTTCATGAGTTTTAGCAACAACTAGATCACCATCTCTTGGGTATAGCTTTTCTTAAAAAGCTATATTGATGTGTTTTTACATTATAAACATTTATTGACTATCTCCTGTCCATGAAGTCTCATGAAATTTAAAATAGTCAAACAAAACTAACAATACAAAGACTTTATCTGAAAGTGTTTACAACATTCTACATCTATATTATCAGCACTTCTTTATTTAATTATTTTAATGAACAGATATATATTTTCTCTCCTTCCCACCATGTTGAAAAAAAAGAGAGGGACAGCTAGGTGGTGCACTGGATAAAACATTGGCCCTGGATTCAGGAGTACCTGAGTTCAAATCCGGCCTCAGGCACTTGACACTTACTAGCTCTGTGACCCTGGGCAAGTCACTTAACCCTCATTGCCCCACCAAAAAAAAAAAAAAGAGAGAGAAAAGAAAAAAACAAATTCCTTGTAACAAGTATTCACAGTCAAGAAAACAAATAATTTTATTTTCTTTAATAAATATGGAAATATTGAAATAGTTTATATTATATTTCTTTGTATTATATACATTATATTATTTATATGTCAAATTGGTAGAATCAGGATAATATATGTGTGTGTGTGTGTGTGTGTGTGTGTGTGTGTGTGTGTGTGTGAGGCAATTGAGGTTAAGTGACTTGCCCAGGGTCAAACAGCTAGTAAGTGTCAAGTTTCTGAGGCTGGATTTGAACCCAGGTCCTCCTGACCCCAGGGCCAGTGCTCTATCCACTGCACCACCTAGCTTCCCCACAATAACTTTTTATTGTAATAATAGCAATAATATAAAAAGACAGTTGACATTAAAAGATATCAGAATTATGATCAATACAGGCAACATACATGATTCCAGAGGACCAGTGATAAAAAAAGTTATGGATTTGGGGATCAGGTGTCACCATCATCATAATGATGATCATCATTCTTCTCTTCCTCCTCCTCATCATAATTAACATTCTTCTATGTGTATGAATTCCATGGTCTCACCATTTTTCTAAGAAGAATTAATGTAAACAAGCACTGTTGGGAATAGAAACACTATTGGTAGAAGAACTGAGTTTTCAAGAAGGGGAAAATGTTTAATTTTTGAAAATAGTTCTGTTTCTTGAATTGAAATAATGGTTAGAGAGCTCCATAGTGCCTTCAAGATATTTGCTCACTAATTTCTTTTTTACATATGAAGGAAGTGGAGTCTAAGGAGGTAAAGATTTCCCTACAGTCACACAGATGGCAGAACTGAAGCAAAAAGCTAGGTCTCCTGAGGGATAATCCTATTTTCTTTTTCCTAATAACTCCTGCATGTCTATAAGTTATTAATGAAAATCACTAATATAATATAGTTAATGGATATTCCTTGAGTACAAGAACTATATTATTTTGTGTTGGTATCATCTGAACCATTCATAATGCCTGGTATATAGTGGATGCTCTTTGAATGAACTGAAAGGAATAGCATAGTATAAGGCAAAGACTGCTAAATTTGTAGTCATAGGACCTAGACTCCACTTTCTAATTCTGTCACCATGTGTGGGCAGCTACATGGTGCAGTGGATAAAGTTCAGGATCTGGAGGCAGGAAGACCTGAGTTCAAATTTGACCTCAGATACTTAGCTAGCTATGTGACCCTGGACAAGTCATTTAACCCTGTAAGTTTCAGTTTTCTCATCTGTAAAATGAGCTGGGGGAGGAAATGGCAAACCATGCCAGTATCTTTGCCAAGGAAACTCCAAATGGGATCATGAAGACTCTGACACAACTGAAATGACTGCACAACATTGATAAAAACTATGGGACCATGAACACATAACTAAATTTGTCTGGGATTCTGTTTTCTTATCTTTAAAATGAAGGGAGGGGGCAGTTAGGTGGCTCAGTGGATAAAGCATCGGCCCTGGATTCAGGAGTACCTGAGTTCAAATTCAGCCTCAGACACTTAACACTTACTAGCTGTGTGACCCTGGGCAAGTCACTTAACCCCTATTGCCCTGCAAAAAAAAAATAAATAAAGGTTAAAATGAAGGGAGTGGGGGCAGCTAGGTGGCACAGTAGATAGAGCACCTGCCCTGGAGTCAGGAGGACCTGAGTTCAAACCTGGCCTCAGACACTTGACACTTATTAGCTGTATGACCCTGGGCAAGTCACTTAACCCCAATTACCTCACACACACAACCCCCCCCCCCAAAATAAAAAACCCCACAAAATGAAGGAAGTGGACCATTCCAACATCAAAGTCATGATTCTATAAATATATAGACTATATATGCATAGCTGTCATTAATTGATATTACCAGATTCATCGATTGATATTCATCATTGTTGTTTCATTTTCCAGTCATGCCTGACTTTATGTCATCCCATTTGGAATTTTCTCTTCTTGTGACTTGATACTTCATTCATGAATTTCTAACTCCTCCACCTCCTGCTTTTGTTATTGTTGCTGTTTAGTGTTTCAGTCTGACTCTTCTTGACATCATTTGGTGTTTTCTTGACATTTAATGGAATAGTTTGCCATTTCTTTCTCCAGCTCATTTTATAGAAAAGGAACTGAGGCAAACAGGGCTAAGTGACTTGCTCAGGCTTCCATAACTAATAAGTGTCTGAAGCCAAATATGAACTCAGGAAAATGAGTCTTCCTGACTTCAGGTCTGGTACTCCATCCACTGTGCCACCTAGCTTCCCCAGATTTATATTAACCATAGCATTTAGGGAAATAATTTGGGATCAGTAATGGCATAAAAATTGAAGATAATTTTAAAAAAGGAATGTCACTTACAAGATCCAAAATACCTTGCTTTTCCTGATCCTCTATAATATTAGTAGTTTCTTTCTGAGATTATCTCCAACCTATTCACACACACACACAAGATATACATGTGTCATATATCCTTATATAGAAATATACATATATACAAGAAATACACTTTATATTTTTAAAATTATACATACATATAATATGTATAAATGTATATGTGGATTATAATTTTCTTGAAATCAGAGCCTTTTTTTTTGCCTTTTCTTCCTAAGTAGAACTCTTTGTAACTATTGTGAGAATATTAATAACAGGGGCCCTCTGCTGAGAGAGTGTCAGTTGACCTTTGTAAGGTCTATTCAGGATCCAGAAGTTACCTCACAATTGATGGACCACCTTCAAGTCATGTTAATCAATGGACTTGAATGCTACTAGCCAATTAGCTTAGAGTTGTTTGTGAGGACCACCCCTCTTCCTGTCCCTGAGGGAACTTCCACTTGAGGAGACTTGGGATCTTTCTCTTGGTTGCTTGGGTCAGCTAGGTTGAGGCAGCTCGCTCGCGCTCTCTCTTTCTCTCCCTCTCTCTCTCTCTCTCCACCCCCCTCCCCCCCCACGTAGATCTTAGCTAGGTTTTGCTATTCTTTCAGAGACATGTGTTCTCTCTTTGCCATCCTCTAATATACTTTAATAAATGCTTAATACCTAAACTGTTACTGAATCTTCTAATTTAAAAGTAAATCCTAGCTAGCTTCCCCTACACTGGGGACAAGTAAGGTGACCACACATATTTAGTATTACCCATCACACTATGTAAGTTTAGACAAAACACTTAAAATATCTGGACCTAAGTTTCCTTGGCTATAAGTTGAAGAACTTGTACTAGTTCGGGAGTTTCTAACCTAGGGTCTGTGAGCATAAAAAAAGAAACAACAGACAAAACATTTAAAAATACTATTCAACATAATTGGTTTTCCTTGAATTCTTGTGTATTTTATTTTATGCATTTAAAAACATGATTCTAGATCCAAAACAGAGAAGGACAATTATAGACCAATTTCCATAATGAATATTGATGAAAAAATTTTAAATAAAATACTAGTAAAAACATGATTCTGATAAGTGTCTCGTATGCTTAACTAGGCCACCAAAGGGACCCATGACCTAAAAAAGGTTAAATAAGATCCTGTACAGTGTGAAATTTTGAAAATTCTTTAAATGGGGAGTCATATTGTTTTATTTCTTCCTTTAAGTGGAAAGATTCAATGTTTGTGTCCTTCCTAGACTGACAGGGAGAACTGGACCCAATTTGTGAAATACTAAAAGCCACACACACACACACACACACACATGCACTCTCTCTCTTTCTCTCTCTCTCTCTCTCTCTCAATGTATATATAAACTAATGTATATACTAAAATAATATATAGTAATATATATGTATGTATATACACACATACATATACGCGCGCACACACACATACACACACACACACACATATATATGCACAAAGATATTCATAGCTGGTTATTTGCAGTTGTGAAAAATTTGAAACAGCTCTCCAGTGGCTGGGAAATAGCTAAACAATTTGTGGGCATTTCATTTATAACAGAATATTATTGCTCCATTAAAATGACAAATATGAGGACAATAATGAAATGTGACAAGACAAATAAATCAACACAATGAAGAAAGCAGCACAGAACAGTATATGCTCTATGACTATATATGTGTTTATGTGTGTGTACATACACACACATATATGTGTCAGCAAAATATTTGTGTATATATATGCATGGGTGTGTATGTATATATGTATATACACACATACATACACACACATATGGAAAAGGGCACAGAGAAAATGAACAATTGCTGTAATATTTGAGCATATTTTCTTAACCAAAAACGGTACTGATTAAGTAGTCATATTGGGTTTTATTAGAAATTTCCCTTTATGGGGCAGCTAGGTGGCACAGTGGATAGAGCACTGGCCCTGGAATCAGGAGGACCTGAGTTCAAATCTGACCTCAGACTCTTGACACTTACTAGCTGTGTGACCTTGGGCAAGTCACTTAACCCCAATTGCCTCACTAAAAAAAAAATTCATTTTACTTTGTATTTTTGACTGTTATTTTCAACCTTTTAAAAAGCTATGAACAGGAAAAATTAAGGTATTTGTCAGCTGATTTCCCATTTGTAACACCCCCCAAATAGTCCCCAAATGGAGAGAGGCAAGATTCCTGAGAAGCCAAAATTGATGTGACAAATACTTGACACTGTCTCTAGATTAAAATTTTGTCTGAGGAGGGAGGTTAGGGTGTGGGGGTGTGGGTGTTCACTCTAAACCAACTTCTTATAACTTTACACACAATCCTAATATGCTTAATTACTTGGCTTTCTAGCTTAGAAATAGACATATTCAGTAAATCGTAACTGGAATGCTTCTGTGTGCGACATGAATACAGACAGCTGCAAGGGTCCACAGATATGTGCCTGGCAGCAAAGAATGAGACTAAAACACTAAAAAGCAGACACAGGAACACCCAAAGCACAACAGTCTGTGACCATTTAATATGAAGGTAAATAACCTTTATATGCCTCAATGGCCCCTGGGGGCACCACGATATTACAACTCTGTATAGCAGCTGATGCTCACAGTGATAACTCTGAAGCATCAAGGAAAAAAAAAAAGTTGATATTAAAGGGCCATGGGGTTTAGAGTCTGAAGGCATTAGAGATCATTTAGTGCCGCATTGTCATTTTCCAGATGAGGAAATTGAGTCAAGGATCTATGTTTAAAAGACTTACATAAAACATTTTAAAGTATCAGGTGCTGGCTAATGAGGCTTCAGTCCCGAGAGCATGCTGACTAAATGCACATTCTAAAGAACTAATAAAAATGCATCAAATACAACAGGTTTTGTACTTATAAGACCAAGTTTCAGGTACCTGGAAAATTCCATTTTATGGGTGATGTTGCATAAATGAGGAGTTATTGCATTAGGAAAGCTGCTAATGGGACAGAGGGTATATACCCAAAGTTGCATAATATATAAATGTATTTCTGAGAACCTTTACACTTGTGTGGTGTGACTTTAAATGTCCAATTTTAAATTTGCATCCAGATAAGTTTTCATTGGTATAAAATATTAACCCAATTTATGTACAAGCGGATGGAGATTTAGTCATCAAGATTTGGGGATAGGTGATTGAAAACATGTTATACAATATGAGGAAAGCTTATTTCTGATGTACCATTTTTGTTTTAAAAGAGCAAAATGGAAAAGTAATGAAATCACAGCGCCAATGCACATAAAACCCCACTTCTTAATGAAAGTATGACTTTCATTTAGATAGATACTCAGAGTTAGATGATACAGTCCCTTGCTCCATTCATTAAACATGTAGCTAACATTTTTTGTAAAAGGACAAATCAAAATAATGCCAGGTCCATGCTGGCCACTGTTATTCATATTAATAAGGCTGAAATTCATTTGTCCCTGAATTCACCTGACAAACAAGGGTGTTAAGGGCTAAAATTCTAGCTAAACTGTCTAAAATATCTAATGAGTGGTCGCCAATAAATTATAAGCTTTAGCAAGAGTTAGACTTTTAAGCATTTTTTAAGGAGAATAAGAATTTGGTAAAGAGAGAGAGAAAGGCCTAGATTCCTATCTATTAAAGGGAGAGCACATTTCTAGCTTCCCTCTCCACTAGTGTCCTAAGGAAAAAAAGAGACTGAGCACCAGTCTCTTCCTTCCTCCTCCCACTAGCCCACGTCACTTCCTGATGCCAAAGAAAAGACTCCTGGTCTTGCCCTCAAAGACCTTCACTTCATGGGTGGAACTCTTCTACAGTAGGTCTCCAGCAGGTGGCATCATTCCAATCATTACAAGGGGGAAAGTGGATTTGTACCTTAATGACAGTGGTCCAGCCTGCTGCTGTGGCCAGAAAGACCAAAGTCATAGACTTTAAAAAAAAATTTTTGCAGAGCACTGAGGGTTAAGTGACTTGCCAAGTGTCTGAGACCAGATTTGAACTCAGGTCTTCCTGAATCTAGGGCCAGAGCTTTAACCACTGTGCCACCTAGCTGCCCCCAGTCATAGACTTCTAAAGCTGAAAGGGACATCTCGTAAGGCAAACTCTTCATTTTACAGATACATGAATGATTGCATTTTTATTAAACCTTTACTGTGTGCTAGGCTCAAGGGAAACAAATTAAAAAATGAAATAATTTTCCTCAAGGTACTTACATTCTATTTGGGGGAGACTACACACATGGCTGACAGCTGTCCAAGGGCTGAAGCTAAGAATGGGTGACTTGGTCAGTGTAATTTAGGTAAATGTTATAGTTGGGATTCAAACCCAGGGCTTCTAATGCCCAAACCACTACTATTCCCACTGTAGTATGAGACCTGTAGTCTGCATTGGCCTTGGAAGTTCCCTGTACTTATGAAATCATAGGTCCTATTACTATTCACATATGTACTAGTAATTTTTTTTTTTTGCAGGGCAATGAGGGTTAAGTGACTTGTCCAGGTTCACACAGCTAGTGTCAAGTGTCTGAGACCCAATTTGAACTCAGGTCCTCTTGAATCCACAGCCAATGCTTTAACCACTGCACCACCTAGCTTTCTGCAGTCATAGACTTTTGTCTTTTTTTGTGTGTGGGGGGCAATGAGGGTTAAGTGACTTGCCCAGCGTCACACAGCTAGTAAGTGTCAAGTGTCTGAGTCTGGATTTGAACTCAGGTCCTCCTGAATCCAGAGCCGGTGATTTATCCACTTGTAAGAGCCATTTTTCTCCTGGATTTTAAGTTTCTAAACTTGTTACCTGAATTTGTTGTGTAACAAGTACCCTGACCTCACTCTGCCACAGTGATACTTCTTTCCCTCAGGTTCTAGATGTACCCGTGAGTAGTCCAAAAATCTCTTTTCTAATGCTTTCATCTTAAGCCTTATTTTGGTGAGGGCCTCCTTCTCACCTACTAGCAATAGTACCCCAGTTCTATTTAACAAAACAACACCAATTTGCTTTTTCCAAGGAGAGATTTCTTTTGAAGATATTGCAAAAACAGAAATACATATATCTTCCCCACAAACTCTTCATTACACCATCATTGGTCTCTGCAGAGAGTGGGCCCCAAGTTAAATCAATTTCTACCTAGCCTTGGTCTTATTGAATTTATATTCAAAAATAATATCACTGCTGAATGGCTCCCTGGCTCAGCTATAGATGATCAGGGTCCCAAACACCAATCTTTTTTCCCCCTCTGGGTATTGAGACTGGACTGGTTGGCCACAAAACCTGTCCAGGGTTTTACTGCGGAGCCGCCATTTCTTTTCTCCTTCCTATTAAAAAGCAAAGAACAATGCTGAGAATTTGTAAGCAGTAATCAGAAGAATAATCAAAGCTGGAGGAAGAGGAAGACCCTAGGCTTCTTGCCATATAGCATTATCTATCTTCCCTCACTGGAATGCTTTCAGGAAGTAAGAAGTCACACCCAGAGAAGGAAGAAATTCATATCTGCTAGTGCTTTTGTATGTACCCCACTTCTGGCTACACAGCCAATCAAAGAAGTTCCTCTTCATCATGTGGTTGGCACACTAGAACTAGTTACTAAATGTGTATGTATGCTACATTGCCTACATGGGGACTGTGTCAGCTAATCATTCTTGTGCTTGCTCATAAAGGTTGGGTTTATGGGTCAGTCCCTCATTGTGCAATGCTCATCAGATGATTGCTAAACTTTCCCACCCTTGCCTTTTTTGCCTTCTGTTACAGATTGTTCTTAAATCTTGTTCATTGAGTAGTGAGTGTTTCTTCCTTCCTGAGTATTTTAACATGGTTCCTCCCTCCTTCCCCATGGAAAATTATGTACTTATGTGAAAACTGATGAGACTTCCCTTCCATTTGTAACTAATATGTAGTTTCTCCCAGAATTTTTCTTGGGAAAACCAAAACAATATTCTATTCAGAGTCCAGAAAGGACAATTGCTTTCATGAATTGCATGCTTGTAAAATAAAGCATCTCAGGAGCTCAATGTGGCTATAATTCAAAAGAAAAGAATTCATCTGGGGAATGACTGAAATTCCAGAAAGTATTGTAAAAGTTCCAGAGGTCAAATGTGGGGAGTGTTGAATTTTGAATATGATTCAGGAGAACTCTCCCTACATTGTTTTGTTTTAGATATTTAACCCCCTAGGTATCATTAATTCAAAATATGTATCTTATCTCACTTGCACTTAATATATTTAGAAGTTGGAACATAGTACATTTCTGGGAAGCTACTCTTTGGAGATTCTGTAGTAAACAGTGGAAGTTCATGCTCCCATTGTAACACAGAAGTTACACTTTCCTAAAGATCCTTCTGCCCCACTTACATGTTTGTTCCAGCTCTTTGCAGTTTGCTTAGTGACTACCAGATTTGGATTTCCCTGTCCTGGGCCCAGTGGGAATTATCCTAAACTGAATTTCACTTAAAAATAAACTCACATCAAATGACATCAGTAAAGGAGAAATCAGAAAATACTCCCCCCCCCCCCCATGTAGGAATATTGCTCAGAGATTCTCCAAGAATGTGCTCCCATAAAGATTGGAATCAAGGCTTCATGTTCTATTGGATAAAGCATTCTATACTAATATCAAGATAGGAATCTAGAGTTGTTTTTCATTGTTTTATTGCTAAGATGTGTTAAAATTTTAATCAATGTACCCTTTGCACAGAGTAAGATGTAGATAGATTGCCTTTGCAAGTTGGGTGTCCAGAGCAAGATTATATCTCTCTCTTCAGGTTTTAGGGTCTTTTATTAAGGCATATGGGAATCTTTTTCTTTGTTTTTTGTTTTGCAGGGCAATGGAGGTTAAGTGACTTGCCCAGGGTCACACAGCTAGTAAGTGTCAAGTGTCTGAGGCCGGATTTGAACTCAGGTACTCCTGAATCCAGGGCCGGTGCTTTATCCACTGCGCCACCTAGCCGCCCCCTATGGGAATCTTTTTAAGGTTCAAACTCCCATTCTGGTGTGTTCCTCCCAATATCAGTCATCCACAGGTACTTAATATTGCCTCCATCACTAAATATTCATTATGGTATTGCAGAGTGGGAGTGAAAGTCAAACTTTCTTAGATTCAAGGCCAGCTTGTTACTCTACAGATACCTCTGACATGAACTGGCTATGTGATTTTAGGCAAATCACTTGAACACTAATGTTCTAGGCAAATCTCTAAGATTATAAATTATAGAGGAAGTGCTTCCCTGAATTCGTAGAGAGTTTCCTCAGTTTCCCAGTAACATTGAAAACACCAGCCCAGTCCCTGTCACTATCACACTCTGAATTCAGAATATTCCAGGGATTTATGGCAAAGTACCTCATTCTAACACAGAATCAATTTTACTGAGTTAAATAATGCCCCCCATGTCTATAGTTTTTCTTATATAAAGAAAGCATTGCCCTGATTCCTGAACTTATAATGGAGTTCTACTGTATATTTGCATCTTTGGAAATGGAAACCCAAGAAATTCCTTTTTGTTCTACCTAAAATTCTCCTTCTTACCAGGATGAATTTGACATAAACTTTTCTAATTTAGACCCAGAGAATTAGATTTACCTAGTATGCTCATCTAATGTCAAGATCAAATTCTATTTATTACATGTTTTTATTAGATTCAGCTTAATTCAAACCATTAAAAAGATTTCCTCCATGAACTCAGAATTGATCATTTTAAGCATTTTTATTAGATATTGTTGTCAGATACATTTTCTTTTAACCTCACTTTTGTCTTTAAATAGTGTTAATCCATTCTCAAGTATTCTAGTGAATTGAATTGATTTTCATGCATCTCCCTAGAAACTTTTAGATGGCATATGCTTTTAATTCAAGTCAATAGATAATTCTTTCAGTTCATGAAGATTACCTGCCAGGTGTTTCAATAAAGAGTCAAATATTTCTATCAAACGTGATTTTTGAGTCTGGCCTCCTAGAGTTAAGACAATTTTCCTGGAAACACATCGGCTTCAAGCTATGGCTCCCCTCCCTGCCCCCATAAAAGAAACTAATGTATAGTGTATCCATCTACACAAAGTACAAACTAGATTATTATTTCAAGATGTTTGCTCAAGTGTTAACAAGACAAGACAAATAGATCCACCATCAACCACCATGGTCAGTGATAATGAAATTCTTGCCCCATCTGTGTGCTTGTATAATATTGTTTGAAGTCAACATGCTGTATTAAAAGCCACATAAAAGTGGTGCTTACAGTTTTTTCCAGGTTGCCAGTTTTAGAATAATAAATTTCTCCTCTGTTCCGGCAGACTCCATTTTTTATATCATGACCAAAATAAAGCAACAGGAGCAGTAAATAATTCATAATGACATCAAGAAAAGATCAAGGCAGTATATTTTGTAAAACAATGATAGACAAGTTGAAATCTTCTGTGCTCTATATTGAAACATGCAATGCTACAGTTATAATGGATTTCATGATAAGTTGGTAAGCTGGATTTATATTTAATTTTTCAAAATAGCCTTTTCTCTAGTTTGTGAACTGGTTAAAAGAAAATTCAACTCAGCATCTTGCATGGTCATAGAATAATATAGTACTGGAAAGAACCTCTGAGGTCATCTAGCCCAGAGATATAAAACTGAAAATGAAAGACTGGGAGTGGGGGGGTGGGAGGTAGAAAAAGGGGGTGGACTACATCATATATAAGGATCCCTGCAACAGCATATGGATGTAGAAAACCAATTATTAACATTATATATGTTCTATTGTATTTTTATTTATTTTATTAAATATTTCCCAATTCCATTTTAATCCCGTTGGCCACAGTCTGGAGTGTTGAGACATTGCAGCCTGCTTGTGTTTGACAGCACTGATCTAGTCCAACCCCTTGATTTTTCTTGGTGAGGAAACTGAGTACAAACAAGATCAGTGTTTTGAGTAAGGTTGCATAGCAAAAACAGGATTTGAACCCAGGTGCTTGAATGGACTAATCTGTATTTTGACTACACAAATCTGGGCACATTTTTATTTCCTTTAATTAAAAGGAAAATTGAATCTTCCTTCATGGTAAGACAATTTTCCACAATGGACACCAACATTAAATGAAAGGTTTGTGGGATAAAATGACAAATTAATGAGCATAGAAAGAAATGTATATAAGTTCATATGTGCATATGCTGTTTTTCTAAGCATGATAGCCTGGAAAACATATATTTTCTGATCTAAAAATTGACTGATCCTGGGATCTAGAAACGATGTCTTTCTTTTATAGATATATTGAAACAAATTATGATTTGAAGGTACCAAGAGCAAGAACTCTTTGAGATTTGAAAGTTAAATTAGAGAGTCAAGTGGAAATCCTGAAAATACTGCAGGAAACACATTTATTTTTAAGTTCCTTTGGCCACAAAAAGCCACAGGCATGTAACACATTACAGTTATGTTCCCCCCATGATGTGAAAGGGGAGGTGCTCTTTTAAGATGTCTAAAAAAGAAAACGTTTTCCCTTTCTTTCTACTTCCCTGATTCATTGACATTATTAAGTGTTCTCTGGTTTAGTCATTCTGAGTCAGTCACCAACTGTACTGTCTTCTGTACTCTGGCAATGATAATGTATCTGGGTTTCCTTAGTGATCTCCTAAACACATCTTTTTTTTTTTCCTTTTTCTTTTTTCTCTTTTCCCTCCCAGCCTCCCCTACACAGCACATAGTTTTGATGGAATTCCCGTTGCGTGGGAGGCCAGTTATGTTCCATTCACACACTCACATTCCCAGATGTGGCCTCCTGGGTTTATTCCTATCATGCTGTTTCAACAGCCGAACATTTGTAGCTCCAGGACATTCTCCAATAGTACTATCACAGAAAGCCTTTGTTTGCTTATTTATTTATTTATCTTGGTGCAGGGTTTAAGACTTCTCTCTCTTCTTTTAAACCTGGATACTAAAAATATAGAAAAATAAAAGCATAAACATGGAAAGCCTGAAGAGGAGCCAAATTTCCCACTGATCTCTTTAATGGGATCATCGAGGGGAGGAAGCTTTAGCAGGGGAGGAAGCTTTAGCAGGGGAGGTGGGGTCTGGAGTAGGAAGTTCAATTTCATTCATGACCATCACAATTTGTGGTTCCTTGGTTTTGTAAAATGCAGCAAAAGGAAGGGGCAGCTAGGTGGCAGAGTGGATACAGCACTGGCCCTGGAGTTAGGAGGACCTGAGTTCAAACCCGACCTCAGACAATTTACACTTACTAGCTGTGTGACCCTGGGCAAGTCACTTAACCCCATTTGCCTCACCAAAAAAAAAATGCATCAAAGGGGCTGGAGGATCTGGGAACAGGAAAGAGGATTGTTGCTTCTATTCGTCTGGAAATCCAGCAATGAGATACAGGATTGAATTATCAGAAAAGAGAGAGGTCAATATATAGAAGAGATAAGATAGGGTATATCATAACATTTCTTTGACCTCTCCTTAAGAAATGCCCCTACTTTATTGGTAGGAATGTCACTGGGACATCGACATCAGTAACACTTGCTTTTGTCATTTTTTCACAATGAGCTGTAGTGCTACAATGACAGTAGGAGGCATAGTAGATAGATTTCTGGGTGTGGAATCAAGAGCACCTAAATTCAAATCTAGCCTCAGATACTTTCTAGCTGTGTGATACTTGGCAAATTACCATACTACCTCCTGGCCCAGTTTCCTCAACTGTAAATTGAGGGTAATAAACATCTACCTCCCAGGTTTGTTGTGAGGATCAAATTGGATAATAATTATAATGCAGTTAGCATTATAATTACCTGGCATATAGTATACAAATGTTAGCTATCATTAGCTATTATCAAATGTCCAAATTAATAAATGGGAGGGGTTGGGAATAAATTTATATTTATATGAATTTATATATATATAGTATATTTGTATAAGTATGAATATACACATACACATAAACATATGCATATATTATACACTCATATATTACTTTTAAAGTGCGGTTTGGTACATGAAAGGGACACGTGCAGAAGCATTTGAGAAAGTTTCATTTGGTATCTGTCTCTGATTTCCAAATTGCCAAGAAGAAGGCACAGTTGTTGATAAAGAATGCAAGTACACATGTATAACCTATATTGTATTGTTTTATATCTGCAGGGGGCAGGGGAGATGGAGGGAGGGAGAAAAATCTGGAACTCAGAATCTTATTTTTAAAAAAATATATTAATTTATTTAGAATTTTCCCCATTACATGTAGAAATTTTCACATTGATTTTTAAAACTTTGTGTTCCAAATTCTCTTCCCCTCTCCCTCCCTACCCCCTTAAGAACTCAAGCAATTCAATATGTTACACATGTGTAGTCATGCAAAACATTTCCACATTAGTCAAGTCATGAAAGTAAACAGACAAAAACTTTAGAGAGAGGAACAAAAAAATTATACTTCAATCTGTATTCAGCTAACATCAGTTCTTTTTCTGTAAATGGACTGCATTTTTCATAAGTTCTCCTGATAGTATTCTGCTCATCATTTCTTATAGCACAATAGCGTTCCACCTTAATCTCATCCCACAATTTGTTCAGCCTTTCCCCAAATGATGGGCATCACTCCAATTTTGAATTCAACTTTTCTTTTAATCTTATAAAAACAAATGTTGAAAACTATCTTTACATGTAACTTGAAAAAAAATACCTTAATATAAAAAAAAAAAAGAATGCAAGTGCACAAAGGCTATTTGTTGTACTATTTAATCATAGGAATAGAATTGGCAATATACGTAAGAGGCTGTCGCCTTATCCAACCTCCTCATTTTTTTTTTTTTTTTAGTGTGGCAATTGGAGTTAAGTGACTTGCCCAGGGTCACACAGCTAGTAAGTGTTAAGTGTCTGAGGCCACATTTGAACTCAGGTCCTCCTGACTCCAGGGCCGGTGCTCTATCCACTGTGCCATCTAGCTGCCCCCAACCTCATCATTTTACAAATACTGAAACTGAAGCCTAAGTTAAGTAACTTATATAAGATCACACAGCTAATAATTTCTATGTTGGTATTTGAATTAACAGACCGACTCTAGAAGATGACTGAACTTCTTTCCACTCTACTATATTGCCCAGTTATTGAAGGAAAGCCTTGATTCCCAGGAAGTAATCACACATCTTTATCATTTGGGCAACAGTCACTAAGGAAAGACTAAGTTAAGTGTGCAAGATAAATCATTTCCTCAGATGTTTCAGGCAGTCATGTTAACTCAATGCAAGCTATTAATTTGCATAAATTTCAAACCCCTTGAGCCTGCAGTTGAGTATTAAAACATGAAAAAGGAAACTAGTTGAAAAAAATGTCTAATTTCACAGTAGTTATTGAGAAAAATACACACGGCAGTGTGGACTGATGGTTCTGAGTCAAAAGCAGAAAAAAACACACAAAACCCTGAAATTCCAACTTGACTTTGCCTAAGAACTTCTTCCCTGGCTATGAAGGGAGAAAGAATCTCTGTGCGATAAAATCAACTCCAGGTTTCCAAATATCAAAATGACACAAAAGTGCCTGAAGGAGACCCCAGAAGCCCACTGCATGACAAAATTCCCAGAAGGCCCTTTGGCCCCAACACTACATCTCTAGCTCTGCTTTCTTACAGTAGGTGGACAGCCTGTCTCTGGCAGATAACAGGGAACACTTGTGACACAGACCATCTTCTCAACCTGCATGAGTCAATGAGGAAAGTTGGGGGTGTGGCAGAAGGACTTGTTTTCAGCTAGAAAGATTATGTTGGATGACTGAACATGGGCTTGACAGCTTAAGTCAGAACTTTCCCACACCATTCCAAGAATGAAAAGAATATCCTGCTTAGTAACACCCATCATATTGGGAGGGTTAAAGGTGATTCAGTCTATGTGAATTCTCAGTCTGGGCTTATTTTAAAAAGGGCCCCAAGTCATATGGAGCTGTGTCAAAATATGTGTTATGTTTTTCTAAAACGATGGCTTGGATGGAGGAAATTGAAGTATCTTTTGTTCAATAAACTCTGCCTATCATGAGGGGGAAAGGGCAACTCTCTTCCCACAAAGCACTGCAACACTAGTTGCGGTATAATTCTATCATAGGCATACTCTGAGTAAAATTGTGCAAGGCATAAATATGGCATGCAAGTATAAAAATAGTTCTTCAGAATTGAAAATTATTCAATCTTTCCTATTGTTTATCCTAGATATATTATTGAATATTTGGTCTTTCATGTGGGAGGCTGTTCATGTTAACTCAACATCAATAGGACCAAAGTTTCCTTTCAGTAGTAAAAATTCATTTGCACTCACATGGTCCAAGGTACTCCTCATAGCTAAAAAGAGCTGTCACAAAAGCAAGGGGCTTGAGACTTTTTCATAGGATGCTAAAAAGGAGAGGACACTAATAAACATGGTCACTCCTTTGGTAACAAAGAAAAAAGCAGGCCAATCACCCAGTTAGCAAGAATAATTTGCTAAAAATAGGTAGCTACCGAATGTATGATTGGCCCTTCTGCATCCCAGGGTCTTTGCTAGGGTTTTTGTCTCCTTTCCTCTATCCGAATTTGTTTTGAGGTTGATTTGTGTAGGCGGAGAAAATAACTGCTGCTTGGTAATTAATAGAATGAGGATTCACTAAGCTTCACATCTTCACCTTCAGAATAGGCATAGCTAACCTACCTAACCTTACCTATTGTAAGATGATTCCTGTGAAAGAATTCTGAAGATGTACAAAAATTATGCAAACTTAGGAAATTGCCTGGGAAGTGGAAGGACAGACTTGGGTGCCTCTGTTATGGCCATCAAACAGGACTGTCCCTTTATATATTTGCTGACATATAAAAGGTTTGAATCCACAATCTTGGTCTTATTAATGCTAACCTTTAACTGACCAAGTCACAGAGATCTTGTAAAATAATGTGGCATAATATCTGTACTCAGTAAAAAACACACCATATGATTAGTTATTAAACGTGTAGGTATCAGAGCAGCCATAGCTGCTCTATGTTTTACAGTGCATTTTAGCCTTTGTCATGAGTTTTAAACTGAGTTATAATGATTATAGTTACATTTCTCTGAGATTCTTTCACTTGTCACCTTGAGCCTAGCTGTTCTAGGGGCTTGGTCTGTTGATTATCCTTCTCTTAATAAATTTTAATCTCTCCTAATTCATTGTCTTCTTCCCCATTGACTACAAACATACCCAGATTCTGTCTAATAAAACAAAATAAACAAATGGACCTTGATCCAGCTATTCCCTTAAGCTGAATCCTATAACTCCTCTTTCCAAAGTTTACACCCTAGAAAAGATGTCTACACATTTTTTTACCTCCTATTTCTTCTGAGAACTGTTTCACAATGTTCCACTTGGCAGAAACTGTCCTCAAGCTAAACAACAATCCCTAAATTGCTAAGATGGTCTTTGCTTAGTTCATATAGTTCTTTATCTTTGTGCAAATTTTGCCATTTTTGATTGTTTTACCCCCATTTGAGATAATATATCTTCACTCATTTATTTGACACTACTATCTCCTTGTTTTTCTGTTTGACAACAGCTTCTCTTTTGCTAGATCTCCTTTTCCTACCTCCTAAGTGTGGCTAGACTGCAGAATTCTGCCATGAGTCCTTTTCCCTATATATAATTTTATTCTCTGAATATACTTTCTACAATCTCATCACTTTCCAGACATTCAAATATCATATCTATGGAGAGGATTCCCAAATCTGTATATTTAGTTCTTCTCTTTTCTGAGCTCTAGTCCAACTACTTGTTAGTGTTGGATAATTTTGTTTCCACATCACATAGGCATGTCAAGCTCAACATGTGTCAAAAAAAAGAAACCAAACACAATTCATTATCTTTTTTTTTTTTTTTTTTTTTTTCTGGGCAATGGGGGTTGTGACTTGCCCAGGGTCACACAGCTAGTAAGTCAAGTGTCTGAGGCCGGATTTGAACTCAGGTACTCCTGAATCCAAGGCCAGTTCTTTATCCACTGCACCACCTAGCCGCCCCAATTCATTATCTTTCACTTTAAGCCCACTTATTTTTTCTCATGTCTATATCTCTCTTGAAGGTACCACCATCCTTCCAGGCTCAAAACCTTAGAATGATCCTTGCTTTTTCTCTTTCTATTACCACCTTTCCACCTTCTCATCCTATTCAATCAGTTGCTCAATCCTGTCAATGCTGTCTTCATAACATCTCTCAAATTGGGTCATGGAGTCACATGTAGATTTAGATCTAGAAGGGACATCTGAGGTTATCTAGCCCTTCTTCCTATTTTTGTGTCTCTACTTAGGCCATCCTAGTTCAGGCCCTTATTATTTCTCACCTGAATTATTATTATCACTTCCTTATTGGTTTCCTTGCTTCTAGTCTCTCCCCCTTCTCTAAATCAATCTTCATACAATTTCTAATATAGTCTTACTCAAGTGTAGATCACACCATGTTACTCCTATGTTCATCCTAACAAAATTACAGTGGCTGCCTACTGCTGCTAGGAGAAAACACAAGCTCCTTTGTTTGCTATTTAAGGCTTTTCACAATCTTGCCCCAGACTATTTTTTGTTTGTTTGTTTGTTTGTTTTGTTTTTTTTGCAGGGCAATGGGGGTTAAGTGACTTGCCCAGGGTCACATAGCTAGTGTTAAGTATCTGAGACTGGATTTGAACTCAGGTCCTCCTGAATCCAGGGCCAGTGATTTATCCACTGTGCCACCTAGCTGCCCCCAGACTACTGTTTAAGACATTTCACATGCTTCTTCTTTATTCTGCATCATAGGCAAAGTAATCTACACTTTCTTCCCTGGTCACAACATTTTTTCACCAGTTTTCATGCCTTTGTGTGAACTATTTCTTATTCCTGGATTGTGCTCTCTCCTTAATCCTATCCTGTGGAATCCTTACATTTCTTCAAGGTTCAACTTGACTGTGTGGGAGCATGGGAGACTATTTCTGATCCATCACCCCCAGAAAATCCTTGATACTCATTTATTTGTGTACCTCATATTCCTTCTCTAGAAGAATAAAAGCATCTTAAGGGTAAAGACAGTTTTCTTTTTGTATTCCCATTTCCTACCAGAGTGCCTTGAATATTGTCTATATTTAACACATTTGTTGATTTGAATTGACTTTTCTTTTTGCCATTTTCTAATTCTCTTATCTACAGCTCAGAGAATTATATTACTGTATTCCTTTGGACTCAAAAGGAATAAGCCATTTAACAATGCCACACAGCATGTATACAAGAATCCAAACTTATTATGAAGGAGTCCTAGATGAAGCAAATAAAATTTTTCACTGGGAAGAATCATGCACATGAAATGAATTCTTGGTTTCTCAACATTAAAAATATGACAGAAAAAAACACACATGAAAAAGACACAAGTATAGCCAATTAATGAGAAGGAAGAGAATTGACAAAACCACCAATTCAATTTATCTTCAGTGGGCAGTTTGTACGTAATTGTGATTAGGTTTGACTCCTTAAATATTCTTATCAGCTATAAATAACAATATTTCCAAAATATCTCCATTTTAAGGATGAAGCTACCAACCATATTACTCCATGTTCCTAGCCACCCAGCAAACCACCAGCCAAGAAAGATGTGAAATCAAGGCTATTGTACATGTTAGGCTGTTGAATAAGGTAAGCTCACTCACTCTACCTCTTCCCAAAAAGAGTATTCTTCATTCTAGTATAGCACAACCAACTTCTTCCAAGTTTTGTTTACCAGAGCAATGGATCTTTAAGTAGTTTTCCCCTTCTCGTGCCTAGCAGTGGTGAGCAATCCCTGAATCTCACTCTACCATAACATAAGATGGCTATTTTTCACTTTTAAATTTATACTACCTTTAATTAATTATGTATGGATTTTTATCTACTAATTCAGGATCATTCAAGGCAAATCATTGACACAGGCAAGGCTTGTTTTCATCCCTATTTTTTGTTCTTTTGTCCCACCTCTTTTCTTCCCATTTTCTAAATATTTAGTGACTCAATTATGATTCCAGATTGGATAGAATCAGAAAATCACAAAATCTTAGAGTTAGGAGGGACCTCGAGGGTAATGTAGTCCAACCTTTGACATTTTAGAGAAAACCCCATTAGTAATATCCCCACGTGATGACCCATCATGTCTGAATGCTTTAAGTGATGGGGAACTTCACTACCACATGTGGTAGCCCATTTTACTTTCAGACAATTCTTTTCCTTAAGAAGTTGATTATTATTGAACTGAAATTTGCTTCCTCCTTATGTCTTTGTAAAGAAATATTTTCCCAAATTTATTTTAGTATTTTAGTATCCCCTGGCTTCTCCTTCTCTCAGAGAGACATCTCTTATAACCAAGGTGTTTAAAAATCAGGAAAATCAATTACTACATAAAAAAGTCTAAAAATAAATGTTATATTACTCAATTGTAATCCTTTTACCTATGCAAAGTCAATAATTCAAAGAGATTTTTTCAAGTATCTATTGTATTTCAGACATTATGCTAGTTCTGGGCATTCAAAGAGGGGGAAATTACTGCTTATGCTCTAGGAGTTCATAGTCTAATGGGGGAAACAACATAGTATAAGAAAATAATTATTAATAATGGGTTGGGGGGGACCCAGTGACCCTACCCCCAATCAGGAACTCTGGATGGTTTCTCAGAGCCAGCCCAAAGGTACATTACAGATCAGACTAATTCAGTAGAGATCAAAACCACACCTTTTTGAGAGCACCTTTGCTCTTAGAGGGTTTGTTTTTGCTCTAGACACTGATGTCAGTTCATTTTAATATGCACTACCCCCAAGTCATGTCAACCAATGGAATTGAATGGTGCTAGCCAATTAGCTTTGAGCTGTGTGTAAGAGCTGCCCCTAGGGAAGGAGGACAGCATCTGGACCACAAGAGGCTTCCTTGGATCCTGAGTGAACCAGCCACTCTTTCCCCCTCCCTTCCCTTCTCCTCCCCCCCCCACTCTCCATAATGTAGGACTTCTGAACTCTACTTTGGAGCCATGTGCATGCCCCCCTCCCCCCCACCTCTGTCTCTCTCTGGTGCTGAGGGTTTTCAGCTTGTATTAAATGCAGTCAACCCTTTACTAACATTTAATATGATTTAATAAATGTTTAATGTCCCAAACTAGTGCAATAGCCATTAATTTATAAGTAGCAATATATTAGAAACCCCACCTATGTTCCTCAATAACTTAGAGACAGGCTTCCCCCCAATATTTCAAAGGACACAGTGCAAATAAGAAATAGAAAGGATAAATTGGAGATGATCAAAAGAGGTATGAAGTGAGGTGGGGGTATCTTTTCAGATTTCTCTTTTAGGACCAAACTTATTCTTTATAATTCTGTAAAATTAACTTTCAGTTATTTTGTGGTGGCTGCTTTTTTCATTTATATCATTATAATCATTGTATATATTATTTTCTTCACTCTTCTTCACTCTCTCTTAGTCCATGAAAGTCTGTTCATGCTTTTTTATAGTTATTATATTCATAATTTCTTATAGTACATTAATATTCCATTACATTAATGCCACAAAAATATGTTTAGTCTTTCCCTAATCAGGGGACATCTACTTTGTTTCCAGTTCTTTGCTACCATATAAAGTGCTTCTGTAAATATTTTGGACTTTCTTCTTATCAATGATCTCTTTGAACCTCCGCATAGCTATTACCTGTTGGTACTAGTTCTTCCATCTGGAATCTAATCATTATTTCATATGAGACTCATTCAGATTTGGGGGGCAACAAACTTGTCCTTCCTTCATCTTATCCATATAAAATATCCTTCTTTTTTCCTTTATTCAATCATTTTTTCCCCTTTAATTTGATCACTATGTCCTCACATAACACAGTGATAAGTTGCCTCATCTTCTTGGTCTCCTTTGTTTGGATACTCTCAAGCTTGAAAAATATCCCTATTAAAATGTCTAAAAGTGAACATAATAAGCATAATATGGCGTATGTGGAGTGATCATATTAGAGAACAGTGGTATATCTGCTTGAAGGTTTCGTTAGCTTTTTGGGGGCAGCCACATCAAGTTGTTACTGCATATTGAATTTCTCATGCATTACACCCTCAAGTCTTTCTTTGTAGGAATTGTTGGCTAGCTGGATTCCCTCCCCACAAATGTATGTAAATAGGTGATTATTATTTATATTTATCACTATTAAATTTCAACTTATTAGAACCAGCTGGTTTGTGCTATGATCCCCTTCTTAGAACACCTTCCTTAGATAATATACCATCATCCAAAAGTACCCTTTCCTTTTCTTCAGGATCAAAATTCCAATTCCCACAATAGCCTGTTCTAAGCCAGCTGTCACAGAAAGAGAGTGGATAAATTAATTCACAGTAAGGTGTTGATGACTAGTAACAGCTTAATGTTGTATATCTCCCAAAGGCATTTTCACTTTAAATGAGAATGCCCAGAGGCAGCAGTGCCTTACCCCAAAGCATTGGTTTTTAAAATGTGATGTTAGTCCTATGAAAGACTAGAAGAGATAATATTTGGGGGATGGAGGCCTTACTATCATGCTTTATATTTAGAACTTAATCTACCCCCAGACTTTCAAGTGTCTGGGCACCAAAAGAGGAAACAAACACACATATACACATATATGTTTATATGTACACACACACACACACACACACACACACACACTGGGGCAGCTAGGTGGTGCAGAGTGTTAGGCCTGGAATCAGAAAGATGAGTCTTCCCGAGTTCAAATTTGGCTGCAGATAATAGTTCTGTAACCATCAGCAAATCACTTATTCCTGTTTGCCTCAGTTTCCTCATCTGTAAAATGAGCTGGAGAAGGAAATAACAAATCATTCTAGCATCTTTGCCAAGAAAACCCCAAATGGGGTCATGAAGAGTAAGACATGACTGAAAAATGATTGAAAAAATAACACATGTTGCTTATGGCACACCTCATATATATGTGAGTATATGGTCAGTAGTTAGGTCCTCCAGAATACCAGAGATACATACTTCTTGTATCTTTACTCTCTCATTATACAATTTACTTTCTTTGTGGCCAGAATTCTGTTTAGCTCAACAACTCTGTGAACTTGATGAGTCATACAACATTAGACAATATGAGAAGCAGAAAGATAGTCTCTGCCCTCTAATTGCTTACAGCATTACTGAGGAGCCAAGAAGAGAATAGGTTAAACTCAGATAGGTATACTTAGACAGATGTATTTAGAATGAAAAAGTTGAGAGTTGTGCCATGCTATGCCATACTCAGACCTCATCTAGAATGTTGTACCCAGAGCGGTTACCACATTCTAGGAAAGACAAAGAAAAGCAGGAGAACACCTAGACAAGATTAATGAGGAAAGTAAAAGGCCCTAACAGTGATTTCCTTTGAAAATTAGTTGAATGAAATGAGAATACTTAGTCTAGCAAAGCAAAACATGGCATTCCATGATAGCTACTTTCCAGTATTGGGATGGTTGGTATGTGGATGAGAGATTCAATTTGTTTTTCTTCAACAAAAAGATAAAGCTAAGATCATCAGGCAAGAGATGTAAGGTAAAATTGAACAAAATGTAATGTAAACTTTCTAACACTTAGAAAATTCCAAAGTAAAATAAACTGCTTTGGGAGATGGTGGATCATCTCCTTACTAGAGATCTTTAAGTGAAGGCTGAATCACTATTTGTTGGTGATGATCTAGCAAGAATTCTTGTTCAGGTATGGGTTGCACTGGTTGGTCTCATGTATTTTATATTTTTTAGATTCTGCAATATGGTGAAATAGCAAATTGAATAGTAACAACAACAACAATAATAGTAGCTAGCATTTATAGTTTGCCTTTAGGTTTGTAGAGCATATTTCAAATATCTAATTTTATCTTTACAAGAAACTTGGCAGGCAGGTACTATTATTGTCATTGTTTTATGAATAAGAAAATGGAGTATATATATATATATATATACATTATGTTGAATTTGCATTCTCAGTATATAACTATATAGTGCTTTGTATAGCATAGGCACATAATACAGAGAAACAACTCTTTTTCTCTGTGGTCTTTGGAAACATAAAGGCATCTTTCAGTCATTTTTGTTACTAATATATCGAATATTTCATGATAGCTACATACAAATTCAACGGGAGGTCCATACATGGTGAAATTGTTGCAACAAGAAATAATCATAACGTTATTCTATTTATGCAGACTCTATGAATATTTGACAAACTGCCATAAAAATGCCATACTTCTATATGTGTTGGTGTATAATGAGGTCATTTATGTTTCTTTCAATGCCTTTGATATATGAAAACATAATTGGATAGACAGTCAACTGTTAATTATCTGTAATAATGGATGGGAACCTTAACACACACTGGGAAAAAAATTCAGTCACTTGTGCCAGGTGATTTTTCTATATTTTATGCAAGGCATGAGACAGGAGAAATGAGGTAAGTATGGATTGAAAAATAAATAACTCAGTCTAATTTCTTTTAAAGGTTATATTGCCTACACTCACCCTATGAACCACTTCACCTAGAAAAGAAGTACCTGCAATAGCCCCAAATGAGTTTCTTCTGGCTTCGAAGGCTGATCTTGTCCCAACTGGAAGATAGACAGTGTCTTCCTTGTAGCTTTCCCTCCAGCTAGCTCAAGTTTGTAATCCCAATTGTAGCTATTTCCAATAGTAGCATAACTATGGGACAATGGAAGCCTCTGATATTAAAGCCCTTCCCCTGGCAACAGATCCCTTTTAACAAGTGAAGGACTAGAGTGTGTGGTCCTGATCCATGTGGAGGTTGGGTTCCTCTGTCCTCCAGCTAGTTCAGCCCCCAAGGCATGCAAGTCTTTTCCTATATGAAAAGTTTACTTCTAGGTCATTGGCAATTGATTATCTCTAGAAAATATAATCTAAATAAAAGCTGTGTCTTCATGTTTGGCTTTTTTTTTATTCTAGCAGGTTCTCACATTGCTGTGTTTTGTCTCCCTTGTCTTAGGGAAATGTGGTCATGGATGGGAAATACTTGTGTGAAACAGAACCCAGAAACTTCAGTCTTAGCATAGTTCTCCACAGTATTCCAGTGTGAATGTATTGGTAGTGTCTTGGTTTCTCTTATTTTATTAGCAGCTGTAGAAATATTAAAGAGGTTTCTGCAGAGTGTTCAGCATCTGGGAGATGGCTGGATTTTGCTTCCCAGCTTGCTTTTATTATTTCGAGAGGTTATGTGGTACATTTAGGAACATTGATCATAAGGGTTCATATTCTTGGCAGTGTCTTATGGTTGCTCATATCATTCATCAAGAAGTACACTGGAGCTTAGGGGATCTGTTTATATGCCATGTCCTTTATTCCCTCAGAAGGCAATCATGGATTAGTCATTCAAGCTTTCTTTGATTTGATTCTTACACGTGTAAGAGAGGAAATTGGTAATTCCTACTGAATTTAGAAGGGCTTGAGTTTGGAAGAGGGAGAGGAAAAAGCCTTTGTTAAGTTAGTTTGAAGTTTTATGTCTTAAAAAACTGCCAGTTATGAAATAAGTGGTTCAAAAGTCATTTTCTGTAAGGCCCTTCTTATTTCCTTAACTATCCCTCAGGTCCTTGGTCCTTATTACAAAGTTACAGCCCAACAATCAGCCTGCCCTCTTTTTTCTCCCCCATATAAGTCACAAAGGAAAAGGCAGAATCTACATAATGAAACAAATATACTATGGTTATTTTTGTTATCAGAAACTGTAGTCTTGTCATTTGCATAGCTGATACATTTAGTATAATGGATTCCACAAATCTGGCTTAATGATATCCATGTATTATAAGCAGATTACTTAGTTTATCATAATTTTACAGTGTCCCTTAAAATCAGTGCAAGACATGGGGAGATGTTCCTTCAAACCCTTACCATCACAACATACTACTAATTATAATTGTTCCATGAAATATAAAGTTTGTTTTCCACATGAGTAAAGTAGGCAACAACACATTACCCAAAAGAATTATTCATAATATGTCATATAAAGGATGCCATAAAAGAAATATAATGTCAGAGAAGATGCTTGGCTAGTCACAGTGTTAGAATGGAAGAGGATAATGGGAAACCAATATGTTCTATTAGTATCCTTGAAATGTCATGATAAATTAAAAGAAGGTCCCTGTACTTTAATAATTATCACCAATGAGCACTTATTAGGTACTTAATATATGCCAGTAACTCTTCTAAGCACTGGGTATACAAAGAAAGGTAAAATTATGGTCCCTTCCATGATAGAGCTCATCTTATAATAGGAGAGACAATGTACAAACCACTATGTTGAATATAGGTGTATATATGCATGTGTATACATACATACATACATACATACATATAAGAGGGAGGAGAACAGAATGTAATCTCAGAGGAAAGGAAATAGCAATGAGGAGCAGGAGTTGGTGAGGAGACGGGAAAAGGTGTCTTGCAAAAGGTGAGACTTGAGCTAAATCTTGAAGGTGACTGAAGGAGCCAAGAGGCAAAAGTGAGAGGGGAGCATTCCCAGCTTGGGGGCGGGGAGCAGGGAAGATGTGAAAAGGCACAGAGTGGGCAGATAGAATGGGGTGTGTGAGGAAGAGCAAGCCAACATTTCCTGTGGCCAACTTATGGATAGAAGTGGATGACAGTCACACAGACTAAGTAGCCATGTATGGGTTGGATTTAGAAGGAATACAGATATCAGGAAGACCATAGACATATTGAAGTCTTCCATGTATTATTATTATTATTAATATTTACTAACTTTCCAATATGTATGTATACACATATACATATACATGTATACACTTATATATTTACATGTATATTTATATATATACGGACATATTTATTACTAGCTTTGTGTGTGTGTGTGTGTGTGTATTCTTGTCCTTCTACAAAAGAACAGTTTATGAATATCTCCCAAATGGACAAAATATAAAAATTTATTTTTATATATATGATAAGGGAAAAAGTGCTGGACACAGAGTCAGAAAAGAATTTGATTTGAATTTCAGTGTAAACAAGTATGGGTTGTTTGGCATGGGGCAAATTATTTCACTTCTGTGAGCCTCAGTTACCTATTTGGTAACATGGGGATGACAATACTTGCAAGAAATACCTCATGGGGTTGCTGAAGAATGTGCTTTGGAAGCTTTAAAATCATTATAAATGTGAATTGTCATTCTCCCAGTTGTGGCTGCTTGAGAAAGAAAACAAGAGAATAAATAGTAATTCATCAGCTGCTTTTAACTTAAACTTTCTATTTCATTAGGAACTGGGGAGAGAAAGGAGGTTTCTCTGACCTTTTCCTTTTTGCTTTCCCAACTGATCTAGAGCTGTATCCTCACTACACTAATCATTTGAGGAGTTTTCTGAGAACAGGGCTTTCTAATGGACTCTGACCTTATTGCTCCTGGAGGGTTTTAAGTAATTCAGTGACTCTTGGTCTTATTACTAGGAATCTGATAGTCCTGGTAGAGCTTCTCAAACTAATCAGGATTAAAAGTAGTTTTAATTTAAACAGTAAAAAGTGATGTGACTAACAACATTTCACCTTTCTAACCTTCCCTGGCCCAAATATGGAATTGGGGTGGGAAGACTCTTTCCATCCATAGTAAGGGTTGTCTTTCTTTAATGTATAGGTGATGGCAGTGAAAACTGCTAACATTGCCAGAAGTCTATATGCAAGAGAATGACCAAAATGTTGAGTCAAGTGTCAAAAATGATCAGAAATAACAAATATTCTTGAGAGAGAAATTTGTCCAATGAATGAACAGAGAGTTATTCTCAAGTCCTCAGATCATCATTGAGAACTGTTTAAGCTAAATGTGGGTCCGAATATAGAGGCATAAATCATCTAAATAAGCAGAAAAGAATCTCTTTACTCTTAGCAAACTTGAATGCTATTCTTTACTTAACTTCTAGCTACCTGAGGTCACAATTTGAAGTACTCCACTCAGTTTGAGGAAACATAGCTACTAATAATAACTCACATTTAATTTATTTTTATCATGTGCTTTTCTTCTTGAATTTCTTTTAAAATGTTCTTTACTTTTTATTTCTCCCACACACTCCCCCATTAAATAAAAGAAAAAGAACACTCATAACAAATCTTCATTATTCAGAAAAACACATTCCCATATCAGTCATATAAAAATGTATGTCTCATTCTGCATTTTAAGTCCATCCACTCTGACAGAAGATGGGTAGCAAGCTTTATATTTGAACCTCTTGAATAGTGGCTTATAATTTCATTGGTCAGAGTTCTAAAGTCCTTCACAGTTGTTTTTGTGACCTTTGTTGTCATTGTATAAATTGTTTCCTGAATTTGTTTTAATTCAGTTGGTACCAGTTCATGAGTCTTTCCAGTTTCCCCTGAAGCTGTCTAAATTTGTCATTTTTGAAGGAACAATAATATCTTATTATATTCATAGGCCATTAGCCATTTACTGATAGGTGGGCACTTCCTTAGTTTTTTTTTTTTTGTTCCTGTGAAAAAAATCACTATAAATATTTTTGTACATATGGAGACTTTTGGGGGTATCAGCTTAGTAGTGGTATTGTTAGGTCAAAAAGTATTCACAGTATAGTAAATTGGGAGACATATTTCCAAGTTAATTTCTGGAATAGATGGATATGTTTACTATTCCATCAGAATTTCATCAACATCCTTGTTTATCCACAGGCTCTCTAACATATGACATAGTCACTTTTTTATCATATGGGTCAATGTGGTGTGTGTTATATAGTACCTAAAATTGCTTCAATGTCCATTTTGGTAATAAGAATTTGCAATACTTTTACGTGGTTGTTTAATATTTTGGATTTCTTCCTTTAAAAATTGCTCATGGTGCTTGCTTTGGCAGCACATATACTAAAATTGGAACGATACAGAGAAGATTAGCAGGGCCTCTGTGCAAGGATGGCACGCAAATTTGTGAAGCATTCCATATTAAAAAAAAAAAAACATTGCTCATGTCTTTTGGCCATACATGTATTGAAGAATGGTTTCTTCTATATGCTGGATGAGACCTTAATTAGAGAAGATTGCTGCAAAGATTTCTCCCAGTTACTTATTTCCTTTTAACTCCATTGGCATTGTTTGCTCAAAATCTTTGAAATGTTATATTATTTAAAGTTTCTATTCTATCTGTTCTATTCTAGGTTTGGTAGTAAATTCTTCATTTCTATAGATTTAATTTGGCTCTTTACTTTCCTTATGATGTCACCTCATGATGTAGATGTAGATACAGATGCAGATGCAGATGAAGATGTATATATTCCTTTGGATCTTATCTTGATGTAGAGAGATGTTGGTCTATCCTCATTTTTGCCACACAGCTTTCCAGTGTTCCCTGTGGTTCTATCAAATAGCTAATCTTTAACCCAGTAACAGGGGTCTACTATATTATTGAACACTCTTCTACTGTGTTTATTTACTTCTTCTTGTTGTATGTCTAATCAGTTCCAAAGATTGCCCTCTCTATATTGTAGCCAGTTCTAAATCATATTAATAACTATTACTATGCAGAATGGTTTAAGATTTAAGACCCCTTTCCTTTTCACTTTTTTAATTGCTTTCCTTGACATTCTTGACTTTTTGTTCTTTCATCTTAATTTAACATTTTTCTAGCTCTATGAAATAACCCCTAGGCCTTATTTTTATTATTCTGCTTGGACCTAAAAAATGATTAATTAATTATTAAAATATCTCCAGTCTGTCTGTCTGTCTATCTATCTATCTATCTTGTTCAGTTGTTTCAGTCATTTCCAACTCTTCATGGTGCCACTGGGGTTTTCTTGGTAGAGATACTGGAGTGGTTTGCAATTTGCTTCTCCAGATCATTTTATACATGATCTGAGGCAAGCCAGGTTTAAGTGACTTACTCAGGGTCACACATTTAGTGTCTGAGGCCAGATTTGAACTCAGGAAGATGAGTCTTCCTGACTCCAGGTTTGGCACTTTATCCACTGTGCCACCCAGCTGCCTGTAATTATTTGTGACTATCTTTATTTCTTCCAAGAGTTTTTCATATAGGATTTTGCAGAATTTATATAGTTCTTGTATATGTCCTGGTAGATAGACTCCCCAATATTATATACAATCTGTAGTTATTCTGAGTGAAATTTCTCTATTTCTTTCTCCTGGATTGTGTGTGTGTGTGTGTGTGTGTGTGTGTGTGTGTGATAGAGAGAGAGATGATGGTGGTAGTGTGTCTTTTGTGCTGCTTAACATTGTACTTAGGACTATGGAATTAATAATAATAATAATAATAATAACAACAACAACTTAAACAGCAACTACTCTATGTCAGGAACAGTGCTTCAGTGTTTTACAATTATTATCCCATTTGATCTTTGCAACAACCATGAGATACAAGTACTATTATTATCCCCATTTTATAGATCAATAAACTGAGTTCATCAAGGTTAAGTGACTTACTCAGAGTCACACAGCTAGTAATTGTCTGAAGCTGAATTTGAATTCATGTCTTTCTAACTCCACACCCAGAACTCTAGCCACTTTGCTACCTGGTCCTAGCCCTCAAAGGGTTTACATTTTACTGAGGGAGTAGTATATGGATATAGATAGGGATGGGGCTGGAGCTGGAACTATAATTTCAGTGATGAAATGTGTGCCCAATGAGGAAATTACAACTAGAAAACATTTTGACAACCTACTAAAGGGAACAGTCCGGGTATTTGGAAATCATCTCCTCCCTTTCAAAGCATAAATGAAAAAGGCAACTGTCATTCTCAACCCTGCTGCTTGCAAAGGAAAAGCCATAAATCTTTTTGAAAAGAAGGCTGCCCCAATTTTACACTCATCTGGCATGGACATGACTGTAGTCAAGACAGATTTTGAAATGCAATCCAAGAAACTGCTAGAATTCATGGAAAACTCACCTTTTCTACAATTTGTCTTCTTAGACTTGCCTCTGGAAACTGGCCTAGGCCATTTAAGATGATAAGTGGATTGCCGAAGCACCATCTAGACAGTTTGTGTCAAAAGCTAGATTTGAACCCACACTTTGAGGCCAGTTCTCTGTCCAGGACAGCAGGTTACATCTTATATATGCAGGTATGAAAGGTGGAAGCCTTGAGCTGGTTGAGAGTTTCTAAGAGGTAAAAGGGAGAAGGGAAGGAATTCCGGTAGTGTACAATAGAGAGATGGTTTGTAAGAATCCAGCCTAATGCCAAAACTCTCTTAGTACAGATTTGGTTTTGGACACAGTGAAGCTCTTCTAAGTCATTGAACAGCTGACAGAAAGGTTTACTTTGTCACCCAAAGCAAGGCTATGCAATAAGCATGCAGTAGCCCTTATTTTCAGCTTTGTGGAATAGTGTCTGGTCGACAGGTCATTAAAGCAAGGCTATGCAATCAGGCATGGCAGAAGCACATTTTTAAGGGTGGAGCAGACCTCAAATTTCAGCAGCATAGGGAACTCCTGGTGAGGAAATTTCCTCTAGCAATTCAGATAGAAGCAGGCTCTATATCTCATAGTCTTTGAGAGTTGCTTGGGGGCAATCAGTGCTTTAATGATTTGTTTTGGGCATCCAACTAGTATTTGTCAGAGTGGAAACTTGAGACATGTCTTTCTACCTGTAGATCCAACTTTTGATCCATTACTCCATGTTTTCACTCAGACAAAAAATTCCATATTTCATAGATAAGCAGCTGATACTTAGAGAGCTTGTGATTGCCATCTGATATACTTGTTATCCCTCCTTGTTTTGTGTCATCAGTGAATAGTAGAAAAATGCTGGACTTCCAGTCCTAATTATGATTCTAGGTGACAATGGCTATATAACTCCTTTTCTAAGCCTCATTTTTCTTAATATTAAATAAGAGTAATATCTATAAATGGTTCACAATCCACAGGGATGTTTTAAAGATGATATAGGATATACATATATAATGTACTTAAATGTATATATACACATGCACAAATGTATATATGTACATACACACATATAATTGTGTATACTATCATATATTATATATAATAACATAGTTGATATAGGAAATAAATTATATTACATGTAGGCACATGCATATACATGTATGCAAATATATACTTATATAAACATATAATGCATATAACATATCATCTACACACATACAAATATGTACGTGTGTGTATATATATGCCTGCAGTATATAAAAACCAATAGATACCTATACACACATATATAAACCCACATATATATTACTTTGCAAACTTGAAAACTATTATGTCTGTATTAGTCATAGTGAGAGTAATATAGTTGATTAAAGTACTAAAGAGCATCATATCATGCAGAGGTCCCTGAGATGCTCCCTCCTAGATATCTCTTCCAGGTTGCCATTGAAACATCCATAGTTAACATTTTGATTTAAAAGTTCAAAAAGATTTGACTTTGCCTCACTGTGTATACCCACATCTATATATGGCCATCTTCTGCTCCCCCTTCCCCCACACAAAATGAGAGAGGCTGAAAAGACTTTGCTGAATGCTCTGCTGAAAAGCAACTTAACTTCATTTTTTCCCCCTTTTAACAGATCTATGATTTTGCCAGTATGGGATGAATTTATTTTATTAATTCAGATAATCATTTTCTTTTAATTTCTAATATTAGAGAATTTGGGCGGGGGCAGAGATATAATATAACTTATGCAGGATTATGCAGCCAATACACATCAGAGGCACTTCTTGAACCCAGATCTTCCTGACTATCAATTGAGCTTAGTGTTCTGTATTCTTAAAGCGTAGGAAGACTTGGATGAACTTAGAAGAGGACAGAAGATTCCTTTCTTTCATTGGGTGGTTGGGAAAGAGAAAAAAAAGGCAATATGAATGAATAAAATCACAGATATAGAAAAATTTAGAAAGGATTATATTAATTTGACTGGAGTGGAATGGAGGCATTTAAGTGACTACTTTGTGTCAGGCACTTTGCCAAATTTTGAGGTTACAAAAAGAAAAAAAAAATGCTTCTTACTCTCATGCTTGCCTTCCATTAGGGAAGACATGTTGGGCTGTTGCTGGAACTAAGGATTGAGATGTAGGTTAGGACAAAGTTATGGAAATTTGATCCAAACTCGAGCCTTTATTTGTAAATTAACTTTTTCTAACTTTGAAATGTATTACTGAGAATTTAAAAAAGAAGAAAATTTAGACAGTCTCCCCATTTGAATCCCAGCTCTTCTTGCCAAACCCTAGCACACTACCTGTGTGTATGTTACTATTACCTTCTGATCTCTACTGCTAAAATTTTAAAAGCAATTTAAGCTCAATATCAATACTTTTGCTTCCTTTCCCCTTACTTGGCTTTAAACTCTCTGAAAAATGACTACCCTGTGTAAATCTGCCAATAATCTCTTAAGTTTCCAAATCTGATAGTTTTTTTTTTTCAGGGCAATGAGGGTTAAGTGACTTGCCCAGGGTCACACTGCTAGTAAGTGTCAAGTGTTTACCACCTAGCTGCTCCTCAGTCCTTATTCTTTTTGACCTCTCTGTAGCATATGATCACTGTTTATCACAACTACCTTTTCTTTTTGAATATTCTTGATTTTCTTTCTTCTTCCTTCCTACCTCCTTTTTCTCTCTCTTTTGTCTCTTTTTCTCCTCTCCTCCCCTTCTTCTACTTCCTCCCCCTTCCTCTTGTTTTTTCCTCTTCTTTTCCTTCCCCTCTCTCCCCTCTCTTCATCCCTCTCCCTTCTTCTCTCTTGCCCCCTCTCTCTTGTCCTCTCTTTCCCAAATTGGACTTTAAAGGATAGCTAGGAATCCAACATATAGAAGACACTAGAGAAAGATACTTTAATCATAGGTAATATCATGAGCAAATGGATAGAGATTAGTCAACACCAGACTTACATTGGAGGTAAAGTAATTCAGTTTTATTAGAGTACAATATGGTAGAAGGTAATCACTTAAATCCTTGTTTTCCCCCTATATTTCCTTTACACAATGTATAGACACTATAATGTGTTTTACTCTCATTTATTAAATCATAGTTTCACTTTCCCTGTGCATGGCATTGGCAGCACCTCACTTATCCCTTAGTCGTCTGAGAGCACTGACAGTTTACATTCTGGATCAGTTACCTATTTTGTTTATTGGTTTTAGTACTTTCCCCTCCCCCTCTACCAGTTACTATAGTAATTTATATGACTTGGGTCAGGGCCATAGCTACTTACCTCCCCAGCCCCTCCCTTCCCTTCCCACTCTGTCTCTCTTTGTCTTTCTCCTTTCTGTTTCCTAACTCTTTTCTCTTCCCCCCATGTCTCTGGCTCCTCTTTTTTCTCTTATTTACCTCTTTCCCCCTTCCTCTTCTCTTCCTATTCCCCTTTATTTTTTACCCCAATTCTTTCTCTATCCCTCTACCTGTCCTTTTTTTGTTCTTTCCTCCTCCATTCTCATCCCACCATCCCTTTATTCTCCCACTTATCTCTCTTCTTGTCCCTTTCTTCTTTTGCTTTGAGTTATTTTTTTAAAGTAAATTACTTCCCTGCTCTTTCCTTTCTGTGTCCTCATGTGCCTAATTCATGGTATATAACAACATTTAATAATAAAGACCAGATACATAACAATATTGAATGACAATTACCAGAGAACCCTTTTTTCCTCTTAATTTAAACTAACTCCTGTATTGGAAGTGAACTGAAAATGAAGGTTAAGTGAGTGTCTTTGAAAACTCATGATGGCTAGACCAGTTCATGTTGTGGCTACTATCTATAAAAAGTGACTTCTTCTTGTTTATCTCTTGAGCTGTTAATATTCTCTAAAAGCAAATGAATGCCACTATTGTTTACTTGGTTATAAATGGATACACATATCTAAATTCCATGTAAAATGACTGAAAATAATTCATATGTGGGGCTAAAGGGCAATATTTCAGAAAGGGATTTTTTTCATTTCTGTACATGTGAAATGCTATAGAAATGGGTGTTTTATTTCATAAATTAAAAATAAATAAAATTTAAAAATATATGTGAAATGGCTACTATAGCGCACATGCATTTTGTGATATCTGCTCTAACATTAAAACACAAAAGCAAAACAAAACATCAAAAGCAGGCTTCAGCCTTCATTTCCTAGATACCATTTTTGTGGGAATTAGAATCGTGATTTTTATGGTATGGGGAATTACCAGTATGAAAATTCTCTTTAATAATTGAGACCTGCTCTATAATTACCCTTAGAGGATTATCTGGGACACTCATGTTAAATGACTTGCTCAGGGTTACACAGTCAAGATGTGTTAATGACTCTACTTGAACCCAGGTCTTACTAACTTCAAAGGCTATTTTTCTATCCAAACACCTTCCTGAGTATTATAAATAATATGACATTTATAATAGGTTAATATTGCAAATGAAGAAACTCAGATTTGGAAGAAATTTCAGATACCATTTAGTCCAACCTATCCATATGAGTAGTATTCACACACACACACACACACACACACACACACACACACACACACACACACACACACATACTGTGTGTACTTGAAAGTAGGGAATTGATAAGTGGAATTCATTTACCCTAATTTGGCTAAAGGTAAAGGCTGCACATCTTGCTTGAGAAAAACTTAATGGGGCTTCTTGAAAGCTGCGTAAGCAGTCCTAGAGCTAACAACAGGGGTGGAATTGTGTTAACTAGTTCAGAGAGACATTGGACAGGATTGGTCTGGTTCTGAGAATTTACACGATACCAAAGAGGCAAAGTTTTTGCAGTAGTATTGGGAAGCAGGTGACACCTATAGAAGTAGCAGCTGAATGACAGAATGTCAAAGGATCAGAAGAGTTCAGAACCTTAGAGCAACTAGGCCTAAAGCCAATAAGGGGAGGGAAAAACCCAGATCTCACCTATGCTGGTATTTACATTGCTTGAAGAAGGTGGTATTTTAGGGGAGATCTGAAGGAAGCCAGGGAAACTGAGATGGGGTGGGACAGAGATCATCCCAACCATGGGGGACAGTCAGTGAAAATGCACAGAGCTGGACAAAGAAATATCTTTTGTAAAGAATGACAAAGAGGCCAATCACTAGAAGACAGAATACATGGAGCACTAATGTGTAAAGAGACTGGAAAGGAGGAAGGACCCAGGCTATGAAGGGCTTTAAAAGGAAAATATAGGATATTATATTTGATCCTGGAGGCTATGGGGGGCGGGGTTATTGAATGTGTGTGTGTGTGTGTGTGTGTGTGTGTGTGTGTGAGAGAGAGAGAGAGAGAAAGAGAGAGAGAGAGAGAGAGAGAGTGCAAGAGAGTGAGAGAGAGAGAGCGAGAGCAAGAGCTAGAGCACAAGAGAGAGCAAGAGAGAGAACACGAGCAAGAGAGCGAAAGAGCGAGAGAGAGAGCAAGAGAGTGAGAGAGAGAGACAGAGAGAGAGAGTGAAAGAGAGTGAGAGAGAGTGAGAGAGAGTGAGAGTGGGAGAGCAAGAGCAAGAGAGCAAGAGTGAGAGTGAGAGAGATCACTTTGATAGCTAAGGGGTTTAGTATGGTCATAAACGAGTCAGGGAGGCCAAGCAAAAAACATTTTTGCAAAAAACTAAGCATGAGGTGCTGAGAACCTCTTTTGGAATAGTAGTAGTATCAGAAGAAAATTTGGTTGCTTGACATTCCAGAAATCTCAAGTTAATTTTCTTTTTTTTTTCTGTTTTTTTTTGGGGGGGGGTAGAATTGAGGGATTTGAGGGACATGTCAATCCCAGAATAGTATAATGTATTGGTCACTTTGCAAAGTGGTGATCACAAGAAGGGGAAGTATTCTTGACATTCTTTGGGCTTTGGGTTAGACTTTTTTGTACTTTGTGTGTGTGTGTGTGTGAAATAAATTAGACATTTCTTTCATGCATTGTTAGTTGGTGGTTTCAAGGTAACAGAAAACACCAAGAAAAGGGCCAAGAGTGTGCCAAATATAAATGTTCCTGGGAGAATCATGGGTGGTGTAATAAACCATGGAATTATTGAAGAGCTTTCAAAATTCACTCTATGATTCTAGAGGTTTAATGGGTCATAAGCCACATTTATAATTTTTTCATCAGTGATAGAAAAATGACATTTAGACCCAAATAACTTTGTCCCCACTGTGCTCTATAAGGAAAATAAAATAGTACTATGTTATAATAATTACAAGAAATCAGGAAGAGCAGCTTTTTCATACTAAGAATTCACGAAGGAAATCCATGGAAAAGATGTCATAGTCTTAAAAGCATTGAGAATACCTTTTACAAGAAAGCTCAGGGAGGTCAAGATTCAAAAAAAAAGGAAACATCACAAACAATATTATTGTACATAAAAATGGGAAAGAGTGTTAACTATGAATACATATGCCTACTTTCATCTTTGTAAAATATTTTATTATAATGATTCACAATACATCAAGGCTATCCTTGATGGAAATATGAAAAAATGGAACTGGTAGACTTAATTTCAATTTTCTTACTGAAATTTACATCCTTATCACAAAAGGTATGATAGAAAGGTGTGGCTAGTATAAGAATCCATAATGTTTATTTTTTGCTGAATGAAAAAGAGTATTTGACCTAGTAGATCAAAACTCAGGCTTAAAATTTCTTTTCTGTTTAGGTATCTCTTATATGCATGCTAGAATCATCCAAGAGTCTGAGAAATTCAACAACAAAGATAATTCTGTTTAGTCCTCTGATTCTTAAACACAAAGATAAGAAAAAAAGGAATACTGTTCTCCAAAGTAGTTCACTGCTCTCATGAAGTTTGCATACATGGTGAGGTTATATATTTATTTCTCTTTGTAAATGATAGTGTGCTGATGGCCAAGTATTTCTATTGTGTTAAAATAAGTGAGGAAATGACTTTTTTATGGAAAAACTTATATGAAGTGATGCGGAGTGAAGTTAGCAGAAACAAAACAATCTTATGATAATTTCAATATTATAAAAATGAATGATTTAAGGACTCATAAACTAATGAGTGAAAAATCAGAAACAGAAAAAAAATATTATTAAGAAAATGTTATAAAAGAAAGAACTTTGAAAACTATAAGAAATGTGATAAAAATAATGATCTTTTCTGATTCCAGGAGAATGATAATGAAATGTGATTTTTACCTCTATCCTGACAAAGAGAAATTCAGGTTACAGAATGAGACATATATATATATATATATATATATATATATATATATATATATATATATATGTGTGTGTGTGTGTGTGTGTGTGTGTGTGTATGTATGTATATACATACATACATACAAATAAACATATACACACATATACACATACACATATATGCATACATACATGTTTATGCACAGTTATTGTTGATGTTTGTTTTGATTATGCATATTTCTTACAATAAATTTGCTTTAGTTAAATGACCCCCACATCCCATGTTGAGTAAAAGATAGATATATGTTAAAAAGAAACTAGAAAGATTGGGGAGGGGTTGCTACAGATGTGAAATGTTGCATAAATAAGGTCTTTGTAATTTTTTTTTTTTGCTTAACTATGTTTCTTTTTTTTAAGGTTTCTTTTTTTCTTTTCTTTTCTTTTTTTTTTTTTTTGTGGGGCAATAAGGGTTGTGACTTGCCCAGAGTCACACAGCTAGCAATTGTCAAGTGCCTGAGGCTGTATTTGAACTCAGGTCCTCCTGCATCCAGAACTGGTGATTTATCCATTGCACCACCTAGCTGCCTCAACTATGTTTCTTTGTTACAAAAGACTTCATAAAGTGGGAGTGAGGTCTAAATATTTGAATTATTACAACAGAACAAAAGATAACTGAAAGTTAAAAAACAATTAAAATAATACTATAAGAACACAAATATAGGGCATTTTCAATGATGTCTGAGATTATTCAAAATAGATCAGCCTAACAACCAATAGACATTTAAAAAAAACACAGAATTAGGGGAACAATACTTATTTTCTATGACTGCATTTGATTGGCTAGTCCATTGAATTAGTACCTTGGGAAACATATCTGAGCAATTTCTCAAATGTAAGCCTGACTGCTTTCTTTTACTTGTTCCATTCTTAATATTTTAGAAAGACAATGAGTTGCATCTCGATTTAAATAGGTAGACAAAAGAAGTAAAGATTGTATTTGGGAATTTTTTTTCAGTAATTCTAAAATAATATCCAATACAGAAATCCATGTACTAAATACTCTATTCTAACTGATACTGTGTTCTTTATTTTTTAATCTTGAAACATCAAAATCTCTCAAGAATTAAAGCTTTAGAGTATAATTACTTTGGAGTATATAATATACTTTGGAGTATAATTGCAAGTATATTTGGAGATAAATGGTTGCTATAAATAGATTGCACCTTATTCCCACCTATGGTCTTTGTGTAAGAAGTGGTATGTCTTCATACTTTTATAGAGTTAGAGCTAAAAGTGATCATGTTGCCTCAGAGATAACCTATTCCAAACATTCCATTCCCTAGTTTATTTATTTAATATTTTATTTTCCCCAATTATATATCAAAATAATTTTTGATATTTGTTTCTTGAAACTTTGAGTTCCAAATTCCCTCTATGTATACTCCTTCTAACAGCCCTAATAATGTGAAAGTTCTTAAAAGTTACATGATCACAGTCCCATATGGTAATGTAAACAGTTTGTTCTTATTGGATTCCTTATGATTTCCAGTATCTCCTTTTATGCTTCTCTTGAATCTTGTATTTGAATACCAAAATTTCTATTTATCTCTAGTCTTTTCTTCAAGAATGCTTGAAAGGCCTCTATTTCATGAAATGTTCATCCTATTCAATCCTACCCCCCTGAAGGATTATGCTCACTTTTACTGGATTGGTGATTTTTGGTCATAATCATGGTTTTGGGCCTTTTTTTCCCCCTCCCCCAAATATCCTATTCCAAGACTTCTTATCCTTTAAGGTAGAAGCTGCTAAATCTTGTGCTATTCTGACTGTGGCTCCATGATATTCGAATTGTTTCTTTACGGCTGCTTGACATTTTTTTCTCATTGACCTGGTAGCTCTAGAATTTGGTTCTAATATTCCTTGGAGTTTTCATTTTGGGATGTCTTTCAGGAGGTAATCAGTAGATTGTTTCAATTTCTATTTTATCCTCTTGTTCTTGAATATCTGTGCAGTTTTTCTTGATAATTTCTTAAAAGATGGCACCTACATTCTTTTTATTTTTTCAATCATGGATTTTGGGTAATCCAGGAATTCTTAGATTATCTTTCCTTAGTCTGTTTTCCAGGTCTGTTGTTTTTTTTAAATGAGACATTTCACATTTTTTCTATTTTTCATTCTTTTTATTTTATTGATTCATAATGTCTCATGGAATCATTAGCTTCTGATTACTCAAATATAATTAAAAAAACAAAACAAAATATTTTTTCTTATGTTATATTTTGTACCTTTTCCATTTGGTCAATTCTACTTTTTAAGGAGTTCTTTTCTTCAGTGAACTTTTGTATGATTTTTTTCCATTTGTACAATTTTTAATAGTCATTCTTCTCTTTTAGCTTATTTTGTTTTTTTAAGGTTTCATTCTCTTAAGTATTTTTGTGCCTCCTTTACTAAACTATTGATTCTTTTTTAAAATGATTTTCTTTCATCATTGTCATTTCTTTTCCCATTTTTTCCTTTAGCTCTCTTATTTGATTTTCAAAATCCATTTTATGGTCTTCCAGGGTCTGAAGCCTATTCACATTTTTTCTTTGAGGTGTTGGATGTAGTGGTTTTTATTTTGTTGTCTTCTGCATTTGTATTTTGATTTTCCCTGTCACCATAGTAACTTTCTATATTCAGGATTTTTTGTTGTTGTTGTTTGCTTATATCTTCAGCCCATTTCTTGACTTTCAAGTTTATATTAAAGTTGGCCTCTGTTCCTGCGGTGAATTGGTCAGTGTCCAAAGCTTCAGGTGTTTTTTGTTTGTTTTGTTTTGTTTCTTTTCTTTTCTTTTTTTTTGCAACTTTTTTTTTCAGAAGTACTCCTTGGGGTCTGTAAGTTTTAAGTTCTTCCAAGGTGGTTTGATCTAAGAAAAAGTGTGTTTACTTCTCTGTTGGCCTGTGCTCTGGTCTGTGAGCAACCACAAGCACTCTTTTCCATTATGGAACTGTGACTAGGGTTCCAGATCCACTGTGGTCACAAACTCTGGTGTGTAGTGCTCTGTCTTGCCCTTGCAATGAGACTTGGGACTGAGACTCAGGGCTATGACAGGGATCAGAATGTGGGTAATGCAGCAAAGTCCTGGACCCAGTTCCAATAAAGAGACTCTTGTCATCTCCTTCTGACCAGTTATCTGACTCCCTTACCATCTGTGGACTGAGAGGACTAGAAAGTGCCACTGCCAGCTCTGCCTCTGCTGATTCACTCAGCCACAAGGCCTACTGATGATTTTGTTGTGGGCATGGGCTGCACTAGTATAGCCTGCATTAGACTGTGCTCCACTTTCACCTTGGTGTGACAGACCTTTCCAGCTGACCTTCTAAGTTGTATTGGGCTGGAAAAGTGTTTCACTCTGTCCTTTTGTGCATTCTACCACCACAGAATTTGTTCTGAAATGTTACTTAAAGTGGTTTGTTGGGGAATTGGAGAGAGCTCAGGAAAGTCTCTTTCTTTTCTTGACTGTCTTGGCTTCACTCCCTATTTTAAAGACAAACAACTTGTGAATACAAGAGAGTCCATGACTTTGCCAAGGTCACTTAAATAGTAAGTAACTGATCCACAGTTGCAATCCATGCTACCTGGAGACAAATCCAGTGATAATTCCATTCCATTCCATTACCTTCTTACAAGATAGGAGGGAGGAAATTGGTGACTGGAAAAGGAATTGGTATCATACTGTCATGATATCAAAAGATAACACATGGAAAAGCAAAGGGATATATTGGTACTTGCAAAAGACAGAATCATCTAGAGGAATGCCAACAGCACTCTGGATATTTTGCATATTCCCTTTGGAGGATCTGTGCAATGATACGGACAAGAACTAAACAAAATGAAAAGAATAATTGAATTTTAATTTTCAGATGAAGAAATACCCCAAACAGTGAGGTTTTAGGTACATTGTAATACTGAGATATATTGAAGCAGCTCCTTCACCAAAATAATAAAAAGAAAGAATAAATGTGGTCAAAAGGATGACCTATAGAACAAAGAAATTCATTGTTTTTTAATTTAATTTTTATCCAGTTATTTTCGTCAAATGGATAAGGTGGTTCCAATTCCGTCACAGGTTAATGATCACAGTCAGACTAGTTCTATGGTGCATGTCTCTTTACTGTTTGATGGATGCCAGGTGACATGGATGAAATATTTTAGTTAAAGGTTAGGTGGTACTGAACTTCAAAGCCCTAATTGTTCAAGCAAATAATTGAAGGATTGGCTCCTGAGGTCATTGTCCTTACTAAGAGTAAATACTAGAAGGAGATTATCTCCACTGCTATTATCACACATCTCTTTAAATTGAAAATCATTTTAATTATCTTTTCTCATCAAATCTACCAGTAAACAGTGTATTTCTCATGAACTTTATCTTCACTTTAAAAAATAAATTATCAGGTAATTATCATTATTATTTTACTTATTATGTTCATTGTTATACTATAGCATTAAAGAAATGTCTCTGTCTCTGTCTCTGTCTCTGTCATCTAAGGCACTGAATGAAACCTGATGCTTTCTTCTTCCCCCGCAAACCCCTCCCCCAGCCTTTATTGAAGGATGTTGCCTAGCAATATATTTCACTGGCACTGAACAAATGTGCAATAGTAAATATTATGGTTTCATCTAATGCTTCAACTGTGAAAATAAATGACATAAAATGGAGTTCACGTAACAGATACTGGGGTCAAAGACCACTGGTACAGGCATTTTGCAGAGTAACTATTACAATACACTTCTCATAGAGTGCTTATTTATTGGAACACATTGTGAGTCATTGCAATTCATAACACGGTGTTCTTTGGAAAATTCCATTCTTGACTCTGACTAAATATTAGACATGGTACACATACTTTTTGTTTAACCAAAGCCATAAATGTACCCTACCAGGTATAACATAACCTATATTGACAGCTATTTGATGCTTTGTACATAATCAGAAAAATGGGATATAATGAAATGGATCTAATTCTCAGCAGGATAACTGGCTGGATGCAACCATTATGTTGCTCATTGTACTGCCTCTTTTTAAGGATTTAGTTTCCTCTTGCATGATTCATGTACTACCTGTGCTGCAGTGTGCTGGTCTATTCTATAAATACCTTTCTAATTTGAATTAAGATAATGTGCTATCTGTGCTTGTTAGATATGGCAGAACATAGTTTTGTGCTCACTTTAAATCTCACCAAGCCAGAGAGCCTTTTTGCATTTCAGATAGAGCTAAAAATATTCACCCATTAAAATAGTAATCATCATTAAAATTAGCTCACTGATTTTGCTGATTAATTTTTCAGTAACAAGTATGTTTTCTAAAAAGTTACAATTAAACATATTTTTAGATAAAACTAGATTTTTAAAAATATGATGAAGCAATTGCCTAGTACATAAAGAGAGATGACAATTAAGGAAATAGAAATAGATTTATAAAATCGACCATAATTTAAATACTTAAAAAAATTCCTCAGTGGTAAATTAGAGCACTAGGGATGAGGGGGATTGCTATAATTGGCACATTGGAATGAATATCTTTTTTTCCTCTTTTTCTGCTGTGATTTATGTACCCAGGAAAGGTTGTTGACTTTAGTCTGTATATAGTAAGGGCAACCTAGCAAGTTCAAGCATTTGGAGTCAGAGTTGTGTGATTTAAATGTCTTGTTTGCATGTGCAACTGCCCTCCTTGAAGTCTAGTTCAAAGCTTGAAGGGCAGAAAAAGACCAAATTTAATGCAAGAGAAGAAGCTGAGGGCTGTTTCTATTAATAGACTAGGACATCTAACCACTGGTACAACCTTTTCATCTTTGCCATCTGTAGGACTTATTTTAGTTGCCGTTTAAGACATAAAATGCTTAATGACTTATGTTTGTATATTTAGGCCTTTGAGCAGTATAAAAATTCTACAAAGAAAAAAAAATGTCAGCTCACATTTAGGAATTAATCCTTTTAGGAAAAAAAACCCCAAACACCATGCTGTCTCCTGAAGAATAGAGACCAGTTCAAAAGCTTTGTGTTTGTAAAAGGTTGACATTTATCTCCCTTTGGAGTTAGGGGTGGGGGGTAGGGAGGAGGCAGAGAAAATGTAAGGGATCACAGTTGCATTTTTTTCCCTTTGGATACCTGTTGACATTGAGCACATGGTAGAGAAACATACCAGTCACAGGACAGAAAAAAAAATGTTGACATTCTTAAAAATATTTAGTCACAATAATATTTGTTGAAAATGCAGTTCAGATTTGAGAAATTAAATGCCCAATAACTAATAGTATCTATAGATATAATAAATGATCTCTAATGGGTTCATATCTCAAAATACCCGTGAGCTCTGGACTGCCTGCCACAGATGACCACTATATAATAATTGTCATGGAAACGCCCTCTGAACTTTTTCAAATAATGTATTGTGACAAATCGAAAGAAAGAAAGAGACCATATCAAAATAATCTGGTATATGGTAGATAAAATCCAGCTGCAGTTAACCCAAGTATATCCATAATCCCATGGCCCAAAGTAGACACATTAGCATGACAGACACATTTAAAATGTGAGGTCTTTATTTCTTCATTTCTTCATAATGTTAAATTATTCTAGAATTTAAAGCAATTTAACAAAATGATTTAGCAAGAGCCTTCTAATTGTCGTAGCCATTATTTGCTAAAGATGCTTAATGACTGTTACATAGTGCTTCCAAGCCCCAGTTTTTGGTTTCACAGGCATTTGTATTGGCAGGAAACATTTAAGCCAGGGTCTTCATTAGAGGGCATTTATGTATCCTGTGACTAGAGATGCTTGCTATTCTTTTAGTAATTGAAATAGAGAATCTGCTGGTTTCTGTCTCCTCTCATTTAAAATGTCAATCTGATTAGGATAAGATGAGAGCCTGCAGGGGATAGGTGAGGACAATACTTTATGTGAATCTATCATGCATGCAGACCCTTATGAGCTATAGGCTTGGGACTTTTCCTCTACAGAGTGGACAGTAAAACCATTGGGAATACAGATGTTTATCCCAAACTCTTTATTTATAATTGTATTTCAGATACTATAAAGGTAAATGCATTAAATGAATTACAATCTTTTTTTGGGGGGGTAGGGTGGTTGGAAGGAGAGTAGAGATTGAATTTCCTTCTGTAGCACCAATATTCTCCAGTGTCATTATTTTCTATCTCTGAACTTTAGCATCTACATTTTAAAATAAAGACAATGATCTCTTGTGCTTATGTATGGCCTAGGCTGCTCTGAACATTTTTGAATGGATGAATTTGACCTGTCTTAAGAGGTCTGCTTTTCTCTGGATGTGCTAGATATCTAAGGAATTTTTTAAAGTGACTTGCCCAGGGTCACACAGCTAGTAAGTGTCAAATGTCTGAGGCAGGATTTGAACTCAGGTCCTCCTGAATCCAGGGCCAGTGCTTTATCCACTGTACCACCTAGCTGCCCCTAAAGTGTAATTTAATATAATATATAATAATAATTCCTCAGGGAGAGGGAGGAGTAGAGGTTTATGATTTCATATATGTAAGTAACTCCCAGTGTGTAAATTTGTTCTGCCAATGGAGATCAGAAACTCTTACGTTGTTTATCATTTTAGCTGCCTTGGTAGCTAAAAAGTTGTGACTTGTCTGTGATCATACAGCTAATATGTGTCATAGGCAAGATATAAATAGATATCCATATGGATTGTGAGGCCTGGAGTCACAAAGACTCATCTTCCTGAGCTCAAATCTGATTTCAGAGCTTTACCAGCTGTGTGACTCTGGTCAAGTCATTTTACTCTGTTTGTCTTACTTTCCTCATATGTAAAAATGGGCTAGAGAAGGAAATGACAAATCATTCCAGTATCTTCTCCAAGAAAATGCCAAATGAGGTCAGGAAGAGCTAGACTTGACTGAAATGACTCAATAACAAACAGCAATCATAGAGATTCATAGCTTGAACTTCCATCTGTTATGCCATACTGTCTTTCATGAAATAATTATACTGTGTGTGTGTGTGTGTATTTACCCTGGGGATTTCAAGAAACTAATTTATATCTCCTAAGTGGAATTAGTATACACATTTAGTACTTATTGGTATAGCTAATATCTCAGATATCCATGGTGTGCATGTGAGCATAGCTACTCTTCAATTATAATTGCTAGGATACCAAATTGTAGATTCTTATTGGGATGTCAAAAATTCTGGTTTGTGGAACTTTCCAATTGAAAAAGTACTCAATAACAGAACTTTAAATTTATGTTGTACCTGGAGTCAGGAAGACGTAAGTTCAAAACTAGCCTCAGGTATTTATGAGCTGTGTGACAGTGGGCAAGTCAGATCATCTCAATTTGACTCAGTTTCTTCAACTATAAAATGGAGATAATAACAGTAGCTGTCTCTCAGGGTTGTTGCAAGGATCAAATGAGATAATATTTGTAAAGCACAACCAAGCGCTTTAGAAGTGATAATATTTTTAAAGCACTTGCCTGGCACACAGTAGGTACTATATAAATTCTTATTGCCCTTTACCCTTTCTAAAATGGTGCTACTAACTAAAACACTTTAAGTACTGAAAATATAACCACTATTGCTGAGAAAAAATGTAGAAAAATGTTGTATATAGTAGTGAATATTTGGTCTTTATTAATAAAATTTCAATTAAAATGAATATGTCATTGATGTATTTATTTAATGGTTCAGTGGCTGTCCAAGGATGTCTACATACCAGAAATATCAAGTCTTCATTTACTAGTGTATACACTTCAGATTTCATAGTCTTTTTTTTTCATATCTGACACCTTGTTTTTACCTACATAGATACCTCATTATTTCTCCCTTAAATTCCTGTAACAGCCTTTTGCTCCAAGTCTCAGTATATGTCAGTCCAGCATGCACAATACTGCCAAAGTGATTTTGGTCTGACTAGGGGCTTCTCTCCTTGGTCAACTCCAATGGCTTCTTGTAGTCCTTAGAATAAAATACATGCTCCTTTGTTTAGCTTTTAAATCCTTCTCAAACTTGCTTCAATACATCTTTCTGATTCCATTGTACATTAATACCCCTCTCCCACTCTGTGATCCCGCTAACATCTCTCAGCTTCTCATACATGACACCATCTTTCATCTTTGAACTGGCTATCCCCATGCTTGAAATACACTCCTGCCCCCCAACCCCAGTCTTCCTCTCCTCCTTTTCTAACTACCTTGTAGCAAATGACTTTGTATGTATCTTCTTTAAATTAATCTCTTTGTATTCATATATACATATATATGACACATATACAGTACATAGATATACATATATACTGGTATATGTGTATTGTTGTCATTTTTCTAGTTGTGTCCAACTCTGTGATCCTGTTTTGGGTTTTCTTGGCAAAGATACTGGGGTTGTTTTCTATGTCCTTCTTCAGCTCATTTTACAGATGAGGTAACTGAGGCAAACAGGGTAAGTTGACTTTCCCAGGGTAATATAGCTAGTATGTCTTTGAAGCTGGATTTAAATTCATGAGATGAGTTTTCCTGACTTCAGGCCCAGGAACACTATCGCCAGTGCCACCTCAATGCTTAGATCTTTTTATAGTTGAGGAAACTAAGACAAACAGTGACTTTCCCTAGGTCACACAGCTAATTAAATCTTCCTGACTCAAAATCCAGTACTCTATCCACTGAGTCACATAGCTTCCTAGAATATATGCACATATGTCTTATTAAAATACATGTAATGTATATATACTTATCTATGCATTATATAGTTGTCTCCCCTCATAGAATGTAAAGTTCTTGTAAGTAGGGAGTGTTTCTTTTATTGTGTTTCTCTTTTTATTGCTCTTAGTGTATATGCAGCGCCTGGCATCTGCATGTAGTAGGTCCTAAATAAACTCATATTTATTGCTTGAGCTTCCTGATCCCCTCAGCTGTTACTAGTGTCAAACCTTACAAACTACTTTATAAGATATTACTTTTTATTTATATTTATTTCTTAATTTTCTATGGACATTTATATATATGTAGACTTTATATTATATATGTACATATACACACATACACATGTGTGTACATATGCATATATGCATTTATACACATATATCCATTTATAGCCACCTAAGTATATATATTGTGTGCATGTATATATATGTGTATATATATATATATATGTGTGTATAAAAATATATACACACATTCATACACAAATATAAATGCAAATAGACATAGATAGATATATACTTGTCTCTCATAAGTAGGGAGTATTTCCATCATTCTGGTTCTCTGTCCTCATCCTAGGACATACAATTCACGGCATATAATAGGCACTAAAGAAATACATGTTAATTGATTTATAAAATAATGCAGTGTCAGAAACCCATAAATAATATTCTACAAATGAATTAAAAGTATGATTTCATCTTAAGGCTATGAAACCAAGTGTCCCATTTCCATCTCCTTAACCGTCTCTACTGGATATCCTTTGTGTACATAAGTAAGTATTCAGTCTAATGTGTTTTGGGGGGAAAGTTTAAAAAAAAAGAAGAGTTCTGTTCTGTTGATGTAACTCAAAGGAAGCACAAGTACAACAGTATTTTATGCAAAGTAAATATTTACTTATTAGATTGTGCTTGTTGGTATCTTGTCCAGTTGTCCTTTTGTGCCTACATCTGCACTCAGGGCTAGTTCAGCATCTGAGTCCCATCAGGGCAGGATAACTTGCTTTCAGAGTGCCTGGCGCAGCATCATGCAGATGTGGGCACTTACTAAATGCTCATTGATGATGATTATGATGATGACAAGTCTGTGGGCATGAGATGGAGAAAGCTTACTGATTAGTTTCTGGATTTGCCATCACTTTTCTTCAAACATTCCCCAGTGGCAGCATTGCTTGTTTTGATTCCTAGTCTCTGCTGAATATCTAGTTTAGCCGGAATGCTGCATAAAACAAACCTCTCTTCCTTCTTCTCCAGGGATACATACATGTGCCTATTCGGTGAGGAGGGGATTCATCCCAGACTCAGAAAAGGCTAGCACATCTGCTACACCTCTCAGTGTTTCCTGCCAACATGGCAAATTGGCAGACAAACGTATTGGAGGCTCCAAGCTGCTCTCCACAGTGCAGGTGGTCTGAATGGACTTTCCAGCCTCAAATGCACATTTTACAGATGCTTCCTGAAACTCCTCAGATTCCTCAAGGGTGTTCCCAGTTCAGACTTGGCAAAGACCCTCTGACTTGATTTTCTCTTATTAAATCTTGCAAGTAATGCATAAGACTTTAAAAGAGAGAGGAACAAGAAGAAAGCAAAAGTCCTTTGTAAGCAACTTAGAGAAATTTCACATTAATCAAACTGCTTGGCCTTCTTTCCAGGTATATTTTATGTATTCTGAGTGCCTGACCATTTACAAAGAAACTGTCACTTTTTTTTTTAAATACTCTGTTCAAAATGACAGCTCCCATGATGATGAGTTACATCCTGTTCTCCCTGAAACTCAGATAAAAATGACTAGCCATTCTATTTAACAGTTTCAAAGTGTAAAAAAAAAATATCATGGGGAGGCACCTTGCTCCAAAGAGTAAACATTGTTTTAAAAAGAAAAGAGAAAGAGAAAATGAAGGGGAAAAAAATCACTACATATATTTAAAATTTTCTATGCCAAGATGTAAATTTTACTTCATGTGAGTAAACCATATCAACTTGGGGAGTCATTTTCCAAATTCCCATTCTTCTGGCAAGCCAGTTCCCCAGAAGACAACTAGGTATACCTTCTCCAAGGACTTTTACGGGTAGCCCTAAAATCTTGGGGCATCTTTTTAATGCCTTAAACATGAATTCTTCTGTTGTGTTCTCCCCAATTTCAATTGTCAGTTGCATTATTGACTAACCCTGGGATTAGTGCCCCATTATCATTTTTAAAATAAATACATTTTTATTTAAATGAATTTCTAATCTGGTTATTTTACTATCTGTCCCCAATGAAGCAAAACAAAACAAAACCTCATCACTACTATGCAAAGTCTATCAAAGCAAATTCCCACACTGTCCATTTCCAGAAAAATTGTCTCTCCGAATTTTAAATTCATCACCTCTTAGGGAGTGAGTGGTGTTTCATTAGTCTTCAGTATTTGTTTTTAATCATTGTATTAGAGTGCTAAGAATCTCTCAATGTTATTTTTCTCTACAATGTTGTCATTATGTAAGTTCTTGTTCTGCTTATATCACTGTTGGGTCATAGGGGTCCCATCAGTTATTTTTTCATGTATATGTTGATATAGATACAAACAGATCTTTTGGGGATTTAGGCTTTTTAGTGGTAATAGTTGGGCTAAAGTATCTGCCATCATGGAACCAATTAATAACAATTAGCTTTTTACACAGATAGCTTTTCAGAGCCTTTCTAAGGATTAATTGCTCAAAAACTCTGGTATGGATTCTAGTTACTGGAATTCTGTCAGGTCGTTTTCCCAGCCTTTCAAAACTGATAATGTCATTGTAATTCCTAATACTCCACCTAAGGTCAGGGAAGAACAATTGTAAGAAAGAAGAGATACCATAATCTTTGGGCCCAAGTGGAGAAAGTAGACTAGTAATGCTGGTGCTACCTCTCTTGCCACCTGAAAGCTTGGGGAAATTTTTTCTTCTTTCCCTATCAAAAAGGAGAGAAAGATTGTTTTGACTGGGTCATTTCTTTGCATGCAAATTCATTTCCATTTCAGCAGCCAATCAAAAGGTTTCCTTTCACCATTCAGTGGACAGAAAACAATCACAGAATACCTACACATCCTCTAAAGTAGAAAGAAGAGCCCTTCCCTATTCGTGCCTGGAAGTAGGCTCTATATATTCCTATACTCGTAGGCCTGAGCTCTCATTGGCTGAGTTCTCATTATGCCTCTATCAAGTGGTAAACAGGAAGATACCACTTTTACTAAATTGCATTTTTGGAGAGTTAATGCATTTTGGTACCATCTATTTCAGATTGTGAGAAACAATAGGTTTATGGGTGGGGTGTACTGAAATAGCAAAAAAAAAAGTACATATTTAGTAAATAGAGGAAAATATTATTTTAAATTAGTATGTTCAAGACTTTGGGGACAGAGTAAATTCATAGCCTATTACCAAAGTTTAAATCCTTATTGCTAGGCTTACAGAACTACAAGGGAATATTGGGGTATGTGACTATAGTATGTCTCATGTTAAAATAATGGGGTTATTTGTGACTACACTGAATTTGCAGATAGAGTTCAGACTTAAAGTAAATGTGATTATACCTATTTATACAGGATGGACTGTGTGAGAATTAAATAAGTGACTCAGTGATAGTCCAGCTTGAGTAGGCCAATTAAAATTTTCATAGACATTAAAATTAATGACTATCACAATTAGACCCAATAGCTCTATCCCATAATAACAATAGTGCACATTTACATACCTCTTTATGATTATAGAGAATTTAACATGCATTAGCTCATTTTATATTCATAGTGAGGAGATTGTCTATTGTTAATCCCATTGGACAGTTGAGGAAACTAAACTCAGAAAAGTAGAAACTTGCCTAAATAGAACTAGTGAGAGATAAGAGCTGCTACTTAAACAAGCACTGCTTTTTGGATTCCACAACCAGTATTTTTTCCATTACATTATCCTGCCACCATTACTTTTTTTTTTCGGGGGGGGGGGGAATGTTGTTCTTTATTACTTTTCAACTGTTTCATAGTTAGCATTAATCTTGAGAGTAAGGTGAGTATTCCAAAGAAAGAGAAAATAAGAAGAGGACTGGGCTTCAGGTGAAAATGATATTGATAAAAGTGGAGAAGTGGAATCATTAGTAAACTTCAGACTTGTCACTTCAAATGGGAAAATGAAAGTAAGAAAAGATTTGAGACACTTTCAATAATACTTATTCCATGAAATATGACCATGTAGTAGAATATTATTACTTAGATCAGAGTCTTGGACACAGAGAATTTTTACAAGAAGCAAATGACTGTTGATCTTCCATTATAAAATAGTCTTTATAATCTTGTAGCTTCAAAGATCATAAAAATATGATGATTATAACTTATTAATGTTATCCTTATTCTGAAGATGAAAGCTTTAAGACACAGGACAGTTGCTTGTTTATAGATAACGTTAATAAATACCAAGGGATATACTTGGACTCAATAAGCCCAAATTTGGACAGGCATTCATTTGACTAGGTTGTCAGAAAAAATATCCAAATTTAAGTTTATAATAATATTTTCTTTAGATTATGAGTTTTGAGGTTATGATTTGAGGTTTAAACATCTATAACTAAGAAATATAGTATATTCAGAAATGATCATAAACTTATACAGGCTGTCAGAATGTCTACTAGCTAATCCATTTCCTTTAAACAAAAAAAGAACCCATGGTTGACTAGATAACCTCCTAGTTTGATCTGTAGGGGTGGTGGTTGTTGTTTTTGGTGTTGGAAAGATGTTTTCTGCCATCTTTCTTAACCAAGAGGAAAAAAAAAAGCTTGAAAGTTTTAAAGCTATTTTATGCAACTTGATACTCAATTCAATTTTCCCTTTTTAATTTTACTGTCCAGGACTGTAGGGGAATGAGAACTCACTACTAGAGAAATTTTTCTTGCTACCATAGTGGATTTTCTGTTTTAGCAATGCTGTTCAAATCTAGGCGAAATATTTCCTGGGTACATTTAAAGCTCCAGGTACCACCACATGATTGCAGAGAGCTTCAGTTTTTTGCTCACAAAATATGGAAATTGAAAACGTTCAGCATTTATCAATGTGTATGTGGAAAATACTCTGTATAGGAGAGCTAGAGGTGAAGAAACAGAGCCTAGAGCAGTGATTGCCTAACTTTTCACAAAGGTAGAACACTTCACTTTAAAAATACAAAATTTCTGGCATTAAAATAGTTTAAAATATACACACTGGTTCAAAATGGAACATAGACTAGAAAATGGTCCTTGGAGTTCATAATTATTCCTCATCCCCTCATTTTACCAATGAGGAAACTAGAAAGTTAATAATAACAGAACTGGAATTTAAATCTAGGTCCTCTGATTCCAAATACTTTTAGGTCTTCTTTCTAGTGTGCCACACGATTTCTTGTACAGCTGATTCAAAGAAAACCATGTGTTTCATTTCACTTTTATTACAAACCTAAGAAGCATATCACTTAATGAATAGGATAAGGTTTTTTTTGCTATTGTTAAGAGTTTCCTAATTGGGAATCATATTGATATACTTTCTGGGATACTTCATAATAATTTTTATTTTTTTCATTTTTTATATAAACTAGTATTTTAGTGCATTGTTTTTGTTTGTCACTCTTGGGAGAAATCTTTGAATTTCATTTGAAAAGGAAATAGATGTTTTATTTATAGATGCCTTTATAATTGATATAAATTATTATTAATAATGAATTATGGGGGAGAACCAGGTTATTTATTACCCTATTTCCTACCGCATGGATATCAATGGAGTTATAGAGATTTCCTAAGGTGAAAAAACAGATAAACAAACCATAATACCTTAGGTGCCATGGAATAGCAGAAATCAGCCTTCAGCCTTCAACCTTCAGCCTTCACTGAAGTTTCTATTCCTGACTCAAGTTGCAGAGAGCCTACCCAAGTCTTTATGGGAATTGTGATTTGGGAAGGGTTTAGGAAATCAGAGTGTAATAACTGAAAATGTGCAGTGTGATTACTTTCTATCTTCTTATTGTTTATTTCTTTCTTCAATAAATGTTCCATGTTCTTAAACTTAATGGTAACCATGGTTTGTTACTAGAAATGGAAGTAAATGCCCTAGATACAAGCTTAATTCAACAGTTCCTAAAATCATCTGAGTGGTTGAAATATTACTCATAGATCTTATCAATCTTTAAAAATCCCCAGAGTATGAGTCTCAACCATTTCATTTGTGTGGAGTTTTTTTTTTTAATCACATTGCATATATTTATAGAAAAAATGTCACAAATAGTGTTCATTTTATATACCTGCTGCTGAGAAATATGTTATGCATGATTCTAAACAAATGAGAAGCCAAGTTTATCAACAGAATTATTTTGACTTGTCTCCAAGTGTTTTTCTTTATTTTTTTCCCATCATCTAAATGTACAAACTCTGTAAATGTCTTTCAGTCATTTTTCAGTCATGCCCAACTCTTTGTGACCCCATGTGGGGTCTTCTTGGCAGAGATAATGGAGTGGTTTATCATTTCCTTCTCCATCTTATTTTACAAATGAAGAAATTGAGGTAAACAGGGTTAAGGGACTTCCTCAGGGTCACACAGCCAGTAAGTATCTCAAGAAGATGAGTCTTCCTGACTCTAGGCCCAGTAAATGCACAATACCAAAAAGCAAAGCATATGAGTTTTCTGGGCTTTGTTAATAAAAGCATAACATTTTTAAAGAAAAAGTTTATTACATTCAACTCCAAGAATTCAGCTGAAGACTACATAAAATACCATAGCCAAGAGCATAAATACACTTCACAGTTTTGTACTTCAGCCTAGACAAAAGTTGTTAATATCCAAAATTAGTGATTCTAGCATATTTTAAGTAATGTCAAAATCATTTCCCACAGTGGATGAGGTGGCTATATATTCAATACAAGCACCTATAGATTTCTAGATTTTATTTCTGTTACTGCTGGTGTCTGTCATCTTATGTCGTTTTATAACATACAGGAGTAGTTCTGTCTCTACCCATTCTGGCTACATGCTCTTTATAACATACAGAAGATATTCTTTTTTCATTCTTAAGATATGACAGAATTGACATCCATAAATTGATTTAAACTCTTCTTAATCTGGCTTATTTTTCTAACCTCAACAATCTTTTAAAGAGAAAAGGTTTACAAAAAAAAGAGAAAAGGTTGACCATATTGTAACTGACAGGTAAAGTAGAATCTCCTCTTTTTTGTATAAAAGTACTCTTGTCAGTCTTTAAAGGATGCCCTCAGCTTCTTGTGATGAACAAGTTCAGGTCCATGCCACATGTGATATTCATTATATGGATTTGATCATGTCTCCATTAAGCCTTTGGCTTTCCAGAGTTGAAGAATGCTCTACTGTCAAAATCTTTCTTCATAAAATAACTCCCTTAATTAAAAAAAATATATATATATCCTTTACAGCCCATCTTCCTTTTCCATATTTGCAAAAATCATTACTGTTATGCTGATATGATTTAAGAGTTTTCATAGATAGCCTTTATTTTTCATTAAAGATTTTATCTGCTATGTAGTTAAATATGAGCAGGGTTTGGTTTGAAACATTTTCCCTTTCTTTTATGTGTAGAATTAGACATTTGAAAATCCCTTCGAATTACATCTTTAGGTCTGCTTCAAGCCAAAGACTTTGTTCTGATCTTATTTATGCACTGGGGATAACTACTTATCAAATAATATAAGTGGAAAATCGCCATGCTACACTTCAGTTATTTCAATTTGAAGGTGCTGGTAGCATTCTGTCCTTAGAAAATCTGAAGTATATCTTAAGAAATTTTCTGATGGTAAAGAAGTAGGAACATATTTATGGACTTTCCACAGAGACACTTATGTAAAAGATGGAATAACTTTGTAGAAGAAAAAAAATTGTTTTAATGCATAATTTTGATTTTCTTAAAAACAGGTTACTAAATGTTACTTTTCCTCAGAAAAACCTCTTAATGATCTATTGGAAGAGATGAAAGAGTTAGTTATTTTAAATTACCAGGCAATCCTCTTTAGTCTAGACTCTCCTACGCAGTTATATCAAATCACATACATACATTTATCATTATTCTATCACTGAGTCACACTTAGACACATACACACCCCAAATCATCTCATAAAATGCCAACACACACCCACATAAGTCACACCAAGTCACATTTTGCAAGGAAAGATTGATATTTAAAAAATAATGAGGCATCATGTGTTACCTTAGTTTGTCACTATCTGTGAGACTTATTCCAATTCTGCCCATATCTTCTGTTAATTGTCTTACCTCCTTGTAGTCCTAGAGGATCCAAATGATTTTAAAAGTGTATGTGTTGAGTCCACTTGAATGTAAAGTCACATTAACTCCCAATCCTGCTCATCGCAAATGAAGAAAATCTAAGTCATTAGCTGAACATTGATCTACTTTAGGTAAAACACTTTTTTTCCCCTGCTCAGACAAATGTATATAGTACTCACCAGTCTAAAAATGTTAAGAAATCCAATAAGTCAGGTTTGGCATCATAGAACAAGAGGTAGAATGCATACTTTAGATTGTGTGTATGTTTACTTTTTAGCTAATTGATTTCTATCAGTAAAAAAAAAAAAATCAATCTCGGGGTTGGCTAGGTGGCACAGTGGATAAAGTGCCAGCCCTGGATTCAGGAGTACCTGAGTTCAAATCTGGCCTTGGACACTTGACACTTACCAGCTGTGTGACCCTGGGCAAGTCACTTAACCACCATTGCCCTGAAAAAAAAATCACTCTCAATCCTAGTTACTATGACATCAACAGGAAATTTCTTAAACAAAACAGAGCATCAGAACCTCTTCTAGTATTATTTTTGTTCCTAGTATCATGTGTATCATGGGAAAATGAACCCATGCTGTGAAAGGGATGAACAGCAGTAAATGGTGATGTAAAAAGAAATTCCCATGGCAGAGTTAGAAAGTCCCAGCCATTTGCCTGCCTAAACAAATACTTCCTACCCACCCACATGATTTCAACATCTAAAGGAAATAGAGTATGCAGTACTGAAAGATCTTGAAAAAAATGCAAATATTTAAGTATTTGAAATTGTATTTTTATGTTAATGTAAATCACAGAAGTGAAGGCAGTAAGGCACTGTGGATAAGGATCTGTATCAGAAACCAGGAAGACCGAGGTTCCAATCTCACCTCTGCTGCATCCAGAATGTAGAACCTTAGGAAAGGCAGTTCAATTCTCACTGTTCTAGAAACCTTTCTGCAACTATAAATTTCAGAGAAAAGCACCCTGACGCACTGGAAGAGAAAGATTCTTTATCCAAGGGGCTTTCTATTACAATGAAATTACATGACCACAATCTATATAACATGTAAAATAAAATAAAATTGAAAAAAGTGAAGGCTTACACAGAAAAAGACTATATCCTTCAGAATCTATGTCTCTTTTTCCACACATATTATAACCCCCTTCAATTTTTGCTATATTCTTTCTTTTTTCTTCTGAGCAACATTATTATTTTTTTTGCAGGGCAACGGGGGTTAAGTGACTTGCCCAGGGTCACACAGCTAGTAAGTGTTAAGTGTCTGAGGCCGGATTTGAATTCAGGTCCTCCTGAATCCAGGGTCCATGTTTTATTCACTGTACCACCTAGCTGCCCCCCCGAGCATCATTATTTGCCTTTGAAGAACATTTCCAAAAATGTTGAAGTTCCCCCCTCCCTTCCTTCAATCCACAGTTTTCCCTCTCAACAACAGGTGAAAAATCGCCTTTTTCTCCACTAATTGCTCAAAGCATTGTTCTTGGACTTCTTTTTTGCATTTATTTCATTCTTCATTGTTAAAAAAGTATATATGTACAATTCTTTCTATCAGTTTGTGTGATTGACATTGGAGTCTGTGTCTAGATCTTTTTGCCTTTTTTATCAATTCTCAATGTAGTATGTTAGAAAGAGAGCTAACTTATGTGTTCAGTCATTTTTCAGGTATGTCTGACCCTGTGACTCCAAATTAAAGTTTCCTTGGCAAAGATATTGGAGTGGTTTGCCATTTCCTTGTCTAGCTCATTTTAAAGATGAGGAAACCGAGGCAAACATGGCTAAGTCACTTATAGTTGGCAGGCCCTACTAAGTGTTGTGTGACCTTAGAGAAGTAACTTCTCCTTCCTGGGCCTTAGTTTTATCTTTTATAAAATAAGGAAGGTATTAGACTAGAGAGTGACCGGTAAGAACCCTTCCAAACCTAAAGCTGTTGTCCTCCTCAGCTTTTGATACTTTTGATCACCCCCTTGTCCTGAATAGAGTCTCTTCTCTCAGTTTCTATGATACTGTTCACTCCTGCCTCTCTCCTACTCTATCTCAGTCTCTTTTGTAATTTTTCTTCTCCCACCTAACAAAGGTACTCCCCCAAGAATTAGCTTTCTTCTCTCTTTCTTTGTTCTCTCCAATTGGTAGCCTCATTAATTTGAAAAGAATGGTAAAGTTTAATGATGGCTGAAGTTGAGCTGTTTAAATGTTACTCTATTAGGGAAGAACCTCAATTTAATAATCACACTCAAAAAATATATTGCCTACTAAATCTCATTTCTTCTCATTGATTTTATTCTTTCTTCCTGCTGACCTTCAAGAAACAAATCCCATAGTTTTTAGAAGTGGAAAAAAGATAGTGATAGACAGATGAGATGGATTTTTCAGTATTGAGGAAAGCAATTAAGGTTGAGAGTACTGCTTTTCATTTCTTGGAGAGATTGTGAAGTCTTTGCATATTAACATGCAGAGTCAAGATGAGTCATCTTCACAATACCCTTCCCTTCCCTCCACACCTCTCCAAAAATGAAGGTTCAAAGACATGTAAATATCCATTCCTTTATTTACATCATTTGATGACTTGGCTTACTTGACTTCCTCCCCTGTCTCTCCCAAACCATACCTTATTTGGGTATGTCAGTGGTATGAGAGTAGATTGATATTTCTGTTCCTTGCCTAAACTATTTAATTTTAATATTCTCATGGAAAATTGATGCCCAAATGTCCTCCTGGTTTTGTCTTTTACTTTTCCTCATCTGTAACCTATTTCATATTCTTCTCTCCTTTAATATTGCTATAATTTATAAAGTTTGTTTTAAGGTTAATAATTGCATATATTTCTCCTCCCTCACCCTTATACCTCTCAATTATTAATAAAAGATGAAAAATTTCACCAAAACTGAATGATAATATTAAGATTTTAACTGAACAATACTTTCTAAGTAGGCTCAGGAACCACAACTAGATGTTTTTCCACTTTTGAATAGGACAAACCCCTCTTTACTTTAAATCAAAATTCCTCAGGTTTTCATGGTATATAATTAAGGTACCAGATTTTGTAAGAATGTAAGCTTCTTGAGGGCAGTGATTTATAAAATCCTTTATATCCTCAAAGGCAGGTGGGGCTCATTAGCCTTGGCAGGCAACCTGCCTAGGGGAAGGAAATCCTGATTTTAAGCCTCTGCTGCCTTGTGGCTATACCCACATATGGGAAAGGCTTCGGGAGTTAACCCCAAGGAAAATCAGGAGTCAGAGTCCCTTAGGCAGTTGGATGTTGGATATCCTCCCTCTGGCAACTCCTGCATCGGCACTGGTGCCAAACTGTATTGGCTCTGCCTCTCCTTTTCATCCACTGATGTTGGGGAGAGGAAAAACCTGCTGCATGGGCAACTGCTTGTTTTCCATATTGATCCGCCCAGGCCAGTGCCCTGGAGAGGACACTCCAGCTACTCCTCTTGGGGTAGATACAACACAGGATGCAGCAGTTACAGGTTATAAGTTACTCAGGAGCTGTGGCTCGTGTATCGGACTATACAGCCAGACTGTGGCCTGTGGCTCTTCAAGGTGCTGATCCATGGTTGTCCACGACTGGTAGAGGCCTACTATATCCCCAAAGCCTGAGTGACCTTAATACAGTAGCTGCTTAATAAATGTTTATTGAAATAGTTGAATATAGAATTCTGAAAAGTTAAAAAAAACATCATGGGTAGGTGCTCCTATCCATTGTTTGGATGATCTATGAATTTATTCTTTAAAAAACATGGGGGCAGCTAGGTGGTGCAGTGGATATAGCACCAGCCTTGGAGTCAGGAAGACCTAAGTTCAAATCCAGCCTCAGACGCTTGACACTTACTAGCTGTGTGACCTTGGACAAGTCACTTAACCCCAATTGCCTTACTTAAAAATAAAGCAACAACACAAACAAGAACAATGATTAACTTAAGTGTTTGCCTTCACTTTTTTTTTAAGTCTTCATGTTTTAATTCTGAGATAAGCCAATTTGAAATTTGTGCATACATTCAATAGCATTGAAAGGGATGGAAAATAGCCATCCGAGAGAGAAAACTTATAATAAACTGCCCTTTAATGAGACAATTCTGAAAATACTGTATAAAAAACAATAATGATGATAATAATTTGGAATTTCAGTCCATAGTGTCTTTCAGGGGGCATAAAACACTTCAACAATATTACGGAATAATATTCATGCTATTGAAATAGGCAAAGCAATAAATGTCTATGGTACTTAAACGCTAATGAGAAGCTGAAACATTTGATGCATTGTAAAAGCCGTTTCCTCTAAGTACATTCCAATGATAGGAACATTATTATCATTGTTAGCTAAGAAATGAGGGTGGTAGGGAGGCTGAATTGTGTGTGGCAAGGGGACATGGGCTTTCTCGCATGTTGGGCAACCATTGTGAAAGTGTTCAGACTCAAGCTAGCCTTTTATAATAGGCTTTAATAAATCAAATACATAAATATGTGTTGAATGCCTAATGGGGACTGTACTGTGAAAAATACTGAGAAGTGTTACACAGCCTCTGCTTTCAAGGCACCTGTAAACTGGGGTATGGGGTCATATGTGTATATGTGTGTACTCCTTCCAGTGGTATCTTTTCCAGTTAAACCATGCCTTCTCATTTTTTTCCCATGATAGTATTTTTTTTCCTAATTACATGTAAAGATAGTTTCCAACATTCATTTTTATAAGATTTTTAGTTCCAAACTCTCTGCCTTCCCTCCCTTCCCTCCCCCCACTCCCCAAGACATCAATCAAGCCAATAGGTTATATGTGTAAAATTATCTTAAATATTTTTGCAAATTAGTAATGTTGTAAAAGAAGAATCAGAACAAAAGGGGGAAAACAAAAGAAAGAAAAAAACAAAAATAAAAAGAGCAACAAAAATAAAGTGAAATAGTATGTTTTTTGTCTGGACTCATATTCCATAGTTCTTTTTCTGTGTGGAGAGCATCTTCCATTATAAGTTCTTTGAATTGTCTTGGATCATTGTATTGAGGAGAAGATCTAAGTCTGTTAGAGTTTATCCTTGTATAATGTTGCTGTTACTATGTACAATATTCTCCTGGTTCTGTTCACTTTACTCCAGGTTTTCCTGAAATCTGCCTGCTTGTCATTTCTTATAGCACAATAGTATTTCATTACATTCATATATTACAACTTGTTTAGCCATTCCCTATTTGATGGGCATCTCCTCAATTTCCAATTTTTGCCATCACAAAAAAGCTGCTATAAATATATTTTGTATATGTGAGTTCTTTTCCCTTTATTATGATCTCTTTGGGATATACACCTAGTAGTGGTATTGCTGTGTCAGAAGGTATGTACAATTTTATAACCATTTGGGCATAGTTTGAATTTATTCTCCAAATTGGTTGGATCAGTTCACAACTCTACCAACAATATGTTCATGTTCTAATTTTCCCATATCTTCTCCAACATTTATCATTTTCCTTTTTTGTCATATTAGCCAATCTGATAGGTATGAAGTGCTACCTCAGAGTTGTTTTAATTTTCATTTATCTAATCAATAGTGATTTAGAACATTTTTTCATATGACTAGAGGTAGTTTTAATTTCTTCATCTGAAAAATACCTGTTTACATCCTTTGACCATTTTGCAACTGGGGGATGACTTGCATTCTTATAAATTTGATTCACTTCTTTATATATTTGAGAAATGAGGCCTGTATCAGAAAGACTGACCACAAAAATTGCCTTTTAAATTTAATGTAATCAATATTATCTGTTTTGCATTCCATAATGTCCTCTATCTTTTTTTAGTCATAAATTCTTCCCTTCTCTATAGATCTAACAGGTAAACTATTCCTTCCTCTTCTAATTTGCCTATGGTATCACCCTTTATGTCTAAATCATGTACCCATTTTGACCTTATTTGGGTATTGTAACAATTGGAATGATGCCACCTGCTGGAGACTTACTGTAGAAGAGTTCCACCCATGAAGTGAAGGTTTTTGAGGGCAAGACCAGGAGTCTTTTCTTTGGCGTCAGGAAGTGATGCGGGCGAGTGGGAGGAGGAAGGAAGAGACTGGCGCTTGGTCTCACACTCTTTCCTTTGGACTCTGGTGCAGAGCGGAGCTAGAAATGTGCTCTCCCTTTAATAGATAGGAATCTAGGCCTTTCTCTCTCTTTACCAAATTCTTATTCTCCTTAATAAATGCTTAAAAGTCTAACTCTTGCTAAAGCTTATAATTTATTGGCGACCACTCATTAGATATTTTAGACAGACTAGCTAGAATTTTAGCCCTTAACAGTATACATTGTGAGATGTTAGTCTATGCTTAGTTTCTGCCATACTATTTCCTATTTTTCTCAGTAACTTTTGTCAAACAGTGACTTTTTTTATCTGAGAAACTAGAGTCTTTGGGTTTATCAAACAGTAGATTACTATAGTCATTTACTACTGTCTTGTGTGCCAAACCAATTCCACTGATTCACCATGCTGTTTCTTAGCCAGTAACAAATAGTTTTGATGACTACTGCTTTATTTTTGTTTTTGTTTTTTAAATAATTTATTTATTTATTTAATTTTTGGTGAGGCAATTGGGGTTAAGTGACTTGCCCAGGGTCACACAGCCAGTAAGTGACAAGTTTCTGAGGCTAGATTTGAACTCAGGTCCTCCTGAATCCAGGGCCAGTGCTCTATCTACTGTGCCACCTAGCTGCCCCTGCTGCTTTATAATATAGCTTTAGATCAGGTATGGCTAGACCACCTTCCTTTATATTTTTTTCATCACTTCCCTTTATATCATTTAGCTTGATATCAGTTGAATTTTGTTATTTTTTTCCTGGCTTTATAAAATAATTTTTGGTAGTTTGATTGCTATGACACTGAATAAATAAATTAATTTTGGGAGAATTATCATTTTAATTTTATTAGCTTGGCCTACCCATGAGCAATTGATATTTTTCCATTTGTTTACATAAGATTTAATTTGTGTGAAAAGTGTTTTGTAATTGTATTCACATTGTTCCTGGGTTTATCTTGGCAGGTAGACTCCCATTTTTTTTTTTTTTGGCTGGGCAATGAGGGTTAAGCGACGTGCCCAGGGTCACACAGATAGTAAGTGACAAGTGTCTGAGGCTGGATTTGAACTCAGGTACTCCTAAATCCAGGGCTAGTGCTTTATCTATTGTGCCATCTTGCTGTCCCCCAAATTTTTTATATCATCTACAGCTATTTTTTAAAATGGAATTTCTCTATCTATTTCCTCTGGACTTTGTTGGTCATACATAGAAATGCTATTGATTTATGTGACTTTACTTTATATCCTGCAATTTTTCTAAAATTCTTCATTGTTTCAAGTAGCTTTTTTGGTGATTGTCTAGGATTCTCTAAGTATATCCTCATATCATCTGCAATCAGCCCTCTTTTCTATCAGTCTTCCCTTTTCCCTCCTTCCCTTTTACTTCTTTATAGGATAAGATAAATTTATTTACCAAAAGTAAGTGTATATGTTATTTTTTCTTCAAGCCAAATCCAATGAGAGTAAGGTTCAAACTATGCTCACCCCTCCCTTCTTTCCCTCTACTTCTCTACTGTAATAGGCCTTTTGTACCTCTTCATGTGACATAATTTACCCTATTCTTCCTCCCCTTTCTTCTTCCCCAAGAACCATTCTTTTTTCACCCCTTAATTTTTTATATCATTACATCAAAGTAATTGTTGTTGTTGTTGTTGTTTGCCCTTCGTTTTCAAAGAGGAAGATGACATTGAGGTGATGTCATGACTTGTAGTGAATTGGGCAGTGTGTTGCATTTCAGTTGAGGGAGGGTTGTGCAAAGTCACTAACATCACTCTTTCCTCCAGAGCCATCTGGGTCCAGTGGCAAGATATATATCAGGATGCCTACAGATGGCCTTGGATTTTTAAAGTCAGTTAGGTTTAGATGACTTACCCAGGTTCACACAACTAGTAATTGTCTGAGGTAAGATTTGAACCTAGGTATTCCCAATTTCCAGTGCTCTACCCACTGTGCTACCTCAAAGTCAACTTATATCTACACCCTCTGTCTATGTATACTCTTTCTATCTGCCCTTATAGAGATACATTTCTCAATAGTTATGAGTATTATCTTCCCATGTAGGGATCTAAACCATTTAGCTTTATTGAATGAAATTTTTCCTGTTTGCCTTTTTATGCTTCTCTTGAGATTTATATTTGAAGACCAGTTTCTCTTCAGCTCTGTTTTTTTTTCCAAACAAGGAAGTTTGAAAATGCTCTCTTTCATTGAATGTTCATCTTTTCTCCTGAAGGATTATGCTCTACTTTGCTAGGCAGTTGATTTTTGTTTGCAGGACAAACTCCTTTGCCTTCTGGACTATTATGTTCCAAGCCTTTTGATCCATTAATGTTGGAGCTGCTAGGTCCTGTGTAATTGTGACTGTGGCTCATTGATATTTTAATTGTTTCTTTCAGGTTGTTTGTAGTATTTTCTCTTTCACCTGATAATTTGGTCATTTGCTTACAATATTCCTTAGAGTTTTCATTTTGACATCTCTTTCAAGAAGTGAGTATTGGATTCTTTCAATGGCTATTTACCTGCTGGTTCTAGGATATCAGGGTATTTCTCCTTGGTAATTTCCTGAATTATGTTGTCCAGGCCTTTTTTTCTTTTGACCATGGTTTTCAGGTAGTGCAATAATTTTAAAATTATCTCTCCTTGATCTATTTTCCTCAAAACTGATTTTATGTGACACTAGCCTGCTGAGGCAGGACTGACAAGCCTCAGCTACTGATCTGTGCTATGGCTAAGAGCCTCCCACTGACTTACTCAGACACCCTCTTCACTGCACTGCACTCCCCTTTTATCTGAATGACACAGACCTTTCTTAAGTCCTTCTAAGTTATATTCAGCTAGAAGATTGTTTTACTCCATTTTTCATAGATTCTGTAGCTCCAGAATCTACTTAGAGGCTTGGTTCAAAGTTGTTTTGGAGGGAAATTGGGGAGAGGTCAGGCAACTTCCTGTCTTCTCTTAAGCATTGTGGCTCTGCTCCCTTATCCATGCCTTCTTAACCTGTTTGACTCTCTCTCCTGTCTTTCTGCAATCATTTCCTAGGGGTCCATTCCATGCTAGATGACTTCCTGTCTTCTCTTAAGCATTGTGGCTCTGCTCCCTTATCCATGCCTTCTTAACCTGTTTGACTCTCTCTCCTGTCTTTCTGCAATCATTTCCTAGGGGTCCATTTCCATGCTAGATGACATCTCTTAATTTGGTATTCATACACACAAAGCATGTTGATTGCTCATCTGTTGTCCCCCATTCTTGCTATGTGACTAGACCACTCTTTGTGCTTTTCACTTTGATCTCCCCAGCACCTAGCATGGTGTTTTATGAATACTAACTAAAATTCTTCAGGGAACTATAATTTTTGTTAGTGCCAATTATGATGCATATTATAGTGACTTTGTACCACAGTAGATGGCCTTGGAGAATTGCTCTGGATGGAAAATCCACCTGCAATTTGCAAATCTGGTGATGAGCCTCTCAGAACTTAGACTATTTTTTTTTTTGACAATAGACAAATAGTACATTCCATCTGTTGTGATCTACTAGACTCATTTAGATAAAATTTCAGTGATGAGGCCTTTCATTTAGTAGGCACCAAGTAAATGTCTGTTGAATTGAAGTAGCTAGATTAATCCTCAAATAACAAGGAAATTATGTTCCATTAGGCCAGTCTTCAAAGTCTTTTCAATTTGCCAGAGCTTGTACTAACAAACTAACATTGAAAGCACAGGCTTTAGTAACCCATAGTCCCTTTCATGTTGCAATAAAGTAATAGAATAGAGTTGTATAGTGTATCCAGTTTAACACTTCAAAGATCTTAGATTTTGTCAGTTTGACCATTCCCCTCTACAAGCCAATAGATAGTCCTCAAGAATTTCTGTGGTTCCAAAATTCATCACCCTGAAGTAAAGTGGTTGATAAGCTTCTCTCAGTTTAGCTAGTCTGGTCCTCTGATAAACATAGTATCTCTTTCCAAGCTTGTGCTTGAAGCCCTTCCAATTTGCCAGAACTTCATTCCTTGAGAATAATAGTCCTTTCAAACAACTTTCCAGAGCACAGTATGAGTTCCATGACACAATGAAGCATGGCAGTAGGATTTTAGTAGGGCTTCAAGACTTCTGAAAATCTAATACCACCAACATTAAAAATGGATCCTACTATATAGAAGCTGGGATATTAAAATTAAGTTGTTAATTTTTCCCCAAATGGAAATTGTTTATTTGTAAATAAGATATATGAGGTTAAATAAAAGGAAAGATGAAAGTTATTTAAGTTAATGTGATTATTACAAACTTCAGCATTTTGATCAAAACCACTCTGAACTTACCATTTCAATTCAAATCTCTATTTGTCAGAAATGAAACATACATTTTAGCATAACATTTGGTTTTGATTTAAACTAAAGCCTACCTAGAAAAAGCAAACATGATCATTTGGCCTACTGAAAGAATTACATTCCCCCTTTCTTTTTCCCTTTCTTTCTCTTTCTCTATCATTCCTAATGTTGTACACTTAGGCTATCTGCTATTGTGGTAGTTTTATCTCTCCAATTCTGCAGTGTTGCTGAAGACAAGGAAGCCTTCAAATATGAGGAAATTGAAGGCGTGGGATCACATTTCTTTACTACATCTGTTTGATAGGCTATTACAAAGGCAATTTTTACTTTGGGAGTTTTGTTTTGCAAGGGAATGTGAACTCCATAGATATGATTTTGTCCAGTATCTTCGAAAATAAAGGCATTTTATGTGTTTGAAGAACCCATAAATTGGCCTGGGAACAAGTTTTCCATATATTGGAAAATTGTGTTCCAAAAGACAGAAGTAGTCAGTTGCATCAACATATGTCAGACTTGATAGCATTCACTGTCTCTGAGACAAGTTTAGCTACTGTCAAACAGGTGCGAAGCTTTGACTAATCAGGAGATTTGTCCACAGTTGGACTGACCCCATAAATACGGCTGAAAAAATAGATTAAAACTTGAATTAACTATTATGATCATGGAAAGGGCTATCCTTTGATTAGCTAAATTTGGGAGCAGCTGAGATTTTATCCGTAAATTTCTTTTATTTCAATCATTATTGCTGAAAATCTGTATAATCTCTCTCTCTCTCTCTCTCTCTCTCTCTCTCTCTCTCTCTATATATATATATATATATACACACACACACACACACACACACACACACACACACACACACATATATATATATATATATACACATATATATGTATTTTTGTAAACAAATACTTTTTTGACCTTATTTTGTTCCAAGATCTAACTTAGATATCATTAGCTATGGTAGAGGAATGGAGAAGAATCTTGATTTTTAAGCCTAGACTTAGTGGGAGGTCTAGAGATCCCATGGAGCCATAGGCTTGAGAGCAAAGAGGTGGTTGGAACAGACAGATAGGTCAGGGTAAGTGAGTACTGATCATTACAAAGGGTGTATCTTTTAGTTCAACTCTGCTAGTGATTTGAGGGAAAGGGAAGAAGCAAGACCCAAGATCAAAGCTCGAGCATAACCTTAATTTGGGAGGAATTTTCCTAAGACTTTAAAGTAGCAAGATAAATCCCACGCTTCTTGTACCCTTCTAAATTCCCCACCCCCCAAAAGGAGTATATATTTGAATAGACTTAGGTCCCTTTTTTTAGGTACAAAGGACTAGTTCCAAGGTTTGGAGAGGTGATTAGTTTAAACAACAAGATTTAATAGCAAATGACATTTAAATTATCTATTACAAAGTAAGTGTTACCACTGTACAATTTCAAAAAGTAAAGCCTGCTTTCCCAGCTTGATCATGGACAAATAGTAAATACAGGGAATGTGAAAGATTCCAGGGCCTCTTGGATTATTCCTGTTGAAGGCCACGTGCTTATGGGCATGTGAAATTTCTAGATTTATACCAAGTATTATTTCACCAACAAAGGCACCAGGCTCTGTGTGAGGGTTGTAGGATGAATATTCAACAGAAATTCAATTTGAGGCTTTAGCTTCACTTTTCAGTAACAATTTGCTTTGTGAACTGACTTTGAAGGTTTAAGAGCACACAGTTGGTTACATATTGCCTCCCCCATTAGATTATGATCTCTTGAAAGGCAGTGATTAATATTGGTCTTGCTTTGTATCCCCAATGCTTAGCACAGTGTCTGGCACATAGTAGGTATTTAGCAAATGTTTATTGACTCTCTAATTGGTCTGAGTGCATATGGCTAAGGAGAGGGATAGTCTTTTGGGAATTTATGATTGGATTTTTGAGTAGCTCAGCCTTAATATTCTTCAGTACCTTTAGCAGCTTTATATGGATGCATCTGGTATCTCATTCCTAATGAAGCTTGGTGAACATGGGTCATAATGGAAAACCTGCTATGTTGTAGGCTGCTTTGTCAAGAGGATTCAAATGGGGTTTTGGAACATTTTTATTAGCTGTTGGAGTGCAATATTTCCTAACTGCTCCAAAGAATGAGGAGAAATATGCTTCTAAACACTGAGGTTAAGACATGGAAGAATTATAGCTAATTATTTAGAGTGAATGTTAAAGATTAATATTAAAATTTCACTTGGTAATAGAAAAAATGCATGATGTATTTGGTCTAGGGTGCAAAGTAGGTTTGGATATATTATTCAAAATTGGTTTTACTTGTGTATGTATATTTAACCCAGTGTGGATTTGCTTGACTTTAATTTGGTTCTTTCTTTTTCTCCCAGAAGTGGGCTACGGACCAAAAAGAAAAAAAAAGAAAGAGTTGCATTTACTTGAGTTCTTCCTAAATATAGTCTTTCTCTTGGCCATGCCAGGTTATAAGGTAGAATTTCTAGGCTCAACAGTCACTACAAATGTGATTTTCTAACTTTAGAAAATGGATTTTAAGTCATAACACACTCCAGGAAACTTTTATCTTATCATCTCATTCCAACATTTTAACTTGGCACAAGAATCTGTATCAGTGGTGTTAAACTCAAACAGAAATTGATCTTTGTGCCTGTGTATTAACTTCAAAACTACAAATTAACATTATCTATGTTGTACTACATTTTAATTTATTTTTTTGAACATTTACTACTTATATTTTAATCTGGTCCCAGAATTAACACTATTATTTGAATGAAGTAGGCACATAGTAATATTTGTTAAGTGATTGCTCTCACACATCTTCCTGTGCCATTACTTTTTTCCCTTTTTTTTTAGTGAGGCAATTGGGGTTAAGTGACTTGCCCAGGGTCACACAGCTAGTAAGTGTTAAGTGTCTGAGGCCAGATTTGAACTCAGGTCCTCCTGACTCCAGGGCTGGTGCTCTATCCACTTTGCCACCCAGCTGGCCCAGGGGCCATTGCTCTTAAAAATAAGTTTGGGAGGCCACTGAGCATCATGGTGGGAAGCCTAGCAGCTAAATTCATCTCCATGCTTTCTTCTTTAATTACTGTATGACAATAGATAATAATTTGCATCTCTCCTAATTTCAGTTTTATAAAATGAAGATTGGACTAGAATTATCTCCAAGATCTCTTGCAGATCTATGATTCTTTGGCCTTGTTTTATTTTTTTATTTTAAGTGAGCATCTCTAAAGTTTTCTTTGAGTCATAGACTCCTTTGGCAGTCTGGTAAAGTCTATGGAGCCATTTTCAGAATATTTTTAAATTCATAAAAAGTTATTTCATAAAATACAAATGTCAGTATAATTGAAATATCATGTGTTTGATTATATATACCCCTGCATATAATATAGACATATAGACATATATATATATATATATATATGTATATATGTACATGTACACACACACAAATTAAGAATCTCCACTCTAAGTAAAACTTTTTCACCTATAAGTGGTGAAATCTACACTGTACTGTTTCCCCATGTTTCTGACATATAAACATTGCTCAGTTTCTTCATTATGATGTCATATAATGGCCCTTCCTTGGAGTAAATAAGCAGATTTGAATCATTCATTCTCTGGGGTTTTCTCTTTTCTAATTTTAGCAGTTGTGAAGATCCTAAAAAAGCCCTTGTGGTTACTTACTCCTAATATATTGATTTGTAGGAACAGAAGAAACTGCAGTGGGTCATCTCCCTATCTCAAGTAAGGTACCTAACTAAACAATTCAAAACTGTACATAATATATTGATTAATTTGTTCAATTCATGATATAATTTGTGTTGAAAAGATGAAAAGAAACTTGGTACTTTCCAGTATGATATGCCAAGGGATATTCATATTTTATGCCCTGGTTCTTTCTTCTTCCTTATTCTCTGATGCCTGAACATTAGTTAATTTATTTATATATAAATGGAGGTTAATTAGTGCATATGGAAAATGATGATACATACTACACAGCCTCTCCTAGGACTTTTGTTTGATTTTCAATAAATTTCTCAATGAGAGTCTATAATGATTAATGACATATATAAAATGATATTTACATTACATGTATAAAAACACAATACACATACATACATATATATATTGTGAGATTTAAAATTGGATATTAGATCATAAATCTCCCCTACTTAACCTTTCCCTTAATTTATCTCCCAAACTAGTAAATGGAAGCAGCTTTTGGTTTTCTAGATAGACCTTTTTATTTATAGTTATGATAGTCACAAGGTGATGTTGATTAGAAGGATAGGAAAGTAGAAACACAATACAAATCGTCTTAAGTCTAAGCTTAGTCTATATTCCTTATAACAACTCACCAAACCGACAAGGCCACCTTTGGAGAGAGAGTCTGTGCCGCGCCGTCAGGAGTCCCGCCAAGCAGGCAAAAGGGCTCCTCTCCTTCTCTCCACCCCGGAAGTCAAAAAACCCGGCAGGCAGTCTGACATGCGCAGCAGGCGCACTGTACCAGGCAGGCAGTCTGACATGCGCAGCAGGCGGACTGTTCATCTCCTCCCCAAAAGGGTGGTCCTTGAAAAACTGGCGTCTTTCAGTTATCCTAACCGACTGTTAAAAACTTTCATATTTTACCACATTTCCCCCCTTTGCTTCCTCAAGAAACGGAATGTTTCCTTGATGGAACAGTAAAAAGAACATAATAACTTTTGCTGACTAATAATATGCGAACAACAATACAGAAAAGGAAGAGAGGAAAGTTTTTGTCCAGAGGGGCGATTTTTTTTTTTTTTCCTCATGAACCGACGCTTTGACATTAGTCTTGCAAAGGGAGAGCCTCTGCAGAGAGTACATGTTACAGATAGTATATAACAGAAAGGAGATAGTAAAAGCTAATAAAGCAAAACAGTTCATATAAAGTCTCTGAGTTCTCTTGTCTTCTTGAAGTGGTAAGATGTCATCAGGAGGAAACTGGATTCTGGTCTGGAAAACTGGATTCTGGACTCTGGTCTGGATTCTGGATTCTGGTCTGGATTCTGGACTCTGGACTCTGGTCTGGAAAGCTGGATTATCTTCTTTAACTGTTTGAATTGCTGTATTTTTAAAACCTTAGCATAGCATTGTCAATGATCAAATTAATAAATTCCATTACATTCCCTCCTTTATATGGTTAGACTTGTAATAGAGGGTTGAGGTAGTTATGCAATGTGTAACACTTTTTACCACCATGTGTCTGGATCAAAGCCAAATTTAGTATGTGTTCATGACACCTGAAAATGTTATGGAAAGGTTATCATACCATATCTCATGGTTCTGAGACAGCCAGTGATTGTGCTAGGCCACAGGTGAATTCAACTGAGTGAGATAAAAAGATAAATAAGTTCAGTTAAATTAGGTTAAATTAGGAGGGAGAGAGGATGAATACTGGACTGTGCCTAGTAATTGTGCTCTACATAGTCACCATCATAAGCAAACCATGGACTTATGTATACCTGTCTCTCCTTTTGTTGCACATATATTCTCTCCAGGGCCTGCATCAGAGTTCACAGCAAGTTAGTCTCTGAAATGATAAGTTTCCATATTTCTGAAATCTCATTAATTTCACCAAAGACAATATGATGGTAAAAATGTGTGCTATGCTGCATAACTGAGAATATATTAGTGATATATACAATAATTCCAAACCATACCCAGAGTATAATGACATATAAATAATAAACGAATGTAAATAGCTGATTATATTAGACATTGTTACATAATCTTCTTTTAGACATTATTACATAATCTTCTTTTAGCAAGTAGACCACATCATCTTATACATGAATTCTCTAGTATAACAGTAGCAGATACTTAAAGTGGTGATTAATTCATCAAAAAGAAATAAGACTTCAATTAGCAAGATTCAATATTCAATGTTTTCAGTGAGGTATCAAGCAATTTCTGGTACTTTTTAGTTAAACAGAACAACATACAAGAGAAAGGAGAAAAATAAATAAATAAAACAAAACTCATTAGAACTCATGGTTCTCTCAAAAAGAAAGAGTAAATAAAAAAAAGAAGAATTCTGGTAGCTTCTGAGGCCCGATAGCCTCACCCACAGCATATACTTAAAATGTCTTTGAATAATCACTTAGTTTACAAAATTTAGTTTTAAAGAAAAGCAAAAGAAACAAAAGTAAAAAAAAAACCAAAGCAAAACCAAAAATAAAAAATAAAAAGCAAAAGATTCGCTAAGCACCCTTTTGTGCTCTTAAAGAACTTAAAGGTGCGGTCAATTCCAGGTCTTTTCAGTGCCTTTCAAAAGTCAAAACAAAAACAAAAAAAACCCAAAAATTAATAAAAAAAATAGTTGAGGTAGGCCAGAAAACTAGGCCATGTACTTCAGTGCTTTTGCCTGTAGAAGGAAATGCTTGTTAAATTATAAGGTATTTAAGCTGCTAGAGTTTGGGGTATGCCACATTGTTTTAACTGGTTCCCCAATTCTCTGCATGCCAAAGTGGCAGGGGTTTCTGAATTGTCATTGATCTTTCTAATGCTGTCATAATGTTCTTTATGGTAGAAAATGTGGAGTTCTCTAGCATCAGTTTTGTCTGTGCCACCGATTTTCAATAAAGGCTGATTTAATTGATGAACCACAACATTCAGCTGATGCTGCTTAGCAAATGCTACAATTGTATCATTTCCTCCCCACTTTCCAAATTTCTTTAATTCATCAACATATTCTTCAAAAGGGGAGTCATTTACTCTAAAAGACTCAAACTCTTGTCTATGGTTAATCATATAAGAAGCAGCTTCTTGTCTGTGTCTGAGATGATTTCTACAGTGACCTTCTAGCTGGTCTGCTAAAGCCCTAAAAAGGCAATTTCCGTCTCCTGATACTTTACGAAGACTGAGTCCCAAAGCATTTAACTGATCAGTGGGATTATTAAATGGGAACTGCCTGTTTCCTCTGAACTTTCTTTGCTCTTTAACAGTTGCTATCGTTAGGGTTTTTACCTCTTTAGCGTCTACCTCAGGTCTATCTGAAATCTCTTCACCTATGAATGGTGCAGGCTTTATATGAGAGCAATGAATCCATGAGTCTTTTTCACCAATTTTAATGGCAGTAGGAGTTGTCAATAATACCTGAAAAGGTCCTTCCCAGGCAGGTTGAGTTCCACTGGTTCTCTGAAAATTCTTTACATATATTTTATCTCCTGGGTTGAAGTTATGCAATGAAAAGTCTAATGGTCCTGCCTGGACCACAGCTCCTGCCTCATGGAGTTCACGTAGCCTGGTTTGTAATTCCTGTATATAGGAGGCAACAGAAGTATCACCTCCCACCAGTGATGTATAAACTGGGGAAAAAGGTTTAGCTTGGATAGGAGGGTGACCAAAAAGCATTTCATAAGGAGATATATGAAGTTCTCCTCTTGGTCTACTTCGTAGATAGAATAATGCCAATGGTAGAACATCAGGCCATTTCAAATGGGTTTCAGTACATAATTTGCCAATCATACTCTTAAGCTCTTTATTCATACGTTCGACTTGGCCTGAACTTTGTGGATGGTAGGGCGTGTGGAACTTTGGAGTCACTCCCAAGAAAGAGTAGATTTGGGATAAAATCGAATCAGTGAAATGTGTGCCTTTGTCAGAATCGATGAGGGCTGGTGGGCCAAAACGAGGTACTATCTCTTTAAGAAGAATTTTGGCAACAAAGGCAGCTGTGGCTCGGGGGCTGGGAAAGGCCTCCACCCACCGAGTGAGCTGATCAACTATAACAAGGCAAAATTTATAATGTCCTGCTTTTGGCATAGTAATATAATCAATTTGTAAGTGCTCAAAAGGTGTATATGCTAGAGGACGCCCTCCATAAGCTTTGGCCTTAAAAGCATACTGATTATAAGACTGACATGTGGAGCAGCCCGAGCAGATTTGAGATGCTGTATTAGTCACACCTGGTGCTATCCAGGTTCTCTTAATAGAGTCTACAATGCCTTGTGTACCAAAATGGCCTTTTCTGTGAACAGAGAGGCATACCTGGTGGTAGAATTTCCGGGGAAGAAATGGCTTACCTTCCGGAGACACCCAGATGCCATTGATCTGTTTCGCCTTAAATTTCTTTTTCCACTTTTCTACTTCAGAATCGTCATAGGTTAGGTTGGAAGGAATATCCTCAGAAGGTGAAAGGTTAAATACATGTTCAGGAGCTTCTAATGCAGCAAGCTTGGCTGCAGAATCGGCTCGTGCATTTCCCTTTGAAACAGGGTCACTATTCCCTGTGTGGGCAGGGCAATGTACAACGGCTAGGGAAGAAGGCAGTTTTAGGGCATCTAAGAGGTCCTTGATAAGGTCCCCATTGGCAATAGCCTTGCCCGAGGATGTTAGAAAGCCTCGTTGACGCCAAATCATACCAATAAAGTGGCATATGCCAAAGCCATATTTCGAGTCAGTAAAAATGGTGGCACTCTTATCTTTAGCTATATTACAGGCCTGTGTAAGAGCCACAAGTTCAGCAGCCTGTGCACTAAAATGGCAAGGCAGAGAAGCTGCCCAGAGGGTGTCATAATCAGAAACTACAGCAGCTCCAGTAAAACGGGTTCCCTCTCTCATAAATGAGGAACCATCTGTATAGAGGACAAGATCAGGATTTTCTAAAGGTGTATCAAAAAGATCGTCACGGGGCTTTTCAGCCATATCAACTAAAGAAGCACAGTCATGCAACGGTTCCCCCGAGAATGGTAAGTTAGGGAGTAGTGTTGCTGGATTAAGAACTGTGCAGCGTTTTAAAGTGATATTCTCATTACCTAACAGGGTTATTTCATACTTAGCCAGCCTTTGATCTGAAAAGGCTTGTGTCCTGTGACGTAGTAAGAGAGCCTCCACTTCGTGAGGGCATTGCACAGTTAGAGGGTTACCTAGGACCAAATCAGAGGCTTTTTCTACCAAAAGCGCTGTGGCCGCCACTGCTCTAAGGCAAGGTGGCGCTCCAGCCGCTACAGGGTCCAGCTGAATTGAATAGTAGGCTATAGGACGTTGGTTAGGCCCCAGTGACTGAGTCAGGACTCCAGAAGCCACCCCCCTTTGTTCATGCACAAAGAGAGTGAAAGGCTTACTATAATCTGGCAGTCCTAGGGCAGGTGCTGATAACAAGGCCCGTTTTAATTCTTTTATGGCTGAGAGATTCTGGGGATCCAACTGTAAAATGTCTGGAACAGAACTTTTTGTAAGAGCTATGAGGGGTTTAGTAATTTCACCAAAAGAGGGTATCCATTGTCTACAGTACCCAGCTGCTCCCAGAATGGCTCTCAACTGCCTCTTAGTAGTGGGGGCAGAGAGTTGTTGAATGGCCTGGACTCGCTTAGAAGAGACAGAGCGAGTTCCAGCAGCCAAAATAAATCCTAAATATTCTACCTGGGGCAAACACCATTGTACCTTTGTCTTGGAAACCTTGTGTCCTCTCTTGTGCAGCTCCAGCAGTAAGTGACGGCTATCTTCCTGACAAATTTCAGCATTAGGAGAGGCCAAAAGTAAGTCATCAACATATTGTACTAGTGTGGAGGCTTTAAAGGTAATAGAGGCCAGATCCTGCTGTAAAATTTGGGAAAATAATGTGGGACTGTCTACAAATCCCTGTGGGAGTCTAGTCCAGGTCCACTGTCTATTTTTCCAGGTAAAAGCAAATAAATATTGGAAGTCCTCATGTACTGGTATGGAGAAAAAGGCAGAGCAAAGGTCTACCACTGTGAAACATGTAGATTCATAGGGAATTGATGAAATTATCATAGCCGGATTTGCGACTATAGAATGTCTAGGAATAACATAATTATTAATCGCTCTAAGATCTTGCACAAAGCGATAAACAGGTTTACCATCTGGCCCAGGCTTGGGTTTTTTAACTGGCAAAATGGGAGTATTGCATGGAGAGTGATGACATGGAATAATAATACCCTGGCTTTTCAAAGCCTCAATTATAGGGGTGATCCCTTCTATTGCTTCCCTAGACAATGGATACTGTGGAATGGAGGGGGGTGGCCCCCCCTTAACTTTAAAGGTAACAGGCATGGCAGACTTAAGGAACCCCACCTCATTAGGGGATGAGGCCCATAAAGACTCAGGAATGTCAGAGGGGATTTTGGATACCTCCCCTGCTGTTCCTTGAGCTTCTGTAAGTAAAATTGGTAATAAATGAACAGTATCCTCTGGCAATTGTAGGGAGACAGCCCCATCTGGAGCACAAGATATGGTTGCTCTAAGCTTGCAAAGGAGATCACGACCTAATAAATTTACAGGGGCATCAGGCATGAGTAAAAATGAATGTTCTACTGTTAAGGGCCCCATAGATACCATGCGAGGATTCAATTTTGCCACTCTCTGGCTCTTTCCTGAGACTCCTACTACATTCAAAAATCCTACAGGTCTACACCCAGCATCTGGTTTGCTTACTAATACTGATTTAGAGGCTCCTGTGTCTAGCAGACAATCATAATAAGTCTCCCCCACTTTTAGGGTGACATGTGGTTCTTTACTCTGGGGAGGTGAATGGACTGGTACAAGGGCATTCAAAAAATCTGGATCTGGGAATATATGGCTTTCATTATCTATGTTCCATTCCTCCCCAAGACCCCGTCAATCCTGTGCCCTCCTCTGAGAGGGACCTTGGTCACCATTATTCTGGTACTGCCTTTCTGTATTCCTCCGAAAAGATCTATTCCTATTTTGATTTCGCCTATAATTAGAATTAGAATTTCTTCTCCAAGTCCTACATTCTCTCAATTCATGCCCCTCCTTATGACAGTAACAACACACCTTAGTGTCCTTGTTCCGGTGTTCACATGGCTGACAGGAACAACACACCTTAGTGTCCTTGTTCCGGTGTTCACATGGCTGACAGGAACAACACACCTTAGTGCCCTTGTTCTGGTGTTCACATGGCTGAGTAGGAATCACTGGTGCCAGAATGCTCTGTTTGGGGTGATCTGGACCTGTCTCACGTGAGTCAAAGACATAATTTGCAAGTTCCTTAAGTCTATCAGCTGTTAAGCTCCTCCAATCTGGACATTGGGTCAGAAAATATTTGCGTACTTCTGGCAGTGAATTACAAATAAACATGTTGAGAATAATATAAGTATCTTTTGAATCAATTGGATCTAATCTGGTGTATTGCCTGGCGGTCTCACAAAGCCTATCGTAAAATCTGCTTGGTCTTTCATTAGCCTCCTGAAATGTGCTCATAAATTTCGTCCAGTTTTCGGGTTTTCTAGAGCATAATTCCATTCCCTTCAGAAGTGTTTCCCTAGCATCCTTTAATCTTTGGAAATCCCTGTCATTATTATAATTCCACTCTGGATCCTTTAGAGGCCATTCCTCATCGGCCTTACCCTTCGCAACAAGGGCATTTCCTGCCGAGATAATATCTGTCATCTCAGTTGGGGACAGTAAAGTTTCCATAAGGCAAGTAACATCAGCCCAAGTGGGTTGATATATATTAAATATAGTCCTTAACTGTGAAACTACACCATTTGGATGTTTCTCAAAACTAGGGAAGATTGTTTTCCATGAGCTCAAGTCAGTTGCTGTAAAGGGGTGATATTTTCTAACCTGAACTGATACTCCCTTTTTATTAAATTCTATATCTTCCTGCAAGGGAAGTAGTTTCAGCTGATTTGATTCTAAAGACTGGCCAATATCCGTTTCTGTAACTGGGTTACCTCCAGTAGGGGGAGCTATCTTAGCGTCTCCCTCACCACGTGGTGAGGCTGGGTTACCTTCAGCAGAGGGAGCCATCTTAGTGTCTCCCTCGCCACGTGGATTACCTTTAATCTCTTTCCACATTACAACTATGATAATACCCATAATGAGAGTTACAGTCATGTGAACTATCGTGAGTATGGTATTACAATTTATTTCAACTGCAGGCAAAAAATTCCTACTAATATTAAACACATTTTCAGTGGAGACAGTTACACTCATACCATTATACCAAAAAGATTTTGCTGTGTGAGTGAGGAGGAGACCTATAACACAATGAAGGAATACCGAGTAAACTAGATGTCTAAATTTGGACAGTATGGTACCCCAACATGCTCCAATGCAAAAAAACGAAAAAACCAAAGGGAAAATGACATATTCGATCATATTTTAAACTGGGCTGGCTTTTTCCTTTAAAACAAGGCTTTTAGAGGCTTAAAGTCTTTAAGGGAGATTAGACAAAGGGAAAGTCCGTGGGGGGGGGGGGTATTTGGAAAATCCACCGAATTAGCCGGCTTATGGCCAAACTAGGGAGGGTGGGAGGGTCCTTAAGGTCCCTTCGGGGTCACCAAACTGTGAGATTTAAAATTGGATATTAGATCATAAATCTCCCCTACTTAACCTTTCCCTTAATTTATCTCCCAAACTAGTAAATGGAAGCAGCTTTTGGTTTTCTAGATAGACCTTTTTATTTATAGTTATGATAGTCACAAGGTGATGTTGATTAGAAGGATAGGAAAGTAGAAACACAATACAAATCGTCTTAAGTCTAAGCTTAGTCTATATTCCTTATAACAACTCACCAAACCGACAAGGCCACCTTTGGAGAGAGAGTCTGTGCCGCGCCGTCAGGAGTCCCGCCAAGCAGGCAAAAGGGCTCCTCTCCTTCTCTCCACCCCGGAAGTCAAAAAACCCGGCAGGCAGTCTGACATGCGCAGCAGGCGCACTGTACCTGGCAGGCAGTCTGACATGCGCAGCAGGCGCACTGTACCCGGCAGGCAGTCTGACATGCGCAGCAGGCGGACTGTTCATCTCCTCCCCAAAAGGGTGGTCCTTGAAAAACTGACGTCTTTCAGTTATCCTAACCAACTGTTAAAAACTTTCATATTTTACCACAATATATACATATACATACACACATATATACATGCACACAATGGAAACCCAGCATTACATAACTATAAAGCAAAATATGCTATCTAATGTGCTTAATTACTGCTCCATCCATACATCTTGGGGCAGCTGGGTGATGCAGTGGAAAAGGCACTGCTTTGAATCAAGAAGACTAATGTTCATGAGTTCAAATCTGGCCTCAAATCCTTGCTAAGTGTGTGACACTGGGCAAGTCACTTAATCCTGTTTCCCTCAGTTCCTCATCTATAAAATATGTTGGAGAAGGAATTGACAAGCTACACTGGTATCTTTGCCAAGTGTCATGATGAATTGGACATAACTGAACAACAATAAGCAATCATAATTCTTAGATTTTAGAGTATATCATCTATGAAATGGATCTACAGCATGGACTCAATAAACATCGTAGCAAAAATCACTTTTGTTTAAATTTCCTATACTGTTTTTGAATAGATAGGAATAATTTTAAGGGTAAGTAAAATTTAATTGATACTATAGAGGATAAAGCATTGGATTGGAGTCAGGATAGCCTGAGTTCGAATCCAGCCTCCAGTACTTACTAGCTGTGTGACCTTTGGGCAAGTCACTTAACCTCTTTTCTCTCAGTTTTCTCATCTATAAAATTGAGATAATAATAGCACCTGTCTTACATGGTTGATGTTTAGATCAAATCAGAAAATAGTTATGCAAAATACAATATAAATGCTAGCTATTATTGCTAAATGACAACGACTTTGTCCACTTAAAACCACAAATCTCATCTCCTATGGAAAGCCTCTCCTAATTAATGCTCTCTCACATCTCAAATTATATTGCACTTAATTGTATTTATGATGTGTCAGTGTGTTTTTTTTCTACTGCCCCTATAACCCACCACCACCCCTAGTAAAATATAAACTACTCAAGCACAAGTACTTTTTATGGGAGGGGGGAAGCAAGGGGTTATCTTTATATCCCCAATGCCTTTGCACATACTTTATGATGAACAAATGCTTGTCAAAGTAGATTAATTTAAAGATCATGAAAGATTTTTTTAAGTCAAAAATATACTTTAGTTGTGGACCATATAAGAAGATTATTGGGGGCGGCTAGGTGGCACAGTAGATAAAAGCACTGACCCTGGATTCAGGAGTACCTGAGTTCAAATCCGGCCTCAGGCACTTGACACTTACTAGCTGTGTGACCCTAGGCAAGTCACTTAACCCCCATTGCCCCGCAAAAAAAAAAAAAAAAAAAAGATTATTCCTTGATTTGAACCTAATGATTTTTTCAGACTGCACCAAAGCCATAAAGCCTTCATGAAAGAATTGTGCATGGAAAGAGGCAGAGGGGAAGTCCCATTCTCTAAAGATCTGAAAAGAGTTCTGTTCACAAGCTACAATGTGTGAATTTTCTTCCTATGAAATGTTTTTTGTGTATTTTCCAATTCTCTGATTTGGAGTCTGGGAGCTCTGAAGATTACATACTGATTTAAGGTATTAACTAGATGCAGGAAATTTTTTAAAAAATTAAAACCTTATGTGAGGTTTCTTAAGTCTATAAAGCCTTTTTTCTTTGTTGTTATTGTTGTTTTCTCCCTTTTCTCTATTTGGGAGGATGAAAATGTACAAAAAGACTTCTGAGTACGGCATGTACTTTGGTTCAGAATGGTTTTTTCTCCCTAACTACCATTTAGATTAGCCTCACTAATGTTGAGAAAAAGAATTCCTAAAGCAATATAAATAGCCTGAAATAGCTGTCCCCATGACCCCATTGCACCAAGGGATTAAGTGTTTCTAATTACTGTATTCTGTTAGTGACCCATAACCAGCACACGCTGACATGGTCATTCATGTTTAATGTAGCCGTACAGTAATTACAGTATTGAGTCACTGTCAGAGTTTAACATTAAACATTATATATGTTTCGTGGCCCTGGAATTCCAGGGACCAGGGTATTATGAGGGAGAGGAAGGATTAGATTCTCAGAAAGGAACAGTAGCCAAGAAAAACAGTCCCTAATAAAAGCAACATTCATCAGCCAACTAGGATATGGAAATTAGTAGGAAAATTTCGTAAGCAATAAACATATCCCAGTAAAGTCTTACTTCTTTCTGCAAAATACTTGTTACTTCTCTTTGGGCTTTCCACCCTCTCACTGATATCCATTTGGCAGAGATGGAGACATTATCTCTTATACTCCATGAAAATAATCAGATAGGGAATGTTTCTCAATATGGAGCCCTGGGTCACAGGGCAGTAGGTGACTTATCTGCATAAGTGTTTCCTGGAATAGTTTCTGCCCTGTCTTCTTCCCTAGCTATATTATATCACACTCTATTTGTTATTATTACTTTCTCTCTCTTATTTTCCTATACTACCCCATAGTGCTAGGAAGCACTGAAGTATATTACATTCTCTTCCTCCTTCCTCCTTCTTAGTATGGACATTAAAAAAGAAACAACCACAAAAAAAGAGCAAACAACAGGCAATCACTACTTCTTTAATGGCAGTAAATATCAAATGTTTATTTTGATATTATCCTGAGGAAAACTGAGGAAATGAAGGTGTTTAATAATTATATTAAAATTTTTAAATTTTATTTTCAGTAATTTCATTGTTGTTCCAAAATTGGACTACCAAACATGTTGACTTAAATAGAACTATATCATAGGTGTTCAGCATATTGTATTGACATTATATTAATCTATTGAAAAACCTGTCCCTTATATCTGTATCTTTAAGCGTGCAGGCTTAAAATTTCTTGGGTTGTATTTGTGACTGAATGGAAGCAGACTGCTTATACATTATTATTAATGATATTATTATTATTATTATTATTATTATTATTATTGATATTATTGATTATAAAATGCTAAGATGAGTTGTTCTTGATTCTTTTGTAAAATGATAGTTTAAGATATACATTGTTACCCATTGCCCCCTTATAGGAAAAAAAAACAACAACCAACCTACAAATAAAAACCACATAGTTAATTCCTTGTTTAAATTTTGAAGGAAAATGCTTAGTGCAGATGTATCTATAAACTTTTTTTTTGTCAGAGAAGGAACCTAAGTAACCCTGAGTTTTCCTTTTTTCTTGACTACTGAGAAACTGAACTAAATTGTGTAGTTAATTTTTGAAAATTATTAATCTTATGTTCCTGGCAAAGTTTAATTTTGCTTCCTTCAGTGGACTCCTATCTCACCAAATCCCTAAATGACTTATTTAAAGTGTTTTGAGGCAGAGCCAAGATGGCAGAGAAAAGGTAGCAACTTGCCCAAGCTCTTCCCCAAGCCTCCCATAATACCTTTAAATAATGCCATAAAACAATTACTGGAGTAGCAGAACCCACAGAAGGACAGTGGGAAATAATTTTCTATCCTTAGAAAATATAGAAGGTTGGTGGGAAAAATCTGTCTCACCTTTGTGAGAGTAGAGCACAGTTCACCTCAGAGCATCATCACAGATAAGGCCCCAAGAAACCAGTAGCAGGCCTTGGGAGCCATTGAATCAGAAGTATCATCAACTGCTTCCAGAGCTCTCAGCCCACAGATGGTAAGGAAGTAAAAAAACTGGTCAGAAGGAGATTTACACCCTTTGACCCAGTAATAGCAGTACTAGGTCTGTATCCCAAAGAGGTCATAGAAAAGGGAAAAGGATCCACATGTACAAAATTATTTATAGCAGCTCTCTTTGTGGTGGCAAAGAATTGGAAATCAAGGGAATGCCCATCAATTAGGGAATGATTAAATAAGTTATGGTATATAAATGCAATGGAATACTATTGTGCTGTGAGAAATGATGAGCAGAAGGATATCAGAGAAACCTGGAAGGATTTACAGGAACTGATGCTGAGTGAGATGAGCAGAACCAGGAGAACATTGTACATAGTAACAGCAGCATTGTGTGATAGACTTGGCTCTTCTCAGCAGTGCAATGATCCAAAAAGACTTCAAAGAACTCATGATAGAAAATGTTCTCCACATCAAGAAAAAAGATTCTGTGGATTCTGAATGCAGATTGAACCATACTGTTTCTACTTTTTGGCTGGTATTTTTTTTTTTTTAGGTTTTTTCCTTGTGTTCTGATTCTTCTTTCACATTTTGACTGATGTATAAATATGTTTAATATTATTGTGTGTGTATGTATATGCTTATATACATATACATCCACATATATCTGTGTATATGTATGTGCATATATGTATATATCTGTCTGTGTGTGTGCGTGTGTGTGTGTATGTGTGTGTATAAACCTATATCAGATTGTTTTCTGTCTTGGGAAGAGGGGAGGTAAGGAGAGGGGGGAGAAAAAATAGAACTAAAAATCATATGAAAACAAATGTTGAAAACTGTCTTTATATGTAACTGGAAAGTAATAAAATACTTTTATGATAAAAAGAAGGGGATTACTAGAGTCTCTTTGCTAACAGTGAGGCAGAACTCTCTTGCTTTGCTCATACTTGTATCTGGGTCACAGTCCTGGGTCTCAGTCACAATGTGAGGAAGAGCAGTAGCAGACTACAACTTGCAGCTTCAGTGGAGCAGGAACCCTCACCACAGTTTCAGGGCAGAAAAAAGTGCTTTTGGTCATTCAGAGACAGGACAGTAGGAAACACATACCTCCTTAGATCATACCACCTTAGAAGAACTGAAACCTTACAGGTCCCTAGAAATATCTCTGAAAACTGTTGCATATAACCGCTGAAGCATGGAAAAGTACACTGTCCACCCTGGAAGCAGAGACCTACTTTAAAAAAGAGCAAAATGTCAAGAAATAGAATAGGGAAATGTGCAAACAACAGAAAAACTTACTATGGTGATAAGGAAGATAATACGCACTTAGAAGATAACAAAGTTAAAACTCCTATATACAAAACCTCCAAGAAAACTATATATTGGTCTCATGGCATGGAAAATCTGAAAAAGTACTTTGAAAATCAAGTGAGAGAACTAGAGGAAAAATTAGAAAGAGAAATGAGAGAGATGCAAGAAAACCATGAAAAAAAGAGTCAATAGCTTGGTAAAAGAGATGCAAAAATGTTGAATAAAATAACCCCTTAAAAAACAGAGTAGAAGGGGGCAGCTAGGTGGCGCAGTGGATAGAGTACCGACCCTGGATTCAGGAAGACCTGAGTTTAAACCTGGCCTCAGACACTTAACACTTACTAGCTGTGTGACCCTGGGCAAGTCACTTAACCCCCAATTGCCTCACTAAAAAAAAAAAAAAAAAAACCCCTGGACTAGGCCAAATGGTAAAAGAGGTACAAAAAGCCAGTGAGGAAAAGAATTCTGTGAAAAGCAGAATTGGCAAAATGGAAAACAAAGGCACAAAAATTCACTGGAAAAAAAATTTACCTTAAAAAGTAGAATTGGTGGCAGCTAGGTGGCACAGTGGATAAGGCATCAGCCCTGGATTCAGGAGGACCTGAGTTCAAATCAGCCTCAGACACTTGACACTTACTAGCTGTGTGACCCTGGAAAAGTCACAACCCTCATTGCCTCACAAAAGAAACAAACAAAAAACAAAAACAAAAACAAACAAACAAAAAAGTAGAAATGGTCAAATGGAAAAAGAGATCCAAAAGCTCAATGAAGAAAGTAATTCCTTAAAAGACAGATTTAAGGAAATCTAAGCTAATGATTTCATAAGAAATCAAGAAACAATAAAATAAAATTGGAATAATAAAAAAAAATAGAAGACAATGTGAAATATCTCATTGGGAAAAACAACTGACCTGGCAAATAGATCCAGGAGAGATAATGTTTAAATTATTGGAATACTTGAAAGCCACCATAAAAAAAAGAGCCTAGACATTATTTTTTAAAAGAAATTATCAAGGAAAACTGCCCTAATATTCTAGAACTAGAGGGTAAAATAGAAATAGAAAGAATCCATTGATTGCCTCCTGAAAAAGATTCCAAAATGGAAACTCCCAAGAATATTATAGTTCAAAGGTCAAGGAGAAAATATTGCAAGCAGTCAGATAGAAAAAATTTAAGTATCATGGAGACATGGTCAGTGTAATACAAGATTTAGCAACTTCTAAAGTAAGTGATTGGAGGATTTGGAATATGATAGTCCAGAGGGCAAAAGAGCTAGGATTACAACCAAGAATCACCTACCCATTAAAACTTAGTATAATCCTTCAGGGGAAATATTGACGTTCAATGAAATAGAAGACATTCAAGAATTCTTGATGAAAAAAAAGAGATATGAATAGAAAATTTGACTTTCAAAATTCAAGAGAAGCATAAAAAGGTAACTAGGAATGGAAAACCATGAGGAACTTAATAAGGTTTAACTGTTTACATTCCTACATGGGAAGATGGCATTTGCAATTAATAAGATTTTCATCATTATTATTATTATATACATATTATCATTATACACATATATATGCATATGTACTGTGCATTTATATGTGTTATATACACATACATGCACATATATTTATATAGAAGCATACACATATGTATATATATACACATCACATACATTCATGTATGTGTATATATATCCATATATATCTCAGTATCTACTTATCACATTAAACTTTTGTTATTTTCCTTAATCTCTCTAGGTTTGTCTCCATTTCTTAAGATATTTTAATAGTATTTTTTTAAATTCACCATCCCCCTCTCTTCCTATGTCCATTTGCATACAGTAAATTTAGTACATGCAGTAAATGACTAAATGAAGTACAAAACCATCATGGGTGGTGGTGGGGAGAACATGATACTGAGAATATTTTGAAAGTATTACAAAAGAACATGGAAAGTGATTATAGGCAACACAATTCTGGCTGGATTCAGGTTGACTTCTCTTATCATAATGCCCTCTATAGCAGCTCTTGCACATCTGCATGAAGTTAATATGTGCTTTGAGAAAAATAAAGCCTCATTACAGGGTAGTCCACAGTCCTCAGTAGTGGCCAGGTTTGAAGCCTGCCCTCCTAACTTATTAATGTTCTGTGAAGTTTCAGCCTGGTGGACTGGATTTGGCTCTTTTTATGAAACAATGAGATCAGAATCCCAAGGACTCCTTTCCCTTGCTCCTATCCTATGACTCCAGTCATTTCCTCATTTCCCTAGGAAATTACTCCCCAAGGTACTTGTTCATATTCTGTTTGTGTAGTTCTCTTCTAAGGTATGAATCTTTTTTTTTTTTTTTGCAGTACATGTTCTACCCTTTTATTCTTTTTTTTTTTCAAGTGGGGGCAGGGAGAGGATTGTTTAGTTTTATTTTTCCCCTTATGGTCTGATGATCAGATCACCATTCTCAAAGTAGTTTTTTAACTGTTTACAAAGTGTTCATATAATTAAAAGGATCATTCTCTTTTTCTTTGGTGGGCTCTGTGTGTGTAGTAAAGGGGTATTGAGAGGAGAGGGTGAATGAAGGCAGCCTAGTCCTCTGCCCTTTTATTTTCCTTTAGCTTAAATCAAAAGTGTGATCACTATTGACATAACATTATCCATATCCTCAGATTTCTCCAATTACATTGTGATGATTTTCTAGGTTATAGTTGGGATATGTTTAGAACTAATTAATATTTATGCTGCAACTGATTTTATTTTGTGTATTGTGCATTGTCTATCCCCCTCTTCCCCTGCAAACAATCTTTGCTGTTAATCCTTATCCTGGTACAAAAAGATTTGAAGAGGAATGGGATAATCATTTTGTAGACAGAGGAGATAAATTTTTTCCAGGTTTAATAATAAATGTGATTGTTTAAAGAATGAAAAGTGAGCAAACTCAGAGTTTGAGATGACCAAAGAGACTCATCCCATAAAACCTTTCTAAACCTACCTCAATATATGTTTGATAGGACATCTACAGTAATCTTTAGTTTAAAGTCTTACGTGGCTAGTGTAAGAGTAGCTTCTCACACAGGTAGAATAAGTGGCTCCCCAAATTGATTATATCAGTGCTGAGGTTTTCTGCTTTCCAAATTCCTTGTTCATGACCTTTTTGCTACTTTATGTTCTTCTCACAGGGGGTGACACTTTCCATTAAACAGCCAGATACAAGACTTAAAATGTAAATAGCTCTAGGAAAGGAAACACATTGATTTAGGATGGTAATAATCTGCTCTGCATTCTGGCCAAATAATCCATTTGCTGTTCTCTGAGCTTTTTCTGGCCTTCATGCCTTTGTATAGATTTACCCTCAGCTAAAAATCTGCTCTCTTCTACCTGTCTCATAGAATCCTTAGCATCCTTCAAGGCTCAGTTAAGATGCTTCTTTCTCTATGAATCCTTTCCTGAATCCCTGAGGTTTCACAACTCTCCTTCCTCAAATGATCTTGTATGTTTACAAGTTGTATCTCCCCACAGTGTCGCCAGTAGAATATAATCAACCTGCAGTCAGGTATGTTTCACACAGTCTCCTTACTATATTCTGCCTGCCCCAATTATGATCTTCATTCTCCTCCTACAAAGGTGGGTCCTCCTAGATATGATAGGTAAGCTTTTTCCACTTATTTTACTAGAGACTAGCCCTCTAAACCACTACATACCATCTTCTCATCATTATTCCCCCTTTTAAAAGAAAGCTACTGGTGCATTAGATCCTAGTTTCATGAATGTCTTCTGCAAAGATGATTACAGAGTTAATTTAACAAAAAGACCTTGATCATCTTATTTTTTTTTTTTTACCATTTCTTGGTCAATAATAGACTCTGGCCTAAGACTTAATTGGTCATGATGGCTCAGAGTGAGTGTAAATAGCATTTGTTTATTTTCTGGCCAGAAACTCAGAGGGTCTAACACATAGTAGATGCATAATGAATTTAAATATATATATATATATATATGTGTGTGTGTGTGTGTGTGTGTGTGTATGTATATGTGTGTATATATGTACTTATATGTGTATGTATCGATGCATATATGGATGGAAATATGTAAGTATAATGGCATTAATGTGTGATATCCAGAGCTTCTCAGAGGACTAGGATTTAGCTTTAAATAATGAGAACACTGGGTATCAGTTGAGAAGCACAATGAAAATACTATGGGGCTAGTTCATATGATTATCTGTTATAGATTGATAACCAGAAAGGACAGAGGCCATCTAATGCAACCCTCTATTTTTATTTTTATTTATCTATCTATCTATCTATCTATCTATCTATCTATCTATCTATCTATCTATCTATCTATTTGTTTGTTTATTTTGGTGGGGCAATGGAGGTTAAGTGACTTGCCCAGGGCCACACAGTCTAATTTGGTATTTAAGGAAACTGAGGCCAGAAAGGTTAAATGATTTGCTATAGCTATGCATGTTGGAAGTAACAAAGCAAGGTTCTGAACCAAGGTCTTCTAGTAGTAGTAGTCTCCAAAAGCCTTTCCATTGTCCTACTCTGGTTTCCACAGTAGAGAAAGGTGATAATTACAACTGTAACCAAGTACCATCTTGATATAATGGTATCACACATAGAGAAGTTGAAATATTTTATTGAAATAATATTTCAGGTCATTTATAGATTTAGATAATAGTAAGCAAGTAGTTAAATCTCACCTCAGAAATGTACTAGTTGTGTGACCGTGGGTGAGTCACTTAATCCCAATTGCCTTAAACATCCAAGGCCATCTCCTATGATCCTGATATATATCTTGCCACTGGACCCAGATGGCTCTGGAGGAGAGAGTGATGTTGGCAACTTTGAACAGCCCTCCCTCACTTAGATTAGATAGAGGGAGATGGTATGTGTTATCTCATGGCTTAGATATTACTGTGAAGGGGAAGGAGTGGCCTGGTTCCAGAGAGTTTCATGAAAACTTGCCTATCAGAGCCCAGGGTCCCAAGGAACAAAGTATAGGAACTCCTTGTGTAGTGTGAGATTAAAATTGGATATTAGATCATAAATCTCCCCTACTTAACCTTTCCCTTAATTTATCTCCCTGACTAGTAAATGGAAGAAGCTTCTGGTTTTCTAGATAGAGCTTTTATTGTATGGTAGTCACAAGGTGATGCTGATTAGAAGGATAGGAAAGTAGAAATACAATACAAATTGTCTTAAGTCTAGGCTTAGTCTATATTCCATATAAAACTCACCAAAAGCCAAAGGCCACCTTTGGGGAGAGAGACCGAGTCAAGCGCGTCCTGTTAACCGAGAGCCGGGCTGAGTCAAACTCCAGTCCACGTCTGTCTGTGTAGCGCTGCCAGGAGACCAGCGGAGCAGGAAAAAGGCCCCACTTCTGTTCTCTCCTTGCCTTTTAAGCTCGCACCCCGGAAGTTGAGTGCTCAGCAGACAATCTGGCGTGTGTCGCAGGCGGACTGGTGTGAGTAGCTCATGCTGTTGCTCTCTTCCCCAAAAGGGTGGTCCTAAAAAAAACTGGTGTCTCTCCATTATCTAACCGACTGTTAAAACTTTTTACCACAGTAGAAACTCCCTTCACTGATACAAATTAGCATCTCACTTTACTAACATTTTTAGAATGCTGCCAGGAAATGTGAGGAGTTCAGTCCCTTTTCTATGGTCCCATTTTAGAGACAGGATTTAGGATCATCCTGAGTTAGATAGGGACCATCATGCCCAATTCCCTCAGAGCTGAAGAGAGGTAAAGAAACTAGTTGGGATATCATAGTAGTATCTGAAGCAGGATTCAAACTCAGGTCTTCCTGATTCCAACTTCTGAACTCACTGTATATACTGTGTCACCTACCTGGTCTTTTCACCTCACCATACTGCCTCTTATTTTAAATATGAGGCTAAAAAAACAAAACAAAAATCCTTCACATCAAAGAAAAAGATCCACAAGTCTGGATAATTTATAAAATGTTACATTCAGATTCATTTTTCTTAACAAAATTATACAATAGACATAAAGAGGGAGGCATGAGTCTACCAAAAGGTAATTGCCCACCATTTGAAGGTACATTAACTCTTCCAGTTTCCTGAGGTATCATTTAGTCTATTGAAAGAAGTTATTGACTAAAGAGTCTTTACAGAGCTAAAAGATTAACTGCATTTCCAAAATGTGAATTATCTTCTCAGTAGGGTTGATATGATTATCTTGGCAAAGGTGAATAAAGACAGATTTTTAGAAATTGCATTCATTGAAGATCCTGATAAAAGAACAATTGGTTAACTAAAGTAATCAGTTTCTGATATCAATCCATACATCAGAACAAAGAGTTTACTAATGTGCTGCAACTGTGATTTTGAATGAGCTCAAAGATTCATATGGATCTGGGTAATGGAAGTCCATATTCCCATTCTCCTCTGCTCCTTCCTCTGTTAAATAAAAAGGCTCCAATACTATAGTTTGCCTTTATGGGAGAAGGTGGCACACTTGGATAAAAGAATTCATTCATAATTCCTTACATATAGGTCTCCAGGTTATGGCAGGTTATTGAAATACTCTAGGCAATTTATCATTTCTTATCAGCAGAGCCTACAACAAAGCACTTTAATCATCTCTTAAGACTTGTGAACTGGAATAAAGGGGGAAGGTAGGGAGGAAAAACACATCCATTTGATAAAGGAAGTAATGCTGTGTGTCCATTAGAGTCAGAAATGACCTGGGGCTTTAGATTGTTCAGAGAATATATAACTGTAGACTAACAGTATATATTGCATACATGATGATTTGGTCATAAAATACTAACCATGGATGCCCTGTGACTAAAACTGTAAATTTACTCCGTGAAATATTGGTTTCACAAGCACAAAATCCTGAATTTCATACCCTATCCCACAAATTGTCATAAAATGTATATTCCTGTATTTATCAGCACATTGAATTGAAGTCTGCAACATCATTGTTTGGAAGAGAACAAAACTTAAGAATGTAATTTTAATTAGATGATAAACTTAGTTTTTTAGGGGTTGGGGCAATGAGGATTAAGTGACTTGCCCAAGGTCACACAGCTAGCAAGTGTCAAGTATCTGAGACCAGATTTGAACTCAGGTCCCCCTGAATCCAGGGCCAGTGCTTTATCCACTGAGCCACCTACCCACCCTGACAAACTTGATTTTAAAAAAATGAATCCATTAAAGGAAAATGTACAAAATATCTTGTCAGAAGGAAAGGTAGTCTCCCTTTATACTTCTCCTTCTCCCTCTCCTGCCCTCCTCTCTCCCTGCTCTTCTCACAACCACCACCCCATTCTCCTCTTCAACTAGCCACCTCTCCTTTTTTTCTCTCCATTTTCCCCTTTATTTTTCACCCTTTCTCCCTCCTTACCTCCTTCTCTCTCCCCTTTCTCCCCAAACATGTGAACAAGTGGCCTCCAGAAAATATAACAGTCAACCCAATACAACACAGTTGAAGCAGTTGTCTGAACAATTCAGGTAAAAAGCTCAATAGCCTACAGCAGCAGGTGAATAAGAGGTTTTGCCTGGATGCTGGAGACAGTCAGAGAACAGCATTCTCTCATTTGGATCAGGCTACATGTAGGCCCACAGTAAAGCATGAAGTAAATGATCTGCTATGGCTCAAATCATTTTTGTGGATACTGGTGTTGTGGTTATGGCTGCTGAGAATAATCTTTTTGTATCTTTCAGAGGAAAATAGAAGAGAAAATTTATATACACACATATAACATATGTATAACTCATATGTATCTATATTTGTATAATGTATGCATGCATATTTATACATAATATATATACACATTACTCATGTTTTAATCATTCAGATTCAACTAAATAAATGAATCAAATTGTTTCCTATACAATTCTAAAATGATTCTTAGGTTAGATTCTTAAATCCATGCTCTAGTAGCATCTGAAAGGATATTGTCAAATGTTTTCTGCTGTCCTTTTTAATACCTTCAGCCCCTGTAGCATTGTATAATTATAAGACTTGTGTCTCTTTGAACAATTGTTTGGGGAACTATTAAAAGTTTCTTTAAGTAAAATAAATTTTAACACTTCCCCTTGATTTTTTAAAAATTTCATATCCTTAATAAAATTAAAAACAACATAAAATAAGCCTTTTTTTTAAGTGATAGTAAGTATGGAGACTTTACTGCATGACTCATGCTATTCTGCCTGCCTGGAGTAATCTCATTGATTATTTCTCTGACATTTCCATCTGTTGAAAGCCTATCCATTCCCAAAGACCAGGTCTCATGCTAAATCCTTCAGAAAGCCTTCCCTAGGGGGCAGGTAGGTAGCACAGTGGATAAAGCACTGGCCCTGGATTCTGGAGGACCTGAGTTCCAATTCAGCCTCAGGCACTTTACCCTCGGGGCCCCACCAAGGAAAAAAAAGCCTTTTCTGATTCCTCATCCTTCCACAGACTTTTGGAGGGGGGGGGACAAATTCATTCCCATTCTCTCTCCCTCTCCCTCTCCCTGCCTCCCCATACCTCTTCTCTCCCTCCCTTCCTCCTTCCTACCTCTTATGGCCCTTATTGCTTCTTTTGTTACTGGTTGATATCTTACTCTAACAAATCTTATTTCCCTTGCTAAAATTGAAGAATCTTGAGGGGAAGGACCAGATGTAATTTTTCTTCAATGCTTAAGATAGCACTAACGTCAGAGTCAGCATTTAATATATAAATTATTGAAATGAAAGAAAATCAAACTGTGTTGTCTTCTTCTCACCTTAAACTATATAGTGTGTCTTTTCTCTGTTTTTTTTTCCCCCTAATTCTTAAAAAGCTCATTTGTGTCAGGAACAATTTTGCTTTTGCAATTGAAAATGGCTATCATATGTCTAATTCTATTCCACTAGTATTTACTGGGGGTACACTCTATTTTCAGCATTGTATTAGATGTTGGGGGCAATGAGGAGGGGTCCAATAAAGGACGGCTAAGACACTGACTTCACAGGGCTCTTTTGCAGAATCAATTACAAAACAGTTACAAAGTGGCGAAAGGCAATTAAGTTACACAATATGTAGTGTAGACAATAAAAGCAACAGAAATTTAGAAAATGAAAACAAATCTGTCTGTTGTCATACTCTCTATTTAATCTTTATGCCCTCCCTATATTCTATATTCTCCAGCCAACTGATGCTACTATGATCTTCACATTGTTTTCAATCTTCCATCTCTCCCTTTCTACTGGCTCCTTCCCCCTTCCCTCCTGCTTATACACATAACCCATCCTTGCTTCTCCTTACAAAAGCAAAACAAAACAAAAATACATTCTACCCCTTGGCATGATGTGTACTCACCCTACTCCATACCTGGCCAGAATACTCTACCTTCTCCTCTCTACCTAACAACTTCTCTGATTTTCTTTAAGACCCAGCTAAAATATCAACATTCTTGTTGTTATTGCTGCTGTCCACCCCATACTCAGTCTCCTACTATATTTTCTCTGAGATTACCTTCCACCTATTCTTTATTTCTTATATGTGTGTGTTTACATATTGATTGCTCCAGGAGAAATGCAAACTGTTATACCTAATGTGAGTATGGAACTGAAGATTTCTAAGAATTCCTTAAGCCTCTTCCTTGAGTTTTATTTATTCCTTCTTTTAATGTAATAGGTAGGGGACAGCCAGGTGGCACAGTGGATAGAGCACCCGCCCTGGATTCGGGAGGACCTGAGTTCAAATCCAGCCTCAAACACTTGACACTTACTAGCTGTGTGACCCTGGGCAAGTCACTTAACCCCAATTGCCTCACCAAAATAATAATAATAATAAAATAATAATGTAATAGGTAGAATATATTTATGATAAGTAAGTTTTAATAAGTTATGGAAAATTTTTTGGAGTGATCATCATATATCAAAGCAAAAAATTTAAAAAAATCATTATAATGACATAAATGGAAAGTTTGATAAAATTCCAAGTTATTTTTTAACTATTAAATTCAAGTAAAGTTTCTGTGCATTTCAATATAAGCTAAGCTCCCTTTTTGCTTCTATTTTTCTGAATTTCAAGATAACACAAAATCTTGATCTAATGACTTCAAAGCAAAACCAAGTTGGCAAAACTGGCAGAGAAGACTGGGGCAGCTGTACCCAAAAGCTAAACATAAAACGAAAATGCTGATTAAGCTTCAAGTTGGAGAAGTGTGTTAGCAAGTGAAGACAGATGGTTCATGTAACTGTATTTCTTGATGGAACTTAATAAAAAAGCTTTATCAACGTGATGTAAGCATTTGAATAAAGTGGACCTTACAGCAGATAGTGCCATGTCCTGTAACCATGTTTATCAATGATCAGGAATTCAGTGTCTTGAATAGGGGAATAGCATTAATTTTAACCTTAAGATTCTCTTTGATTAAAGCATGTAAAATTTCTTTCAGACTGTAAATTGTCACCCAAAAGGAAACTTTTAAATAATTATGGGCAGTTACAAATTCCTTCTTTATTATTGCTATCACCACAGTTATTATTGCATTTTGACAACATGACAGCTATTTTTGGAGACATTTTAACATGTGACAGTGATGCAACTTTCAGATAGAATACTCAACTCTCTCTTATCTATAAAAGATCAGGCTCAATTCTCTGTTAAAAGCCACAGTGATACTGCTTAGCTTTACCTTTTAATGCCAACAGAATGGAATTACACTTGATTAGTAGAGAAAGCAGGCAAGGGGAAGGGTTGCAAAGAAGAAAAATTGCAGAACTACATGCCCAAGCCCTAACTTCTCTGAAATGAAATAACTCCTACCTAAATAATCTCCCTGCCAGAGTTATTCTTCCTTTGCTTTTAACAGCTGCACTATGGATTTTGGAAAGATAATGGAAGGCCTGAATGAAGAAAGCCACCTTCCGTGTCCTAAGTATAAAGACACTTACCCCTCCTTAAACTTTGCAAATTTTCCTTGCTTTTCACAGAGAGATCTAGAAATTAAAGTCTCATTGTGTAGAGAGGAATTGTTGTGATACCTCAGTAGGGTGGCTCTTTGTGTGAAGACTGTGTATAAATGCCCAAGATCAGTCTGTCAACAATTGTATAAAAATTCTGCAATGTTCCAGGTTGTATGATTAATCTATAACAGTACAGGGGGCAGTTAGGTGGCACAGTGGATAGAGCACTGGCCCTGGAGTCAGGAGTACCTGAGTTCAAATCCAGCCTCAGACACTTAACACATACTAGCTGTGTGACCCTGGGCAAGTCACTTAACCCCAATTGCCTCACCAAAAAAATAAAAAAAAATTTAAAAAAAATCTATAACAGTACAGAAATAGCTTAAAATAACAAAAAGAAACATTTAATATAACAATTTTCATGACAAATTTTCATGTAAATTTTAAATATTTACATATTATATGTTGTATACTGTATATTATGCATACATATATGTTACATTTCTCTATGTCTCTCTGAATCTCTGTCTCTATCTCTATCAGTATGTTCATCTCATCAATACAATACTCTTACCTATTTTTTGAAATGTCCAAAGCATATCACTATACTCTTGATGATCAGCCTAAATTACAAATACAACCTTCGCCAATCCACAAAATTTATGTTACTTTTAGGAATGTTTAAAAAATATCCCACAATTGTCCTTCGGGGTTAATTTGTATCTCTTAAGGTTAGCATCAGTGAAGACATAAGTACTTTAAAGAGGGCAACATTGTTATTGTATTAGTGAAAGAACACTGGGAGTTACCTCCGTCTCTAGCATTAGCATAACCCATAAAGTGAATTGTGGCTTTGTGCTGGGTACAAGGACATCTGTTGACCAGCAGGCATAATGCTTCAGTCTTTATATGATATGGGCAGTTTGCATCCTTTTCTTTTTATTACCTATGCTGCTCTATTCCTTTTCAAAGCATCAGTGAAGGACAACCGATTACTACAATGAATAGCAATTTTACTTAATCAACACTTTTTTTTTTTCTGTAGACCATGACCACATTAATTTATTTTCTGATGTGTTGGTGCTGTGCAGAAGCCCACGTTGGAGGAGGAGGAAGAATGAAAGTAAAACATTTACATTGTCCATATAATGGTCCTTGTGGTTAAAAACCCTTTGAGGTTTCTTTAGACCTTAGATGGGCTTTTTGGCCTTGGCCTGAAAATGTATGGTTGGGGGAAAATAAAATGAAAGACACGCTTCAGCTTTCATATTCTTTCCCATTTTTTAGTAAGTGAACAGTGATGTTACTGGGATATGCATTTAGTGGTATGATGCCATCTTCTTCTAATATAGGACTATGCTATGGGAAGCCCTTGTTAAGGATGAAAAATTATAAGTCATCTATCCTGAAGGACTTCTTACATGTAATAAATGTGATGTCAGATCTTCCATTTTAAGGGAATGTATATGTACACACATTTATTTGCATGTTTACATTATGGGTATATGTTTAAAGATGTATATATACATATATTCATATATTTTTTTTGCAATCTCCTCAGAAGGAATAAGTGTAAAAAGGAACTGTATCCACATAAATGAAACACAAGTTTTAGATTAGATTGCCCTGCTATCTTTTTTCCTCAGTAAATTACAAATTAATGTGCAGAAAGCTCACAGTGTTAGACAGAAGCACAGTCCACCTTTCTGAAAGTTTATATCAAAGGAATTATGCCTAGTTGCAAGCAGACAGCTAGGAACTAAAGAAATCTTACATCAATTGAGGAAATAATTTAGATAATGAATATGCTTAAGGTTATTTCCTTTATATGCAGTAGCTACATTTAGACGATGTTGAATAAAGTGATTTAATACCTAACATACACTGTATGGTCATCTTTAGAGATGAAGTTTCAAGTTTTATTCTCTCCCTTCTTCCTCCTCCTTCTTGAAATTGGAGTGCATTTCTAGGTCACCAATTAGCTACTCATATAAACATCCATTACGCCTTTATTATTAATTATAAATATAGGGATAGAAAGATGTTAGAGTAGGAAGGGAAGTCATAGGATACCTAGTCTAATCCCTTTATTTTATAGATAGGAAAACTGAGACATAAGGAGGTTGTGATTTAGCTATTGTCACAAATTGAAAACATCAGCAGTAAGATTTGAACCCAGAATCAGTGCTCTTAATAATATAAAAGTGTTCTGTCTTAGGTTTAGTTTTATTTTTAATTTTAATTTTTTTAGGAAGAAGCTTTTCATTAGAAATATAACCATTTGTTTTTCTTTCAAATGTAATTTTCACCAGTTAAATGTGAGCATTTCCTTAAATTATTGCTACTTTGGAGGCAGCATTGTGTTGCCTTGGATGATGGGACAGTCACTTCTGATGAGTGGCTAACTTAATCTCCATTTGCTTTATGCTTGGACTGGATTCTGAGCTTGTCCCTGAAGGACACCAATTAGGAATGACATTACTTTTAAAACATGTCCTTTTCCTAAGGACATTTCCCTTACTAGGAAAAGGATGAATGTCTCCAATACCTTCACCATAGAATGCTAGAAAGCTGACAGATGGTGAATCCTTTCAGTTATTTCCAACTTGGCCTGTATTCCAACAGAAAATACTCAGGGATTGAGTTATGCATCATGTTTGCATTTTCTTTTCATTTCCCATTTGAGACTTTCATGTTGTCAATTTTTTCCTTTTTTTTCTTTCTTTTTTCCTTTCCTTTCCTTTCCTTTCCTTTCCTTTCCTTTCCTTTCCTTTCCTTTCCTTTCCTTTCCTTTCCTTTCCTTTCCTTTCCTTTCCTTTCCTTTCCTTTCCTTTCCTTTCCTTTCCTTTCCTTTCCTTTCCTTTCCTTTCCTTTCCTTTCCTTTCCTTTCCTTTCCTTTCCTTTCCTTTCCTTTCCTTTCCTTTCCTTTCCTTTCTTTCCTTTTTTTTTTTTGCATGACTTCTTTCTGTTTTCTCTGAATTGCAGAATTTCAAGGTAAACAAAAAGCCTTATTATCGCCATTAGGGTTCAACTATGTGGACAAAAATAAGTACACAATAATAAAAGTACACAAAATAAGTACACAATATTTATGTTAAGAGATAGCTTAAAAATACATGTGAACCTAAACCATGACAGACAGTGTTAAATAGTAGAAGGATATAACACTTTGTGTTTTGGGAGATCTGTGTTCATATATTTTCTTTTATACCTACTATCTTTGTTACTGTGGATAAGCTGTTTCACCTCTTTAATACTACTTTTCTATAATGTGTGGTTATTTACCAATTATTGCTGTGAGGAATGTACTTTGTAAATCTGAAAGTACTCTATTAATGTGTTTTATTAAAAGAAGAGGGGAATATTTCTGAAATCTTTTGTGTGGGGGCATAAATTCTATACTTTGCATCATTGTATATTGCCCCCCTCAACAATAACAACAACAACAACAACAATGACAACAATAACAACAACTTCAGTTTAGTCATATATGTAATAGAGAATCCCTTGATCTTCTGGTTGGGGTTGGCTCCTTTGGCATTGAACCTGTAATTTCACTCTATGGAAAGGCATACATGTGCTCTCATCTTTTTTTTTTTTTTTTTGTGGGGCAGTGGGGGTTAAGTGACTTGCCCAAGGTCACACAGCTAGTAAGTGTCAAGTGTCTGAGGCCGGATTTGAACTCAGGAACTCCTGAATCCAGGGCCGGTGCTTTATCCACTGCGCCACCTAGCCACCCCATGTGCTCTCATCTTGCTCAAGGAATTATTAGACTAGCAACAAAAGGTTCACCAATCCAAAAGATCAAGGGTTTCCAAGATCTACCCACTATATTATACCTCAGTGTATTTTCCTTTGATATTCCAAAAAGTATCACTGAAATGCATTTATGGAATTAAGTAGACTCTTCACATAGTCTGAATATTCCAAATAATATTTATAATAGCTAATAATAATAATAACAAAAAATTATATAATACCTACTATGTACCAGGCACTGTGTTAAACACTTTATTTCATTTGATCCTTACAGCAATTCTATGAGGTAGTTGCTATTATTATCCCAATTTTATAAATGAGGAAACAGAGGATAAAGGATATACCCAGGGTCACAAAGATATTGTATCTGATCCCATATTTTAAATGGTGAGGTTTTTCTGACTCTAGGTTCAGTGCTCTATCTCCTATGCCACCTAAATGCTCATTTCTGTACTTATTTGAATTACTGAAAGTGTAAAGGATAACAACATTTAAGTGTTTGGAGGGATGTCAGTGGTCATCTTTTCCAACCCATTAGTGAAAGGAATCACCACTATAACATACTCAACAAGTGGTTATCCAAACAAACCTTGAGCCCCCACCTCTCAAAGTAGCTTGTGCCATAGAGATGAAGATACACAGAATAATCTTTAGTCATTGGCCTGTACTGCATTTGTTTTGTTTTGATTTTATAACAGCTCATTATTGACTAACAAGTGCTACTGGAATGCTTGTTTCACTTTATTGCTAATAGTTCAATCAGACTGAATAATCCAGGTGTAGCCAACTATTAGCAGAAATAGTATGACTGTTTACAAATATGATCCAGGAGGAGAGGATATCACAAGGAAATGTTTTACTCTTGTTTTCTACTTGTTCCAGCAGTTAAATACTCAGCAACTTGCTTTGGTCTGTGAATGTCCTTTGAAGCATGTACTGATAGCTCACTGGAGTTTGGGCCTCTTTTGGCTACTGAAGAAACAGTGCAGCAAAATGCAAATAATTTATGCTTTTGGAATGTAAATATAAATAATTTACTGAATGTACCAAGCAGAACTGTACATAATGTACCCACCCTACGCTACTCAAAACCCAGAGCAGCTGTTAGGTAGAGAATTGATGCTTTATATTGAAATAAGGCATAGCTAAAGAGCCTAATGCCATTGTAAGTAGCTACATTGAAGCCATTATAAAAAGCCACAGTCCCATTTGATATTCCCTTATTTTCTGAAAGTTTTGGTTTCATAACTGCTGCCTTCTTTGACATAGTACTTTCCATAATTCCTTAGCTACTCTTTCAACCTGGAAATAGATAGATAGATAGATAGATAGATAGATAGATAGATAGATAGATAGATAGATATAGATGTAGATATATAGCTATATATATGTATATAGACACACATATATGTATGTGTATATGTATTTATGTAAATATACATGCATTCACCTGTATTTTTGTAATGTATTTGTATGTGTACAAATATATATATGCATATACATATAAATACACACATAAGTATGTATTTGTATGTGTATTGTATATGGGTGTATCTTGGTCTTATTCCTCACCTTCTGATCCATGGGAAGAAGTTTCCTATTTAGCTTCTTTTCCTTAGTAATTCCTCTCTTTATTTTTTTTTTTGGCGAGGCAATTGGGGTTAAGTGACTTGCCCAGGGTCACACAGCTAGTAAGTGTTAAGTGTCTGAGGCTGGATTTGAACTCAGGTTCTCCTGACTCCAGAGCCAGTGCTCTATCCACTTCCTTAGTAATTTCTCAACCATTTTCCCCCTAGGGTTCCTCAACACCATCTCTGTGCTCTCATGCCCAGGTTTGCAGCATCTTCATTCTAGGTGTAGCCGTACATGATATCTCACTTCAACAATCCACCCATGTTTTTTCCCCACACAGACAGCTCTCTGTTCTATGGACCTCTAGCTCTCCTTGTATCCTTATTAAGGGTGAATAGTGGTGTTTCATTCTCATCTAGAGACTTGAAATTCTCTGCTTAAACCTAGTCAAGTTAAAATGGTTATGACTATAGGGGACCTGATCTAATTTAATACAAAAAGCCTTTTATTTCACTCTCATTATGTGCATAGCATTGTGCTAGGTGCTGGGAAGAAAGACAAATGAAAAAAAAAACCAATGTCTCTTCCTTCATGGATATTACATGGATATTACATTCTACTAGGCCAAGGGGATCAGAAAAGGATTCATGTCAAAAGAGGAACTTGGGATAAGTCTTAAAGTAAACTAGCAATTCTAAAAATTCTAAAGTGCTTATCATAGTGCTTGGCACATAGTGCTATATAAATGTTAGCTATTTGTATTATATTAATTATTGAACTAGGAATTCCCCTATAACCTATATTGTTATGCCCTCCATTATATACCACTCTATAGAGCAAAGTGTTTTTTTTTTCCTTTTTCTGTGAGGCTGATCTTTGCATGTGTTTTAAAACCAAGGCCAACAGATCCCCTAATTCCTTCCATGACAGAAGATTTGAGGTAAAGCTCTGTCCACAAAAGGTAGAAATTGAATAATCACTTTCTGACAATAATGCTGTGAAATAGCAACCCAACTTAATAGATAAAGGACATCAATCCTCAGAGGTGAAATTAATCAATCATTGAATCAAGACTTATTAAGCACCTACTATGCGTTAGGCACTGGGCTAGTGCTAGATTATTTATCCAAATTCCCAGAGTTAGAGAGTGACAGACCTAAGTCTCCAACCCAGGTCTTTTGGTCTTAAGACCAACACTCTTTCCACTATACTAAACCCAAAGGAATGATTATCTAATATTGTGTACTTCATGTCTTGGGTAATTCAATGGAACAGAATTTAGAGGAGTGCTGGAAACGATAACCTTCAAATCATATCGCGTAGCCTGTTCCACTTTCATATAAAGCTAATAATAGATATGCCTTCTCCTGATCCTGAAAATAGTAACAACTAAGTATATAATACTTTGTCATATATGTCTTTCAACTTATAGCTGGAAGAGAACTAGATGAGGAAACAAGCCCTTATTTGATCCCCACAACAACTATATGCATTATAATCATCCCTATTTTCCAGATGAGGAAAATGAGGCTTGACCACATTAAGTAAATAAATGTCAGAGGAAGAAGTTGAATGAAGGTCTTATCTGATTACAAGTCCAGTATTTTCTTTTCCTCATAGGTAGTACATGGCTAGGTTCTTTGCTTCTTAATGTCTCCATGATTCTTTTTTCATTCCACAAAACACCATTGATTTACAGGCAAAGAAGAGCCCATGCTGTTGGTCAGTCACACTCTATTTCAGGGACATGGGTTTAGTACAGACCCTATATGGCTGCATTTTTGAAGGATGATTAAGATGGCTCAGGAACTGAGAACTAAGTTAAGCTGCCTGACAAACACTGGAGAGGCAGTACCTCTTTGGGAACTTTCTGAAGAATGGGGATTGGAATGAATCCAGTGATCTTAGAAGCCTCTCAAGGTTTTTGGCTTTCCCTCCAAAAGGCATCCATGAGAGCCAATCAGGCTAATGTCTCTAGTATGCTTTCAAGCTTTTCACTAATCATCCCAATGCTCTGTGATGACAGTAAGTGTATGCAATCTTTCAGGAATGTTAAATGCCTACCTCCTGTCTAACCCAGTCCTAAAAAGTAAACCCTCACATGTTTGTCATCTTCAGAATCAGATTCTAAAAAGCATAAGTGATCTAAAAGGAAGCTAGTCTTAGAACAGTTGACTTTTTTTCTACAATTCAGCACCATCTAAGGCCCTTGACAAGATACTTAACCTTTCTTGGACTCAATTTCCTAACCGGCAAAATGGGACTAGTGACACCTGCCTTCTGTCACAAGTTAGTTGTGAGGTTCAAATTGAAATATTGGATATTGAAAGATTTTGCAAGGTTCATTTCAAGTAAATATATAGAGGAAAAAAAGTTAGCTGTTGAACAAAAAGGAAAGTGAGATGTCTTTGGGACTTTTCCCTCCTAAACATCTTATGATTGTTTGATGCTATTCCCTGATGCTTTACCTAATTATGGTATATCTCTTTTGAGGGTTTGCTCACTTATAATATAAGGGAACATACAGTCAATGTAAAGCTAAAACATGGATAAAATTTACTCTGAACCAGTACAAAATGTTCAATAGAAAAGGACCATGGGAAATCCACATGTAAAACTGTTATGTTTATATAATGGCATTTGTGTCTCCAATAACACAGCAAATCATATTCTCTGAAGTTGTTACTTATCCTCCAAAATATTTACAGGCAAAGAAAGTTAAAGTGTTAGAATTAAGGCCCAAGGGGCAGTTAGGTGGCACAGTGGATAGAGCACCGGCCCTGGAATCAGGAGGACCTGAATTTGAATCCGGCCTCAGACACTTAACACTTACTAGATGTATGACTCTGGGCAAGTCACTTAACCCCAATTGCCTCACCAAAAAAATGAAAAAAAAATTATGGCCCAAAAAGTCTTATTTTGGAATATAGAATGCACTGCTCCCTTCCTCCATCTCTTCTGGCCTCAAATCCATCATAATTGTGTTTTGGAGCTATTATCCATAAATTAATATTGTATATTTACATTTTTTGACTGTGCCTAAATCCATTAGACACTTTCATTCCTTCTACAAAAATATGTCATTTGCCACAGGAGCCCTCCCTAGTAGAAAATCATTCTAAGAATCAAGAGAAACAGTGTAACCCACAGTCCAAAACATCTGGGATTAAAATGAAGTCAACTTGGTTATCGAGTTGTACAAAGAAAGTTAATAGATCCTGGACCCATTTAAACATACATTTTCTTGGTACTTTGCTCTTCGACCATTTTTTTTTAATTCCCTTTGATCACTGAGATTTCTATAGTTCTGACCTTGAACCTAACTCCTGTCTTTGTACTCTACCTCCTATAATCTTTTGTTTCAAAAGATCTACCCTTACTGTCAAATTGTAATTACTCTAACTGTAACCACTGGAGTTTGCTATGCCTGTTGCAGACCATTCTAACATATCTTCTCAACAGAAATCTATTTATAGTAACTCCTCTCTAGACCTGCACTTGGCCTTATCCTTTTAGAGACGTAGGGAAAAGCTTATTCAATGAATGCTCATTTATGCCTGAACTCTTTGTCCTCCTTCTACTTTCTTCCTGATTTGCCACTCTGAAGAAAACTCCACCCTAAGTATCTACTCTCTTGATTTTTGACTCCTCTAGAATCACCATTTTAGGAAGGACCATACCAGTTTTTCCTCTCATGATATTTGGATATGTTTTATCTTTGTTGCCTCCTACTATGCCTTGATATCTATACTTTCCTTCCTCCTTGCAGCTCCCCTATATATGTAACATATTATATTTCTGTGTGTGCTCTCTATGAGATATAACATGTGAAATATTCACTCATTAGAATATAAGACACTTGATCTTACTTATTTTTCTCATATTTATATCCATATTACTTAAAACAGTCCATGGCACTGTGTAATTTAAAATTCTAAATGTGGGTCCTAATCTGTTCCCCCAGTTTTGGGGGAAACTGACTAAAATCACTGATAAAATGAGTTTAGGTTTTTAAGGGTTTGTTGAAAGATAGAAAGAGAAAGATTGAGAACAGAATTCCTACAGCCTGGCAATCATATCTTTCCTCAATTTTCCTGTGAAATCCTCTGGAATCTCTCTCCCTCTCCTCTACCACAGTGAAGTCAGGAACCAAAAGAGACAGCGCTCTTTGTGCTCTTTACATAGGCTCTCCTACCTCCTTCTTCTCACCTCCCAGAAATGGGAGGTTCTTCAAGCTGGTTGGTTGACTGGGCCGGAAGTTCAAAGTTTTTTTTAGATTCTGAGAAGCATGCTCTCTTAAGTACTCTCAAATACCAGTCAGATGTGCTTAGAATCTAGTCAACTACTGATCCAGTCAAATCAGCCAGTAATCCACTCAGGTGGGCTCCTGAGTATCTGCTAAATCTCATCTATCACATTCCATTATCTTGACAGCACATAAGTGGTACTTGTTCTTCATTCATTTTTCAGTCATTTCTGACACTTGATAACTCCACTTGGGGTTTTCTTAACAAATATACTAGAGTAGTTTGCCATTTTCTTTTCTTTATTTTTTGTTTGTTTGTTTTGTGAGGCAATTGGTGTTAAGTGACTTGCCCAGGGTCATACAGCTAGTAAGTGTCAAGTGTCTGAGGCAGGATTTGAACTCGGGTTCTCCTGACTCCAGGGCCACTGCTCTATTCACTGCGACACCTAGCTGCCCCTGCCATTTCCTTTTCTAGCTCATTTTACAAATGAGGAAACTGAGGCAAACAGGATTAAGTAACTTGCCCAGGGTCATACAGCTAGTAGGTATTTGAGGTCAGATTTGAACTCAGAAAGGTAAGTCTTCCTGATTCCAGGCTCAACACTCTATCCGCTGTGCCACCTAACTACTCTATGTGCTGCTTAATAAATTCTCTATTATTTATCTATCCTGTTTGTGGATCTATGTATTTATTATCTATCTGTCAATCATATATCATATATCATATCTTGTCTCCAGGAGTCTCTTTGACATCTTGAAAAGAAATCTTCAATTTCACCAGGAAACAGTGCCTCACTTTAAGGAGCAAGATTAGCAGATGGAGAAAAGTGAAGACCTTAAAAAGTTTCTTTAGTGACAGGGAAGAATGAGCTGCACCCTCAGAAGAGGATAGTAGGGTCAGGGCTCCTACATCCAAAGCTTCCAAGAATAATATGAATTGGTCTCAGACCATAGAGGCAATCAAAAAGGACTTTGAAGATAAAGTAAGATAGGAAGAGGAAAAAATGGAAAGAGAAATGAGAGTGATACAAGAAAGTCATGAGAAAAAAGTGAACAGCTTGAAAAGCCAAATTGGCCAAATGGAAAAGGATGTAGAAAAGAAATGATTCAAGTACTGTGGAGCCACAGTCAAGATAGCACAAGATTTAGCCACTTCTACATTAAAGGACTGGAGGGCATGGAATATGATATTTCAGAGGGCAAAGGAATTGGCATTACAACCAAAACCCTAGAGAAGCATAAAAAGGTAAAGAGGAAAAAGAAATTAAGAGGGATGTTAAAAGATTAAATTGTTTATATTGCTACATGGGAAGATGATACCTCTAATTCATAAGAACTCTCTCAGTATTAGGATGATAGAAATAAATTTAGACTGAGGGCACATGAGGGAATTGATTATGAAAGGATGATATAAGCTAAGTATTTACTTTTTTGTCTATCTTTTTTGTGGAATGGTTGGAGTTGGGTGATATGCCTGGGGTCATGCAGTGGGTGAATGTCTTATATCTGAGGCTGGATTTGGGCCAGGGTCCTCCTAGGTCCGGGGTGGGTACTTTGTCCACTGTGTTACCCAACTGCCCCATGATGATATATTTAGGGTAAAAATTGAGGGGTGAGAAGAATGCACTGGGAGAGTGGGAAGGGGAGAGTTAGCATGGGGGCAAAATCCTACATGAAAGAAACAGGAAAGGACTTATGCAGTGGGGGGAGAGATGGGGGAGGAACAGGACAGTAAAGGAACCTTATACTCCTCTGAATAGGCTCAAAGACCTTAATCTTATCAGAATTGGCTGAAAAGGATGGAAGAACATACACACTCAATTTGGTGGAGTAATCCATCTAACCCTGCAGGAAAATAGGAGGGGAAAGGGATAAGGAGGGAGGGGTAAAAGAAGGGAGGGCAGATTGTGGGAGGGACAGTCAGACGCACATCCCTTTTGAGGAGGGATAGGGTGAAAGAAGATGAATAATAGAGTAAATATCATGGGGAAGGGAATAGAACAGAGGGAAACAGTGAACAACAGTAACTGTGAAAAAGAGAAAAGGGGGAAAAAGTACAAAAATATTTATAGCAACTCTTTGTGATGGCTAAGAATTGGAAATTAGATGGAATGTCTATCAATTAGGAATGACTGAACAAGGTGTTGTATATGATTGTTATGGAATATTATTGTACTATAAGAAATGATAAGCAAGTTGATTTCAGAAAAACCTGGAAAGACTCATATGAACTGATGTATAGTGAAGTGAAAGACTTAACTGCTCTCAGCAACACAATGATCCCAGACAATCCCAAAGCACTAATGAGGAAGCATACTAACCACCTGCAGAGAAAGAACTGATATTGATTGAACACAGACTGAAACATGCTATTCTGCACTTTCTATTTTTTTACTTGTCTTTTTATGTAAAATAACTAATATGGTAATGTCTTGCATAATTGCACATGTATAATCTATATTAATTGTTTGCAACCTTGGGGAGGGAGGAGGTTAGGGAGCTAGGGAATAAGAGAAAGATAGAATTTAGAACTCAAAACTTAAAATAAAAACCTTTATAGACTGGCCACTTCCTACCTTTCCAGTCTCCTGATACATTACTCCTTAAAACCCAGGGACACTGACTTCCTTGCCTTTCCTCAAACAATGACACACTTTTTCCTAACTGGACATTTTCACTAGCTGTGTCCTGTGATTCTTTCCTCATCTCTATCTAATTTGTCAGTTCCTTGGCTTCCTTCAAATCTTAAATTCCCCACTTCTGTGAGAAGTCTTTTTCAAGGCCTTTATTCTTAGTGTCTTCCCTCTGAAGTGACCAACCCTTAACTCATGTATATTTTGTTTGTACATAGTTAATTGCCTCTGCCCCCCCCCCACAAATGCACACAACTGTGAGCTTCAGAGAAGGCACTATCTTTGCATTTCTTTGTATCCTCAATGTTTAGTTAGTATATTCTCTAACACTTAGTAGGCACAATAAAATAAATGCTAGTTGACTGACATCTCTTTAAGTCTTTTGGTCCAGTGGTCCTGTGAGACATATGATATCATTAACCCCATCTTACTGATGAGTAGACTGAGGTTCAGAGACATTAATAATGACTTGCTTAGATTCATTGATGATGATGATAATGACTTGCTAGAGTCACAAATCTTTTTTTTATGAGATATTTTATTTTTTCCGTTACATGTAAAGATAGTTCTCAACTTTTGTTTATACATACTTTACAATTTCAGATTTTTCTCCCTCCCTCCCCTCCCTCCCCCCTCCCCTAGACAGCAGGTAATCTGATATAGGTTATATCTATATATCTCTATACATATACATATAGATATATATATATACACACACATATATATATACACATAATAACATTAATCCTATTTCTGCATTAATCCTGTTACAAGAGAAAGAATCAGAGCAGTGATGCAAAACCTCAAAATAGAAAAAAAAAACAACAGCACCCAAAACAAAAGAAATAATATGGTTCAATCAGCATCTATACTCCACAGTTCTTTCTTTCTTTTTTTTTCTTGGATTTGGAGATCCTCTTCTATCATGAGTTCCCTGGAACTCTTCTGTACCATTGCACTGGTGAGAAGAATATAGTCCATCACAGTAGGTCAACACTCAATGTTGATGATACTGTGTACAATGTTCTCCTGGTTCTGCTCATCTCACTCATGATCAGCTCACGTAAGACCCTCCAGGTTTCTCTGAACTCTTCCTGCTCATCATTTCTTACAGCACAATAGTATTCCATTGTATTCATATACCACAACTTGTCCAGCCATTCCCCAATTGATGGGCACCCCCTCAACTTCCAATTCCTTGCTACCACGTAAAGAGCAGCTATAAATATTTTTGTACATGTGGGTCCCTTTCCCCCTTCCTTGATCTCCTTGGGCAAAAGACCTAAAAGTGGGATCGCTGGGTCAAAGGGTATGCACAGCTTTATCGCTCTTTGGGCATAATTCCAAATTGCTTACCAGAATGGTTGGATCAGCTCACAGCTCCACCAACAATGCATTAGTGTTCCAATTTTCCCACAGCCTCTCCAACATTTATTATCTTCCTTTTTTGTCATTTTAGCCAATCTGATAGGTGTCAGGTGGTACCTCAGAGTTGTTTTAATCTGCATCTCTCTAATCATTACAGATTTAGAGCATTTTTTCATATGGGAATAGATAGCTTTGGTTTCTTCATCAGAAAACTGCCTGTGCATATCCTTTGACCATTTCTCAATTGGGGAATGACTTGGATTCTTATAAATTTGATTTAATTCCCTATATATTTTAGAGATGAGGCCTATATCAGAAGCACTGGCCTCAAAAATTGTTTCCCAGCTTTCTGCCTCCCTTCCAATTTTGGATGCATTGCTTCTGTTTGTACAAAAATTTTTTAATTTAATATAATCAAAATCGTCCACTTTGCATTTTATAATATACTCTATCTCATGTTTGGTCAAAAACTGTTCTCCTTTCCAAAGATCTGATAGGTACACTATTCCTTTCTCTCCTAATTTACCTATGGTATCACCTCTTATGTCTAAATCATGTATCCATTTTGACCTTATTTTAGTATAAGGTGTAAGATGTTGGTCTAAGCCTAATTTCTGCCATACTATCTTCCAGTTTTCCCAGCAGTTTTTGTCAAATACTGAGTTCCTATCCCAGAAGCTGGAGTCTTTGGGTTTATCAAACACTACATTACTAGTGTCATTTACTACTGCATTTCCTGAGCCTAGCCTATTCCATTGATCTACCACTCTATTTTTTAGCCAGTACCGGATAGTTTTGATGACTGCCGCTTTATAGTAAAGCTCCAGGTTTGGTACCGCTAACCCACCTTCCTGTGAATTTTTTTTTCATTATTTCCCTGGATATTCTTGATTTTTTGTTTTTCCAGATGAATTTTGTTATTATTTTTTCTAGCTGTATAAAATAATTTTTAGGTAGTCTGATTGGTATGGCGCTGAATAAGTAAATTAATTTAGGCAGTATTGTCATTTTTACTATATTAGCTCTGCCTATCCATGAGCAATTGATATCTTTCCAATTATTTAGATCTGATTTGATTTGTGTGAAGAGTGTTTGGTAGTTGTGTTCATAGAGTTCCTGGGTTTGTCTTGGCAAGTAGACTCCCAAGTATTTTATATTACCTACTGTTACTTTAAATGGAATTTCTCTTTCTATCTCTTGCTGCTGGACTTTGTTGGTCATGTATAGAAATGCTGATGATTTATGTGGATTTATTTTATATCCTGCTACTTTGCTAAAGTTGTTAATTGTTTCAAGTAATTTTTAACTTGATTCTCGAGGATTCCTTAAGTATACCATCATATCATCTGCAAAGAGTGATAGTTTTGTTTCCTCCTTGCCTATTCTAATTCCTTTAATTCCTTTCTCTTCTCTGATTGCTAAAGCTAACATTTCTAGGAGAATATTAAATAATAGGGGTGATAATGGACATCCCTGTTTCACTCCTGATCTCATTGGGAAGGCCTCTAATTTATCTCCATTGCATATAATACTTGCTGATGGCTTTAGGTAGATACTGTTTATTATTCTAAGGAAAGCTCCCCCTATTCCTAAACTCTCTAGTGTTTTTATTAGGAATGGGTGCTGTATTTTGTCAAAAGCTTTCTCTGCATCTATTGAGATAATCATATGATTTTGGTTGGTTTTCTTATTGATGTGGTTGATTATGTTAATAGTTTTCCTAATGTTGAACCAGCCCTGCATTCCTGGTATAAATCCCACCTGGTCATAGTGTATTATCCTGGTGATCACTTGCTGTAATCTCCTTGCTAATATCTTATTTAAGATTTTAGCATCAATATTTATTAGGGAAATTGGTCTATAATTTTCTTTCTCTGTTTTTGCTTTGCCTGGTTTTGGTATCACCACCATATTTGTGTCATAAAACGAATTTGGTAGAACTCCTTCTTCACCTATTTTTCCAAATAATTTGTATAATATTGGAATTAATTGTTCTTTAAATGTTTGGTAAAATTCACCCGTAAACCCATCTGGCCCTGGGGATTTTTTCTTAGGGAGTTCATTAATAGCTTGTTCAATTTCTTTTTCTAATATGGGTTTATTTAAGGATTTTATTTCCTCTTCAGTTAACCTGGGCAGTTTGTATTTTTGTAAATATTCATCCATTTCATTTAGATTGTCAAATTTATTGGCATACAGTTGGGCAAAATATTTCCTAATTATTGCTTTAATTTCCACTTCATTGGTGGTAACATCACCCTTTTCATTTTTGATACTGGTAATTTGGTTTTCTTCTTTCTTTTTTTTAATCAAATTAACCAATATTTTATCTATTTTATTGGTTTTTTCATAAAACCAGCTCTTAGTTTTATTGATTAATTCTATAGTTTTTTTGCTTTCAATCTTATTGATTTCTCTTTTAATTTTCAGGATCTCTAATTTAGTGTCTAATTGGGGATTTCTAATTTGTTCTTTTTCTAGCTTTTTAAGTTGCATGCCCAATTCATTAATCTCCTCTTTCTCTTTCTTATTCATGTAAGCATTTAGAGCTATAAATTTTCCCCTAAGCACTGCTTTGGCTGCATCCCATAGATTTTGGTATGTTGTCTCATTATTGTCATTCTCTTGGATAAAGTTATTGATTGTTTCTATGATTTCTTGTTTGGCCCATTCATTCTTTAGAATGAAATTATTTAGTTTCCAATTGATTTTCATTCTACTTTTCCCTGGCTCTTTCTTACATGTAATTTTTATTGCATCATGATCTGAGAAGGATGCATTTACTATTTCTGCCTTTCTACATTTGACTATGATGTTTTTGTGCCCTAATACATGGTCAATTTTTGAAAATGTGCCATGTACTGCTGAGAAAAAGGTATATTCCTTTCTATCCCCATTCAATTTTCTCCAGACATCTATCATGTCTAACTTTTCTAGTAATCTATTCACCTCTTTCACTTCTTTCTTATTTATTTTTTGGCTAGATTTATCTAATTCTGATAGGGGGAGATTCAGATCCCCCACTAGTATAGTATTACTGTCTAATTCCTCTTGTAACTCATTTAACTTCTCCTCTAAGAACTTGGATGCTATACCACTTGGCGCATACATATTCAATATTGATATTACTTCATTATCTATAGTACCTTTAAGTAAGATGTAATTTCCTTCCTTATCTCTTTTAATGAGACCTATTTTTGCCTGCACTTTGTCTGAGATAAGGATTGCTACCCCTGCCTTTTTTACTTTAGCTGAGGCATAATATATTCTGCTCCAGCCTTTTACCTTTACTCTGTGTGTATCTCTCTGCTTCAAATGTGTTTCTTGTAAACAGCATATTGTAGGGTTCTGGTTTTTAATCCACTCTGCAATTCGCTTCTGTTTTATAGCAGAGTTCATACCATTCACATTCACAGTTATTATTACTGACTGTCTATTCCCCTCCATTCTATTTACCCCCTTTGTACTTTTCCCCCCTTCTTTCACCCTATTCCTCCTCACCGACGTTTTACTTCTTACCCCTGCCTCCCCCAATCTGCCCTCCCTTTTTATCACCCCCCTCTCTTTTCTTTACCCTTTTCTCCCTTGCTTTTGTCCTCCCTTCTATCAGTCCCCCCCTTTCCCTTCCCCTTTTGTTTCCCTAAAGAATGAGTTAAGTTTCTTTATCCCAATGAACGTATATGTTATTCCCTCTTTGAGTCAAATCTAATGAGAATAGGATTGAAACCATGTTCCCCCCTCCTTTCTTTCCCTCTATTATAATAGGTTTTTTTCCACCTCTTCATATGATATAATTCATCCCATTCCACCTCCCCTTTCCTCTCCTCCCCATAGACTCCCTTTTTATCCCCTTAATTCTTTTGTATCATCACATCAAAGACAATTTATATTTATACCCTCTATATAAAGTCCTTCTCTCTGCCCAAATACATTTACAGTTCTTAAGAGTTATGAGTATTATCTTCCTGTGTAGGGATATAAACAGTTTAACCTAATAGGGTAACTTTTTTTTCCCCCTCTGTTTACCTTTTTAAACTTCTCTTGAGTCTTGTATGTTGAGATCAAATTTTCTATTCAGTTCTGGTCTTTTCACCAGGAAAGATTGAAAGTCCCCAATGTCATTAAATGTCCATCTTTTCCCCTGAAAGAAAATGCACATTTTTGCTGGGTAATAGATTCTCGGCTGCAATCCAAGCTCCTTTGCCTTCCGGAATATCATATTCCAAGCGTTGCGGTCCTTTAATGTTGAAGCTGCCAGGTCCTGAGCAATCCTGACTGTGGCTCCATGATATTTAAATTGCTTCTTTCTGGCTGCTTGGAGTATTTTCTCCTTCACCTGATAATTCTGGAATTTGGCTACAATATTCCTTGGAGTTTTCCTTTTGGGGTCTCTTTCAGGAGGTGATCGATGGATTCTTTCAATGATGATTTTATCCTCTGATTCTATGATATCAGGGCATTTCTCCTTAATAATTTCCTGGAATATGGTATCTAGATTCTTTTTCTGGTCATGGCTTTCAGGCAGTCCAATGATTCTCAAATTGTCTCTCCTCGATCTGTTTTCCAGATCAGTTGTCTTTCCAATGAGGTATTTCACATTTTCTTCTATTTTTTCATTTTTTTTATTCTGCTTGACTGATTCTTGGTGTCTCATGGATTCCTTATCTTCCAACTGTCCCACTTTAATTTTTAAGGCATTGTTTTCTTCAGTGAGATTATGCACCTTTTTTTCCATTTGGCTAAGTGAATTTTTTAAGGTATTGTTTTCTTCAGTGAGATTATGCACCTTTTTTTCCATTTGACCAAATGAATTTTTTAAGGCTTTGTTTTCTTCAGCTTCCTTTTCCAAGCTGCTGATTCTTTTTTCATAGTTTTTTTGTTTTGCTTTCATTTCTCTCCCCATTTTTTCTTCTACCTCTTGCAATTGATTTTTAAAATCCTTTTTGAGCTCTTCCAGGAAGGCTTTTTGTTCTTGAGACCAATTCACCTTCCCTTGTGAGGCTTCAGATGTAGACAGTTTGAGGCTATTGTCCTCATCTGAGTTTGTGTTGGCTTCTTCCCTATTGATACAGAAGCTCTCGATGGAGAGGGCTCTTTTTTGCTTCTTACTCATTATTGCAGCTTATTTATTTATTCTTTAAGTTGAGGTCTGCTCTGGGGTCACCAGGGTCCCTGTTTTGGGCTTCTTGTGCAGGTGTATAGGTGCTGTGTGACCCGGCTTTTACTCTGAGGCCTTTATGGTGTGTGGAGATCCCCCGCCCTGCACTTCCTGTCTGAGTGCGCTCGGCCAGCCAGGCGCCAGACCCTGGCGTCTGATCCCGCCGTTCGTGGCCCTCTCGGCCGGTGCAGGTAGGTTTTTCCACTGTCCTTCTTGGCCGCCAGATTTTTGAACCAGGTTCCGGGAGCCTCAGTTGTTCGGCTGTGGCCCGCAGCTCCTGCTGACTTGCCCCGACCCCCTTGGCGCTGGGTTGCTGCCCTGCACTGGGCCTCCCTTTTGCCCGAGTCAGGCCGACCTTTTCCTGAAGTCTTCTAAATTATCTCTGGTTGGAGGACTGTGTCTCTCTGTCTCTTTGCAGGTTCTGTAGTTTCAGAATCCGTCCAGAGGCTTGATTTAATGTTCGTTTTGAGGGAACAGAAGGAGAGCTCAGGCAGCTTGCTGCTTCCTCTCTGCCATCTTGGCTCCGCCCCTAGAGTCACAAATCTAATAAGAGTCTGGGAACAGAATTTGTACTTAGCTCTTCTTAAAATGTAGTCTATAAGTCTATTTAGTTGTAAATAGTAGTCAGGAGCTTTAATTTGGCAAAGAATATAGTGAAGCCAGGGGCATCCTTATAGCCAGGAAAAATCAAAACACTGACTGCTTGTTGTGCAGGTGAACATGGGGACACAGAATATTCTATTATCTATTTTCTGACAAAATTATTATGACCTCCTGAATATACTAAGGACTCAGAGATTTTAAGGAAAACTGTATGGTTTGTGATGTTAGAGGAAGCGTTGTCTTTATGATGAGTTTCTCATTAGAGTTCTCTTTTTGAGAACTACCAACTTTATAACGTAGGGAAAGGATGAGAATTATTCTTTTGCTATGTAACTGTGCCACTCAATTTTTCTTCACCTTGATGTTCTCATCTGTAAAATGGCAGTGATGATTCCTAGTCTACTCACCTCATAGGGTTGCTATATGCATGCTAATTAACAACAAGAACTTCCAGGAATTTAATAAGTTGCAAGAAAGTGGACAATCTTTGGCTGCCCATACCTCTGCAGAGGGCGCGCTGGTGCCCTCTTGGACAGAGAGTTTCCACCTCCCTCCCAGACTTACTTCTTGCAAGCAGCAGCAGGAATTTCAAGATGGAGATAGGGTTTTGTGCTGCAGCACCATAATTCATATTTCTTTTTAGTTTAATGCACTGAGGGCCTGAGAGTTTCCCTGATTAGCATGACACTTCCCAGCATGTCTGCAGCTTCAGATCACTGTCAATTTTGGTATAATTATAGCAGCTATTTTTAAAAAGCTCTAATAAAAATAAACCTGAAATAGGCCTGTTGATTAAATTGCCCTTTGTTATGGCTCCTTTTAAAAACATCCATCAATACCGTTACAATGTAAGGTGTTGATCCCCCTCATAGCTCACTTCTCTGAATCTGTCATTATATATTTATAAAGATGTTCATTTAGATGACTTGCAAATACATCTCTTCAATAGTATATCTTTTTAAAGTAACAATATGGGTTTTGAAAAAAATATATATTGCATATTAGATACTTTTAGAAGGTACAAGGTTATTTCTATGAATCAGGGGTTAGAAACTTTGTGGACTTCTGAAAGAATATTGTGATAACTATTTCAATTTAATATGTTTCCTTTGTTATCAGATATATTTTATTATATGTATTTAAAATATTATTAGGTATCTGCGGATATTAAGCACAGTGCCTAGAACATGAAAGATGTTTAATAAATGCATATTTACTGACTTACAACAGACCGAAAAAAGGTTTCATGACACAAAGTTGTTCAGTAACCCTTTCAATAGACACTTCTTCCAATGGGTACATCTTCTAGTGACACAATCTATAGGACCCCTATATGCCTTGGTTGATGCGGATTATGAATTGCTTTACTCCCCCTTTCCTCATATGTGCATCCCTTTTCTACCCCCTTCCTTCTTTCACCACCCCTTACATTTTCCTTCTTTCTCCATTTCCTCTTCTCCCTTCCCCCCATCACCTCCTGCCCAACTCTTTTCTTCCTCCTCTTTGTCTAGTCTCTTCTTCTTTCCTAAAATTCACCCATCAAAACATAGCTAGGTTGGTTCTTGGTAAAAGATTAAATCAACTAGTGATAGGACTAAAAATTTTTCTACATGGAGCCTGCTTTCTTCTGGCATTGCCTTTTGGAACTAAAGCTTACTTGCACATCTCATAGAAGTGTGGGGATTTTAATTTAAGTGGTTAAGCTGGTATGTAAGGGTGCTCATGTGCATAAAATACAAATCATATAGCATCCATATGTGTGAGAAAATCATGTCTTAATAGAGTTTGGATATATTCTACATCTTTGTGAACCACAATGAGATGTGGAGACTCCTTTAGTTGACACCATCAACTTCCAAAGTAAATGCTATAGCAAATGACTGCCAAATGGGAGAATCCTTCTCAGCTTAAAAGATGTTGTAGGAATACACATAAACAATGAAAAGTATGTTACTTGTGAGAGATTAACTCCCACTTTCCTGTCTGATTCATCGGTCTTGACCTCAAAGGTATTATGAAAATCTGGGTAAGAAAGCAGAGGACTAACTAAACTTTTTGAGTTCTTTGAAAGATTTCTTCATTGTGCATATGTTATTTGAAATACCATCAAGTTTTTTCAATTTGTATAAGGGAAGAACTTAGAGCTGAAAACCTGAGGATAAATGTACCTTGAAAATTCCAACATGTCTTTGGTAGATCTCCACAAAATTTTTTTGCTACTTCTGTTAGGCCATACACAATACTTGCTGGGTTATACTGCCCCCAAATTGATGACTATATCCACATGATTGCTAAACCTAGAACCAGGCTTAGTGGTGCCTTAGCCCAGGCCTCAGGTCTCAGGCTTGACTTAGAAGAACCAAGAACATACTTAGGATGTGTGATATCATCATATGTGCTCAGTACTTTCTTATTGTGTGCTTTTCATCTTCTTGTGTCCATGAAAAGCTGTATTTCTTTGGAGACCTTTCATTTCATTGGCATCCTTTTATGGCAATCTGCTGAAGTCTATTGATAGACTAGTCAGACTCATGTTTTTATTTTCTTTGTGTTTTTTTGTTTCTTTGTTTTAAGCAGGGCAATGAGGGTTAAATGACTTGGCCAAGGTCACACAATTAGTGTCAAGTGTCTGAGGTCATATTGAACTCAAGTCCTCCTGAATCCGTGACCTATGCTTGATGCATTGTGCCACCTAGCTGGTCCAAGTCTCATGTTTCTAAATGCATAAAGAAAAATACATAGACTTACAAAGGAAGCCAATTATGTTGAAAGAATTAGCATACCTCTTTTCATGAAAGTTATGCTATAGCCGGACATGTCTATTAGATATTCTGTAAACTCAATACTCTGTGTCCTACCTTCATTCATTTTTTTTGGTTAGGTATGCCAGACACATGGATTATACTTCTTCATATCTGGCTGTCTGAATTCTTGTCCATCTAAAGGTGTCATCTCCTCTAGGAAATTTTCCCTTATTATCCACTTGGATGTTCCTGATCTCTCCTTCCTCAGTTGTTCTTTTCTCCTACTTATTTGTGAGCATATTGTATTCCACCCAACTACCCTCCTTCCTCACCCCATACAGTAAAATATAAAGTGCTTAAGAGGATGAAAAATAGCATTTTTGTACATTAGCGCTTAACATAATGTCTTGGGCATGCTAGGTGTTTAAAGTATGAGTTGAATGCTATTGAATGCAATTGAAATAGAGAATCAATCCATATGAGACTCAGGTTTTAGTCTCAGTTTGATCATTTATTAGCTATGAGACCATAGATAAGCTACTTGGTTCTCTTATCTTGAAAATTAGAATGTTGGACCAGTGATTCATGAAGATCTTTCACACTCTATTATTTTTGATTCTCTGATCACAAGGTTGGTAATGTCCAGTGCCAAAGAAAGAATACAGAAGATGAAGAATAAAAAAAATGCAATGATTTGCAATAAGAAAGCTATTGATAAACTTGGAATATGTCATTTTAGTAGTTTTCGGAAGAGAACCCAGATTTAAAGGAATTGAGGAGTAAGAAGACATGTTTCTAATAGCAGGGTCAGAATCAGTTCCTTTAATGTACTGGGGACACTTTTCATAAGATAGACCTTTAGGTCTTCATATCTTTCTTTTTTTCTTTCTTTCTTTTTTTTAATTTGGCAGGGCAATGAGGGTTAAGTGACTTGCCCAGGGTCACACAGCTAGTTAAGTGTCAAGTGTCTGAGGCTGGATTTGAACTCAGGTTCTCCTGAATCCAAGGCCAGTGCTTTATTCACTGCGCCACCTAGCTGCCCCCTTCATATCTGTCTTAAGCATGTACTTGAGGGATTTGGGTGGGGCATGGATCCAGGATGGTGGATAAAAGGCAGGGACTTTCCTAAATTCTCCCAAATTCCCCTCCAAACAACTTTAAATAACATTTAAAAATAAATTTGAGTGGCATAACCCCCAAAACGTTGGGATGAGTTTCCAGCCCAAATGAACTTAGAAGCTTGGCAGGAAAGGTGTGTTATACTGAGGATTTTTTCCCTCTTTTTACTAAATCAAATGTGGTTCTTTTAATTATGTGTGTATGTTTAAATGCATAAACACAGACAAATATATGTGTATGTAATATCTACTTTATTTCATAAAAAAGAGAAGATTTTTAAAATTTAGATATTGTAGAAAGAAACTAAAAGTTCATGTAGTTTGTAAATTTATATTACATGTCACATTATAACATATTTAATGTACCACATATTATAGTATATATAGTTCATAATTATATATAGTATAAATTATATTATATAGTATGAATATTATATAGTACATAATAGTATTATGTATATTATGTAGTATAAATATATTTTGTAACTATAAGCATATTGTAAAAGTTAATATAAGGTCAACAGTTTTGAATAAGAGACAGCATGGTAGTAGAGCATGTGAAGTTGCTCTGTATAACTAGGGAATTGGTCTCCTAAGGAAGATCTCCTTAACATTGCAATTAGTAGAGATGGAAGAGGTTTCTCATTAGAGGATTACTGTACAGCTGAAAGACTAAAGCCATGTCATTATAATGTAGAGATTTGGGTCTTACAAGTGACTTGACTAGTAAGGTCTTGTCTGAAGTGAGTAGGGAGTTGTTTATTTAGCAGTATCCATTTCTGTCTTCGCCTTCTGGTGTGGGGGAATCTAATGAATCTGATAGTTGGTTTCTGTGTTTGTTCATGCACCCATCTGAGCCATTTGCATCTTATATATTTTGTGTATTGTGTGGAACAATGGATGTGCTGCATCTGATGTAGTATTCATTTTGTACTTTAGGTATTTCCATAGGAGACAGGGACCCTGTTACTCACATTTAGGAAAACCTAAATATGAGCTATATCTAAGGGTTATTCAGTTTTCCCTAGGCTTCAGGGAAAAGCTAAAGAGAGAAAAATGATCCTTTGATGTAAGACTCTCAAGATCAAATCCAGGCTATGTGAATCCAGAGGCCTTTGGAAGAAGGGGAGGTACTGATCCATGGGTATACATATATTATCTATCTGTTTATTTGTAGACATGGTTGTGGTTTAGTACTTTTCAATTGTGTCCAAATCTTCATGGCCCACTTTGGGGCTTTTCTTGTAGTTTGCAATTTTATTCTCCAGTTTATTTTTGCAGATGAGGAAACTGAGGCAAGCAGAGTCTGAGCGACTTACCCAGGATCACAAAGCCAGTAAGTGTCTGAAACCAGATTTGAACTCAGGAAGATGAGTCTTCCTGATTCCAAGCCTGGTGCTCTATTTGATATACCACCTAGCCTCCCATGATATACATGGTATTTATCCCAATAAAATAATATAAACTCCTTGAATTCAGAAACTGTTATGGTTTTACACAATTATTTTCTTTGGAGAGCTTTTCTATTTGGCTTTTCAAGTTGTTTACTTTTTTCTCATGAACTTCCTGCACCACTTTAACTTTTTCCTCTGCCTTTCTTTATTTTCAAAGTCCTTTCAGAGTGCCTCTATGACCTGAGACCAATTCATATTTTTTTGGAAGCTTTGGATGTAGGAGCCCTGACGTTGCTATCCTCTTGTGAGGGTGCACCTTGATCTTCCTTGTCACTAGACCTTCTATGGTCCACATCTTTCTCTGTCTGCTCATTTTGTCCATCTATTTCTTGACATTTAATTCCTTCTTAAAGTGGATCATTACTTCCAGGCTGCACTGTTCCAAGCTTTAGGGGATTCAAGGTGGTATGATTTAAGGAGGGACAGGTTATTCACTTACCTGGCCTATACTCTGGTCTGTAAATAACCCCAAGCCTACTTGCTATTCAACCAGGTAACAATATTTTGTTTGCTGTGGTGAGCCTGTGCCCCTACCTTACCTGGGCCATCACTAGTTAAGATTTCTTTCTGGTTCCCATCTGGGGTAAAATAACCAAATTCTACTTCAACTCCAGAAGAGACCCCTGTAATCTCCCCCTGGCCAACTGCTTGACCCTCTCACCAGACTGTGAGCTTAGTTCCAGAAGACACAAGTGCTGCAGTCAATTCAGAGGCTCTGGGGGTAAATTTCTCTGGTGAGGCCTTGCTGGGGCTGGATCTTGGTTGGTGGGACCTGGTTCTGGGCAGCTAGCCCCAGGATGTCCAGATTGTTATCATCATCATTTAAAATAAGCCCTGAGCTTTATATTAAATATGTTTTCTCTCTTATCTAGTGGATCTAAATTCACTCTTGGAAAATAATTTTTTGGAAGAGGTGTGTCAGGGAGACTAATTGTACTATAGATTGGACTTTTGACCAACCAAAATTTCATTTAAACCAGATCATATACATGAGATAGATAATTAGAGTATGTACATATGCACATGCATACACACACACACACACACACACACACACACACACACACACACACACTGGCTACACGTATTTTGAGGCATTAAAAAGTAGTAGACTTTTAATGACTTATTGGAGCCAAAGCATAACTTTCAACCTCAGTTGTCTGGACAACTTATATGAGTAGCTCTAGCTTCCGATGAATGTAGTCAACATTACATCCTTTTAACCTAAACCCAACCAGCAGTTTAGGCCTTGCCTTCAGAGCCGCTGTTCAATAACACTGTTTACTTATTTCTTTTTGAGGTTATTAGTTCTTCACTGCAGTGTTGATAGGAAACTGCCACTCTCTTGTGTTTTCCCTGGAAGGAAAGTGTTGGGAAGGAGGCAAAAGTCCACTGGAGCCCCTGGATGCGTTGTGAGAAACAACAGCTTTTTCACAGCTCTCTCCAATACTGAACAGGACTTGTTAAACATTTCTTTCTATGTAATGACATTTAAAACAATTCAACAAGATGAATATTTTCTTTGAGATGAATGAACAAAAATACACTGAGAAGAAATATCAGTCTTTTCTATAACAATAGGTGGAGGGTTTTTTTTTTTTTTAATGTTCTTTAAGGGCAACAGAGCTAGCTCTGGAAAATTCAAATCTATGCTTCAACTTCCTGTATCATCACAAGACAAACCATTTAATCTCTTTAGGTCTCAGTTGGGGACAGTGGCACCTATCAAGGTCTTTATAAGGACTACCTTAAAAATCGTTGTTGTGTACTTTGAAGATGAAAATCACTTGCTTTTTACTCTTATCTTTCCTAAAGCCCTATATGTCCATCTGTTTTTTAAAATAGTCCCCAAGGACATCCAGAGCACCAAGAAATACTACTCTCAGCCCAGGGAAAATTCAATTTGTTCAAAATTCTAAAGTATGTTGGTGATATGTATATATATATATATATATATATATATATATATATATATATATATATATATATATATATATATATGTGTGTGTGTGTGTGTGTGTGTGTGTACACACACACACACGCACACACACACACACACATATATGTATATGTATATATACATGGGGTTTAGCAAGCATATTGGTACAACTGATAAACACTCATTGTGGAGTGCTGAGGTGGGGGTGAGGTAGGAATGGTTGAATGGAAGAGAAGCCTTCAATGTAAAGAAACAAGGTTCCTTTGTTCCCCGAGGATTAAAATGTTTGGATGGCTGAGCCAACATGTGTCATGATCACTAGGGTGGGTGGATGGCAACAAGATAGTGAAGGGTGATGGGGTGGGAAAACAGAAGTAACAGTATTTATTCTAGCCTGAAGTTTGTAAGTTGACCCAAAAAAAAAATACAAATAAAAATGAGTCTTTAGGTGCTAACCAGGAAGGGAAGTACGATAATATGCTCAGTGGAGAACTTTCTATTAAATGATGTTTAAATATGGGGGACTGGGATTCATGCAGGAATGACATTCCCATCTAATGTCTCTTACTATGTGAATCTGGGAGCCCAGGCTTCCAAACAAAGGCTACTTCAGAGAGTTTTATTGAAACAATAAGTTTCCATGTATCTGGATGACATCACACTCATCAAGCATGAAGCAAAAGAAAAGGAATGGACCAGCAGGTGGCCAGGGCAAGAGATTTGTTTGGATTCCAATTTGAACCTAAAAATTGGGCAGTTTTCTCAAGGCTATAAAAAGAATAGCATCAAAAATATTCAAGAGGAGGGGTTACTTTTTTTCAGAAGACACTGTACCCTTTTTACTCCATGTTAAGTATGTCCTAAGTGGTTTTGTTTTTTTTTTTGCTCCTGTTTTTAGCCAAAGAAATAAATAGAAATGAAGAGTGAGCCAATCTTACAAACTCTATAGAAATGTGAAACAGTTTTACTTTAAGGGGAAAAAAGTCTTAGTGGGTACAACAAATCCTAGGCAAGCTTGTAAAAAAGTGTCTTTTGTGCCCTATGTATCTCTTTTTAGTTCTTCATGCCCTCTCTGAAAACTAGCTCTCTGATACTGCCTTTTGGACTCCCAACAGTCCCAATTATTGAACCCCCCCCCCCCATTCTGAATGACTTGTTTACTGAACAGGGTCTACTATGAATCTAACCCTTCTAGTCTACTGCTTTATTCGAAAGTTTAATTACCCTGTATCATTGAATTCACTGACCCGGTGAGAAAACTCATCAACTAATGGGCACTCAGATACCAATGACTTATAATGATTAATGTATTACTCTGCCAGGTGTACTTACACTTTGTTTTAGAAATCCCAATTCAACCCAGTTAATCTAATGGTGGAATTTCAGGCATTGTAGCTAATCAGTACAGGAGATTTTTGGAAAGGGAACCTTTTAGCAAGATCTCTTTAATCATGCCACCAAAGGCAAGAGGTCATGCTTTTCACAAAGCAAAGAAAAAGTAAAGACGATTGCTCACTGAATTACTTCACTAAAATAACCATTTCTAAAGTTGCTCCCTGAAATACCCTGGGGAAGTTTCCTTTGAGGTTGTAATACATCATGATCCAGTGTCTATAAAATGTGGGCTTTTCCAGACCAAACAGAACATGAATGCCAGACATGAGTGTGCTCTTTAGAAATTAAAATCCTTATTATTTTAAATCTGTAAATCAAAATCATGGTGGCAAGTTAGTTAGCTGGTCAGGGGTGGAAGCAGTGCAAAAATATGTAAATAATATTACATAGGGAAAAGAAGTGATGCCTGAGAACCCCTCCCATTCAAACACTCCAGATTCTGATTGATCATTTTAATGTGTCTTTAATGCCTCCCAATATCTGTTTTCAATTATACTGCAGACTTTTCCAATCTGAATTTTGTAATTTTGCAGAGCTTCACGAGGGCAGGTTTGGTGTAGAAGTTGGAAGGCTAGCCTTGGATACAAGAAGACCTTGCTTTCAAATATATAGCAGTTTTTTGTGGTGGCTAAGAATTGCAAATTGAAGGGATGCCCATCAATTGGGAAATGACTAAACAAATTATGGCCTATGATTGTAATGGATTATTATTGTGCTATAAGAAATAACAACTGGGACTTCAGAAAAAAATCTGGAAAGACGTAAATTTATGCAAAATGAAGTGAACAGAACCAGGAGAACATTTTACACAGTAATAGCAATATTGTTCAATGAAGAATGGTGGATGACTTAGCAGTTCTCAGCAACAAAATGATCCAAGAAAATCCTGAAGCAGTAATGATGAAGCATATAACCTGCCTTCAGGAAAAACAAAAAACAAAACAAAACAAAAAAACAAAAACAAAAACAAACAAAAATAATTTGATATTGTTTGAATACAGACTGAAGCATGCTATTTTCACTTTCTTTTATTCTTTTTCTATTATTCAAGTGTTCTTATACAAAATGACTAATATGGAATTGTTTTACATGATTGCACATGTATAACCTATATCTGATTACTTACTCTCTCAGGGAGGCAGGAGGTTGGGGGGGGGGAAGATTGAAATTGGAACTCAAAACTTTTTTTTTGTTTTGGTTGGGCAGTGAGGGTTAAGTGACTTGCCTGAGGTCACACAGCTAGTAAGTGTCAAGTGTCTGAGACTGGATTTGAACTCAGGTCCTCCTGACTCCAGGGCCAGTGCTCTATCCAAGGTGCCACCTAGCTGCCCCAAAGAAACCATCATTCTTTTTTTTTTCCAGAGCAATGAGAGTTAAGTGACTTGCCCAAGGTCACACAACTAGTAAGTGTCAAGTGTCTGAGACTGGATTTGAACTCACGTCCCCTGAATCCAGTGCTGGTGCTTTATCCACTGCACCACAAAACTGTCCGAAGTAATTCAAAACTTAAAAAAAATGTCATTTTTAACATGTAAAGGGAAATATATATATATATATATATATATATATTACATATAAGGTATTTTACTTTTTCCATTACATGTAAAGATAGTTCTCAACTTTTGTTTGTACAAGCTTTACAATTTCAGATTTTTCTCCCTCCCTCCCCTCCCTCCCCCCCTCCCTCCCCCCCTCCCCTAGACAGCAGGTAATCTGATATAGGTTATATCTATATATCTATATACATATACATATATCTATATACACACACATAATAATATTATTCCTATTTCTGCATTAATCCTGTTACAAGAGAAAAAATCAGAGCAGAGATGCAAAACCTCAAAATAGAAAAAAAAAAAACAACAGCACCCAAAACAAGAGAAACAATGTGGTTCAATCAGCATCTATACTGCACAGTTCTTTTTTTTTTTTTCTTGGATTTGGAGATCCTCTTCTATCATGAGTTCCCTGGAACTCTTCTGTACCATTGCATTGGTGAGAAGAATATAGTCCATCACAGTAGGTCAACACTCAATGTTGATGATACTGTGTACAATGTTCTTCTGGTTCTGCTCATCTCACTCATCATCAGCTCACACAAGACCCTCCAGGTTTCTCTGAACTCCTCCTGCTCATCATTTCTTACAGCACTATAGTATTCCACTGTATTCATATACCACAACTTGTCCAGCCATTCCCCAATTGATGGGCACCCCCTCAACTTCCAATTCCTTGCTACCACGTAAAGAGCAGCTATAAATATTTTTGTACATGTGGGTCCCTTTCCCCCTTCCATGATTTCTTTGGGAAAAAGACCTAAAAGTGGAATTGCTGGGTCAAAGGGTATGGATAGCTTTATCGCCCTTTGGGCATAATTCCAAATTGCTCTCCAGAAGGGTTGGATCAGTTCACAGCTCCACCAACAATGCATTAGTGTTCCAATTTTCCCACAGCCTCTCCAACATTTATTATCTTCCTTTTTTGTCATTTCAGCCAATCTGATAGGTGTCAGGTGGTACCTCAGAGTTGTTTTAATTTGCATCTCTCTAATCATTAGAGATTTAGAGCATTTTTTCATATGGGAATAGATAGCTTTGGTTTCTTCATCAGAAAACTGCCTGTTCATATCCTTTGACCATTTCTCAATTGGGGAATGACTTGGATTCTTATAAATTTGATTTAATTCCCTATATATTTTAGAGATGAGGCCTTTATCAAAAGTACTGGCCTCAAAAATTGTTTCCCAGCTTTCTGCCTCCCTTCTAATTTTGGATGCATTGCTTCTGTTTGTACAAAAATTTTTAAATTTAATATAATCAAGATCATCCATTTTGCATTTTATAATATACTCTATCTCTGTTTGGTCAAAAACTGTTCTCCTTTCCAATGATCTGATAGGTACACTATTCCTTTCTCTCTTAATTTACCTATGGTATCACCTTTTATGTCTAAATCATGTATCCATTTTGACCTTATTTTAGTATAAGGTGTAAGATGTTGGTCTTTGCCCAATTTCTGCCATACTGTCTTCAAGTTTTCCCAGCAGTTTTTGTCAAATACTGAGTTCCTATCCCAGAAGCTGGAGTCTTTGGGTTTATCAAACACTACATTACTAGTGTCATTTACTACTGCATTTCCTGAGCCTAGCCTATTCCATTGATCTACCACTCTATTTTTCAGCCAGTACCAGATAGTTTTGATGACTGCCGCTTTATAGTAAAGCTCCAGGTTTGGTACCGCTAACCCACCTTCCTGTGAATTTTTTTTCCTTATTTTCCTGGATATTCTTGATTTTTTGTTTTTCCAGATGAATTTTGTTATTATTTTTTCTAGCTGTATAAAATATTTTTTAGGTAGTCTGATTGGTATGGCACTGAATAAGTAAATTAATTTAGGCAGTATTGTCATTTTTACTCTATTAGCTCTGCCTATCCATGAGCAATTGATATCTTTCCAATTATTTAGATCTGATTTGATTTGTGTCAAGAGTGTTTGATAGTTGTGTTTATAGAGTTCCTGGGTTTGTCTTGGCAAGTAGACTCCCAAGTATTTTATATTATCTACCGTTACTTTAAATGGAATTTCTCTTTCTATCTCTTGCTGCTGGACTTTGTTGGTCATGTATAGAAATGCTGATGATTTATGTGGATTTATTTTATATCCTGCTACTTTGCTAAAGTTGTTAATTGTTTCTGCCCTCCCTTTTTTATCACCCCCCTCTCTTTTCTTTACCCTTTTCTCCCTTGCTTTTGTCCTCCCTTCTATCAGTCCCCCCTTTCCCTTCCCCTTTTGCTTCCCTAAAGAATGAGTTAAGTTTCTTTATCCCAATGAACGCATATGTTATTCCCTCTTTGAGTCAAATCTAATGAGAATAGGGTTGAAACCATGTTCCCCCTCCTTTCTTTCCCTCTATTGTAATAGGTTTTTTTTTCACCTCTTCATATGATATAATTCATCCCATTCCACCTCCCCTTTCCTCTCCTCCCCATAGACTCCCTTTTTAAACCCTTAATTCTTTTGTATCATCACATCAAAGACAGTTTATATTTATACCCTCTATGTAAAGTCCTTCTCTCTGCCCAAATACATTTACAGTTCTTAAGAGTTATGAGTATTATTTTCCTCTGTAGGGATATAAACAGTTTAACCTAATAGGGTAACCATTTTTTTCCCCCTCTGTTTACCTTTTTAAACTTCTCTTGAGTCTTGTATGTTGAGATCAAATTTTCTATTCAGTTCTGGTCTTTTCACCAGGAAAGATTGAAAGTCCCCAATGTCATTAAATGTCCATCTTTTCCCCTGAAAGAAAATGCACATTTTTGCTGGGTAATAGATTCTCGGCTGCAATCCAAGCTCCTTTGCCTTCCAGAATATCATATTCCAAGCCTTGCGGTCCTTTAATGTTGAAACTGCCAGGTCCTGAGCTATCCTGACTGTGGCTCCATGATATTTAAATTGCTTCTTTCTGACTGCTTGGAGTATTTTCTCCTTCAACTGATAATCCTGGAATTTGGCTACAATATTCCTTGGAGTTTTCCTTTTGGGGTCTCTTTCAGGAGGTGATCGGTGGATTCGTTCAATGATGATTTTATCCTCTGATTCTATGATATCAGGGCATTTCTCCTTAATAATTTCCTGGAATATGGTGTCTAGATTCTTTTTCTGGTCATGGCTTTCAGGCAGTCCAATGATTCTCAAATTGTTTCTCCTCGATCTGTTTTCCAGATCAGTTGTCTTTCCAATGAGGTATTTCTCATTTTCTTCTATTTTTTCATTTTTTTTATTCTGCTTGACTGATTCCTGGTGTCTCATGGATTACTTATCTTCCAACTGTCTCACTTTAATTTTTAAGGCATTGTTTTCTTCAGTGAGATTATGCACCTTTTTTTCCATTTGGCTAAGTGAATTTTTTAAGGCAGTGTTTTCTTCAATGAGATTATGCACCTTTTTTTCCATTTGGCCAGATGAATTTTTTAAGGTATTGTTTTCTTCAGTGAGATTATGCACCTTTTTTTCCATTTGGCCAAATGAATTTTTTAAGGCTTTGTTTTCTTCAGTGAAATTATGTGCTTCCTTTTCCGAGCTGCAGATTCTTTTTTCATAGTTTTCTTGTTTTGCTTTCATTTCTCTCCCCATTTTTTCTTCTACCTCTTGCAATTGATTTTTAAAATCCTTTTTGAGCTCTTCCAGGAAGGCTTTTTGTTCTTGAGACCAATTCACCTTCCCTTGTGAGGCTTCAGATGTAGACAGTTTGGGGCTATTGTCCTCATCTGAGTTTGTGTTGGCTTCTTCCCTATTGATACAGAAGCTCTCGATGGAGAGGGCTCTTTTTTGCTTCTTACTCATTATTGCAGCTTATTTATTTATTTTTTAAGTTGAAGTCTGCTCTGGGGGCACCAGGGTCCCTGTTTTGGGCTTCTTGTTCAGGGGTATAGGTGCTGTGTGACCGGGTTTTTACTCTGAGGCCTTTATGGTGTGTGGAGATCCCCCGCCCTGCACTTCCTGTCTGATTGTGCTCGGCCAGCCAGGCGCCAGACCCCGGCGTCTGATCCCGCCTGATCCATTCGTGGCCCTCTCGGCCGGTGCAGGTAGGTTTTTCCACTGTCCTTCTTGGCCGCCAGATTTTTGAACCAGGTTCCGGGAGCCTCAGTTGTTCGGCTGTGGCCCGCAGCTCCTGCTGACTTGCCCCAACCCCCTTGGCGCTGGGTTGCTGCCCTGCTCTGGGCCTCCCTTTTGCCCGAGTCAGACCGACATTTTCCTGAAGTCTTCTAAATTATCTCTGGTTGGAGGACTGTGTCTCTCTGTCTCTTTGCAGGTTCTGTAGTTTCAGAATCCATCCAGGGGCTTGATTTAATGTTTGTTTTGAGGGAACAGAAGGACAGCTCAGGCAGCTTGCTGCTTCCTCTCCACCATCTTGGCTCCACCCCCTGGAATAATAAATTTTAAAAAATAAAAAGAAATAAATTCAAGGCATGTTTCAGGCACATTGACATTGACTTTGGATGAAGTCAATGATCTAAGCCAAAGCTGTGAATTGTAACCCCATATAGGGTCAAGTAACTGATTGTGGAGCTTGTGAAAAATTTGGCCACAGTAAAAGGTTATGTATATTGATTTTATATACTTCTAGGGTCAAGTAAAAATTTCTTAGGCAAAAAGGGGTCACAAATGGAACAACGTTAGGAAGTCCTGTTCTAGGGAACTTCCTAAGGCTCTTCATTGCAAAGATGGTGTTGACCTGGATTAATAGAGGGACTTTTCTCATCAGGGAGTTCTATATATCAAATACATAACAGATCCTCTCCCTGTCCCTACAATTAAGCCTCGGATTTTGCTAGAGCAAGAAGCAGACAGAAGGGCAAGTTGCTTCTTTGAATGTTTTTGTGAGGATGAATGGTCATTGTGAGTCTTCACGATCTGTAACTAAAAGGCCATGGATAGGGGTAAATATTTGAACCAATTCTTCATTTCACTTCCTAACCAGCTTTGGCTCATTGTGAAGGTAGTAAGGAATATCAGAGTGCCCAATTATTGTCATCCAGACCTGTTTTCAATTTCACTGTCTGAGGAAAAAGACATATGGATTAAAGCAAAATTGCATCAATCTGAAGAAAAGCAATAAATTTTTGTCAACATGGGATTTTTCTGTTTCTCTCCCGAAAGATCTGATTTTCTATCTAAAGAGTCAAATGAGAAGCAAAATTGTGTTAAGCATCTATCAAAAGGTATGTGCTTACAGAAGCTCCCCTTCCTCTAGTGCAAAAGAAATTTCTCTAGTTACTGAAAACTTTACAATGCCAAGTTGGGACACCAAGAGGCTATAATGATGTTTCTCCCATGAATGTGCAATTATTTTTTTAAACTGACAAACACCCTCCAACCTTGATGATTTGTTGCATTTCTCCTTTTAAATGCAAAAGTAATTCAATCTTTTTTTTTTTTTAATTTCAGCTTAAAACTTAGGTCAACCACAGATAGATTATTTTGTGTGTGCGGTGGTGGTAGGAACTAGGAATTACTTGTGACTCAGTCTTGGATTTTGATGATGTCATAAAGGGAATATACTTGGAATGGAAAACATGGGATTTAATTTTCTAACAGAAAAAAATTAAGGAAAAAAAACCTAGTCAAAACTAGACACACAGAAACTGAAACCTTTTGCTTAACCATAAATTTCTTTTAGGCACAAGAAACATTTTTTTCCCTGGAGACATTTGCATGGCAGGGAAGAAAGAGAGGGCTTTCACAATTATAAAGCTCTTATTGGCAAGTGCTGTGAAACCGTTGAAACTGGAGATTTCCACCAAATTTTGCTAAAACATCTGTAAACACAATTTATATTTAGAAAACTGCAATAATTAGGATCACTTATTCCAGGAAACTGTATTTGGATAGAAGTAGGGTGAAAATCTTTGTTTTAATCACATTTGGGAATAAATATATTTTGTTCATAAAATAAATGATGTTATTCCACTATGATTTCTCTCCTAGTACATGGTAAAGTATACCATGGGATTCATTAGTAAAAGAATCACAAAGACCCCTTCTATACCTTAGGGAAACCCTTAGATCCTTGACAGGAGCTGTGGGTGGCAGCCATTCTCTGAGGACCAAACCTGCCACTATGAATGGGGATTGGTAGAATAAGTCCAGAGGAATGGTAATTGGGAATGGCAGTTATTCATTGAATGAATGAATGAATGGATACATAGTTGACCTGCTGAACTATACATGGCAGTTTAGGTGATTTTAGACTTACTTTAGATGATCATAGATCTAGGAAGGGAACTGAGACAATTTAGCACTGAACCCTATTTTTGTTTTTTGTTTTGGCAATGAGGATTAAGTGACTTGCCTAGGGTCACACAGCTAGTAAGTGTCAAGTGTCTGAGGCTGGAGTAGAATTCAGGTCCTCTGAAATCCAAGGCAGATGCTTTATCCACTGTGCCACCTAGTTGCCCCCCTAAATCCTAATTTGTAAAGTTTGTTATATGAGGAAACTAGAGTCTACTTCAGTGAAGAGAAGTGGCAGAAAACAGAGCATCAGAAACCCTAGGGATCTTCAAGCAGAAGTTGAATTTTCAGGAGTAATTAAAACAGCCAAAAGATATATTGGGGGACTTTGAAAAACCTCTTCTAATTCCAACATTCTGGTCATAAGCTGCTAGGTATCAGTCCTCCAAGTGGAATAGGAATCTGGGTTGGCTAGGTAAGAAAAAACTGATCTTCATTACATTTTGTATACTGCCACTAATTATTCTCATGACCAAATGAGCTAAATAACACCTTATTTCCATTTGGTCAAATTAAATTTAACATTTAAGTGCTAACTAGGTGTTATGCATGGCAAGAGTTGATGATACAATGAATAATTGACATAGTCCCTGTCCTTAGGGAGTTTATAATTTAATAAATATAACACAGAAAATGTCCTACAATGTATAATGTTATAGATATTAGGGAGAAAATTCTAAGTTTTCTAGGGGAGATTTGAGGAGGTGGTGATTACTTTTGGTTGGTGGTTTTAAGGAAGGAAGACTTCATGGAAGGGTTTGGGCCTTGAAGGACCAGAAGGATTTCAAGAGACAGATTTAAATAGAATTGTATTTTAAGCCAAGAGAATGCATAATTGTATCAAAGCAGAAGAATTTGATATGAGGTGGAGGATTTTCAGTTAGGCCAGCATACTGGCACAGAGATGGGAGGAAGGGGAAGAATGTAAATTAAGAAGAAAAAGGCAGGTTGGAGGCAGATTGTGGAAGGCCTTAAATGTTAGGGTAAGAAGTTGTTATTTTCTTTTACAGGGAGCAGGGGGACACTGAAAGATTTTGAACAGGGGAGGCACATGATAAAACTTTACCTTGACAACTGAGTGAAAACCAGGGATATGGAAAGTTCAAAACTTGATTTTGACCAAAAAAAATCTTTAGAAGTACAAGACATAGCTGGATAATACGTGGTTTTTAAAAAATCTGAAATTTCAAGTGGGGGGCAACCTCATTTTCCCCATCCCTATATGCTTTTTTTTTGGGGTGGGCAATGAGGGTTAAGTGACTTGCCCAGGGTCACACAGCTAGTAAATGTCAAGTGTCTTGAGGCTGCATTGGAACTCAGGTCCTCCTGCATCCAGGGCAGGTGCTTTATCCATTGTGCTACTTAGATGTGCCCTGCCCCTACCCCCAAATGCTATCTTAACTTGTATTGAAAAATATAGGGTTTAGGATGAAGGAAGTGATAGTCCTAATGTACTTGCCCTGGTCAGACACATCTGGAGCATGTTGTTAGTTCAAGTTTAAGTGCCACTTTGTAAGAACGGAATTCAAAAACTAGAGAAAATCTGGAGGAAGACAATTAGAGATCTACATGAAGGCCCCCGAGAAGTTATTCTTTGAGGACCAAATACAGATTTTAGAGATGTTTAGCCTGTGAAAGAGAAAACTAAATTTAAAATGTCATGCTTATCTTGATGTTGTAGCACAAACTCTGGACTTATTCTACCAATCCCCATTCACAGTGGCAGGTTTGGTCCTCAGAGAATGGCTGCCACCCACAGCCCCTGTCAAGGATCTAAGGGTTTCCCTAAGGTATAGAAGGGGTCTTTGTGATGCTTTTACTCATGAATCCCTACTTGTATTCTTCCCCTCCCATGATTTTCACTCAATATCGATTAATCATCCAGATTTGACTAGCTTTAAAGTTTGTGTCACAATCTCTTACTAATACATACAGAGACCAGGGGAAAGTTGACTCTAGTTAACAGTACATGTGACAAAGGGTTATAGTTAGGGTAAATCACAGATCTTGGAAGTCCTTGTTCTGGAATCCTGTTTTGGATTGGCCTAATGTCTCTGTTCATCATGTCCCATCTGGAATCAGTTCCCCAAATATATGATACAATTAGCCATTTCACGGATATTACAAGGACTAGTGAGAAAGATCACAATATCCTCCTCTGGTCAAAGGTAAGGCATAGAGATCAAGGTGAAAATTGAGGGTCTTAAAAAAATTGAGAGTCTTTTCCCTTCCCCCCTCCCCCCTTTGATTTCTTCTCAGGGTCTTGGCTGGAAGCTTCTATTCTGCCAGATAACCAATTCCTGGGTCAAGGATTTTTTTTTTTTGCAGTAAATCTTAGCCTATGATTGATTGATTTAATGGAGATGTCTCATCTTTGTTAGCACTTAGTTCACACTTCTAATTGATTGATTGTTCTCACCTAATGAAGGTATCAGGGTGTTGTGTGTGTGTTGTCATTTACTTTAAGTGGGGGTGGGATTATTTGATTGATTGACTCAATTAACCTCTAACCCTTATATTTTATTTGAAGGGATATCATAAGGGAAAGGGCTTAGTCTGGTACAGTTGGCCCCAAAGGACAAAACGAAGGGGGAAAAAGTCATTTCAGAGAAGCAGAATGAAGCATTATATAAAGGGAAAAACTTATTAAATAAGTAGAACTATCTGAAAAAGGTATGGGCTGCCTTCAGAGGTAATACATTCCTTCTACTCCTCTAGAGGTCTTTAAATATTTTCTGGCTCACCATTTGCCAGGGATGTTATAGAAGGACATTTTGGTCAAATATAGCCAATGTATTTTGATGGCCTCTAAGATTCCATGATTTTATAATTGTGAAGAGGAAGGGAAAAACCATTCAGTTAAGAAATTTTGGTGACTTGATGCAAATACATTTTCTTATCTTGGTGATACTTCCCTAAGCTGTCCAAATTTCAAATATAATATTTTTTTCCATCTAGAAAGATCGTGGAAATAAATATAAAGAGAAAAATTTGCTAGGTATTTGCAAATGACTAGTTGTAGACATTCTATTGTCCTTAAAGCTTGTGATAAACTAAATAATAAATATAGGGACAGCTTAGTGTAGTGGAGAGAAAATCCATCTGAGTCACAAAAACATGACTTCAAATGCTGCCTTTAACACAAAGGAACAGTAAGATCAGTGTATTTAATTTAACCTCCCGGTATGCAAGTCATCTCTATCAATTACCTGTCCATTCCGCAGGCCATACTCTAAGACTGTAATTGGCCAAAGTTACTTATCTGAATTGGTGTAGGGAATTTTCATGCCCAGGGTTTCCTACAGTGATGAAAATGCAATGGGGGTTGGGGTGGGGCAGATCTAAATATGTTCAATGTGAACAGAGACTATATAACTATCCTGAGGTTATTTTTTTTTCATTTACATTCTAAATTTTCTCCCCAAGTTTATCCTATGAATTGGGCTATCTGTCGTATTCAGGCATGAATATATTTTTGAAAACTTGAGCTATTGTTGACTCAGGAGGATTGGTCAATAATTCAGATAATGGCTTTTTATATAATATGTATTTTCTTGGTGACTGACCCTATGGTAGTCAGAGTGAGTAAAAGGCACTGCAGGAATAAAGAGATCACCCATGTGAGTTAAAGCAATTGGACACCACTGGGTGCCAGGGAAAAGTTAATTAGCCTTGGCTCACCACAGGATGAACAACATAAAAAATTTAACTGTAATAACTTAAAATAAGTGTTGATTATGAGAATAATGTTGGAACCAATTTATGTCACATAAAATAGGCCATTTCCACTATTGCAGTGCTTCAAAGGAACTATGGGAACTTAATGATATGGGTACACCTTACAGTAGGCCAGAGTAGCAACCCAACCATATCTTCTCATTCATCGATTCTTGTCCAGGTTGTCTTATAAATTCTTCACAGGGCCATTATTAAACTTGCTGAGGGCCTTCCTCTCATCCCTTAGTATTATACAGGTACCAGTACAGCATTTAGATCTCCTCCTCCTATTAGTAATTATTTCTCTAAAACAAGACCCAGTGCTGTCAAAGTGATAATTTTCCAACTGGAGGGATGAATGACTTTTTGAAACTGTTTTGTGGAAAGTTTTTTTTTCTTTTTCTTTCTTTCTTTTTTTTATTTTGAGGGGAGGGAGTTGAATTACAGTTTAATTTCTTTATGTGTGCAGGATATCATTACGTGCCTTGCTTATCAGATTTCTATTTAAACATTAAAGACATTTTGTACTGCTGTCTCCCAGTTTGGAGATGCATCAGAACATTGCCTTCTTTTCTGTATTGACTTATTCATTCAGATTAAGAATAATAATTGAGCATTTGCCTTGTGGTCTATAAGCTATATACCTGTAAAAGAGTTAAATGACATTAAAACTGCTTGTTTTATGCAGTACCCAAAGAAGTATGACCATATCCCTTTTAGCTCTAATGTCATATTACAAGACTCTTGAATTTCCTCATTAGAAGGGACTTCAGGGGCCTTACTGTAACTTGTAACTGGGAAAGAATCTTCTCTACAGTGCATTAAACACCTGGGTATCAGCTTCAGGCATGTGTTTGAGTCTCCTAATGAAGGAAAACTCAGCATCTCCTAATACAATGCATTAAGGTTTTGGAATGTTTTTGTTAATGTTGTTGTTTGTTTTATATCAACCAGAAATCTGCCACTTTTCATCTTCCCTTCTTTGCTGTTTGTTCTGCTCTTTTGGGGCAAATGTAACAAGTGTAATACTCTTATCTTTTTTTTTTTTCAGAGTAATGAGGGTTAACTAATTTGTCCAGGGTCACACAGGTGGTTTCAAGTGTCTGATGTCATATTTGAACTCAGGTCCTTCTAAATCTAGGGCTGGTGCTTTATCCACTGTGCCACCTAGCTGCCCCCAAGTGAAATACTCTTTTTAAAAAGATTGACCTTCAGATACTTGAAGACAGTTACATTAAACTATGAATAATCTGGATTTATGCCCAAATATTACAAAACTCTATATGCCTTTTGACCTAGCAATACCAGTATTAGGTCTGTATTCTGAGGTCATCAGGGAAAAAGGAAAAAAACAATAACAACAATACCTTTTTGTGCTAAAGTAACTGTATTGTCTCTTTTTGTTGTGGAAAAGAACTGGAAATTGAGGGGATGTCCATCGGTTGGGGAATGGCTAAACAAGTTGTGGTACATGATTGTGGGGAAATACTACTGGGCTATAAGAAATGATGAGCTAGTTGATTTTAGAAAAAAAAACATGAAAAGACTTGCTTGAAATATTCAAGAGTGAAATGAATCGAACCAAGAGAACATTGTATACACTAACTAATATTTTTTTGAAGAATAACTGTGAACAACTAAGTTATTCTGAGCATTACAAAAACTCAAATCAACTACAAGGGACTTTTCAAGGAAGAGGCTATCCACCCCCAGAGAAAGAACTGATCAATAGAAGTATGCTTACTATGGTGTTCACATGTGTGCCACTTTGTGTGTGTGCATGCACACACACACACACATTCAAATATTAGCCTTCTCTAATGCTAGGTGGGAAGGGAGGGAGATAGTTCAGAATTTAAAATGTAACAATAAAATAAAATATTCAATTTAAACATAATTTCATGCAGTAGCTCTTTCCCTACCCCTCCTGTCCTTAGTGCCTTCCCCTTAAAGATATGTTTCAATCTATCTATTCTGTATTGTGTATATATTGATTTAAATAGGTATGCTAAATACCTAAGCTTAAATAGATTAAACTTGAACTTCATCTTTCAAGAGAAGCTTTACACACACATACACACACGTGTTGTCTCCCTCTCCATTAGATATATGTCCTTTGTTGTGGGGGCTGTTTTGTTTTTCTTTGTACCTCTACTATATCAGTCACTGATCCATACGGAGATCTTAATAAATGTTTGTTGATTGATTAATATTATTCTGGAACACTTTTCTTCAAAGGAAAATAATAGGCACCAAGGTATGGAAGCAGTATCATAGTTCTGATTCCCTACCTAAAACCATATGATACAGCTGATTTCCTTTTAAAACCTTTACTGTCGGGCAGCTAGATGGCACAGGGGATAGAGCACCGGCCCTGGAGTCAGGAGTACCTGAGTTCAAATCCGGCCTCAGACACTTAACACTTACTAGCTGTGTGACCCTGGGCAAGTCACTTAACCCCAATTGCCTCACTAAAACAAAACAAAACAAAACAAAACAAAACCAAAAACAAAACCCTTTACTGTCTGACAGATGTAAGGCCTTATATGGATAAAAGGGGAATCTGACTGAATCAGTCAGTCTTCTTTTTTTAATCAAAAACCCCATTTATCCAAATTATAGCCAAACAGAAATCAGATACAGTATATATATACATAGAAGAATATTTACTATTGGGAACCAAATAATTCAGCTTAATGAAGAAGGAAAGTCTTAGATCTCACCCAACTTTTCCATAGTCTCTAGTGTAGCAAGTTTGGAATAGGGACATGATGAAGACTGTGAGCCCCTTTAATGTTGGCTTCTAATCCAGAGTCCTTTATTTTAGCAAACTGAATTGGGGTTAGCATCTTCCATTTTCTCCTCAAAGCTGGAATGCAGCAGCACCTAAAGTCTAAAGACACTCAATACTCAAAACTGCACTTTCCTCTCTTGCTCTTGCCAACTCTGCCTGCCCCCCCTCCCCCTGCTTCATAAAAGGGTGGGGCATTGATTTCTACCTCTGAGGAGAAAGTCCCATATCAATAGGCTTAGGGACTCATAACATTCCTCCTGTGGCCTGACATTCTGTGCAGTCTCTTATAAAGATCAGTTGGGGCAAATCTAAATATCTTTAACTAGAAATGCAATAATCAGCACTTTAAAATAGTAACAGTGATTTTCCAAACTTCATTAACTACTGAAACTGAAAATTTAAAAAATGTGTATGAACACTACATGCAGTAGACCTGGAACTATGTAGAGCATCATCTGGGATGATGCTATAGGGAGTTATTCTGTCTTAATTTTCAAGGTTACTATACACTTGATTGTGGCTATGTTCACTGGCTACCTTACAAAAGGCCTCATTATGGTTGCTTAGATGCATCATCCACCATCACCACCATCACCATCATTACTGAACATTTAAATAGTATCTATTACATGCCAGATACTGAGCTAAGTGCTTTATAATTATCTCATTTTATTGTTACAACAACCCTGAGAGGAAAATGCTATTATCACCCCCATTTTACATATGAGGAAACGGAGGCAATCAGATTAAGTGATTTGTCCAGGGTCACATAGATAATAAGTATTTGATGTCAAATTTAAAGTTAGCTCTTCTTTACTCCACTCCTGGTACTCTGTCCTCTGTACCACCTAGCTGCCAATCTATGTAACTACAGAATATACCAATAAGAGTATATGGGCAGGGTTGTTCCCCTTCCAATACGTGATAATGATAATGATTATTATAGTGATGGTGATGGTGACGGTAATGATGATATCTAGATAGAAAATGTTCCCCAATGAAAGGGGAAAAAGAAAACTCCAGCAACTGAGTAGTAAAGTAAGGATAAAGTGTTCTTCTCTCTGTCTTCTATGGCCTAGGTAGCCTATTCTAACACTAATAAGAAAATATAATGATCCAGAAACTTTAAGCAATTTTTTGTCCCTTCTCCTCCTCCCTCTTCATCCACCTGGGTAATTTAACTGATACAATTTCCATTTTGGAGAACACCAATGCATTTTTAAAAATTAAAAAAAAAATTTAGGGAAAAAGAGAGCCTTTATGCTTCAAATAAATACTGATGGTAGGCCATGAGCCTGAGTAGGACTACCTCCATACATTAGATGAAATGAATTCCCAGGATGCCAGTTCATTCTAATGTTTGCTAAGAAAAGGATGCCATCTGCCCTTTTTCAATATGTTGAATCCTGTGCCATCAATTTACAAATGAGCAAACTGATCTACAGAGAGTTTATTTAAATAGCTTGCTTACGGTCACACGGCTAGTTTCTGAGGCAGAATTTAAACTCCCGACTTTACAGACCACAGAGCAAAATGCATGTTAGGGTATTCCAGCCTCATTGGAACTAGAATTCTAGGAAGCTCTTTGGCACTGTTTGCCCACAAAGATTTTGCTAACAGAGGCAAGAGAGCAGAAACAGGGTATGGATGGCTCAAGGTAAATGTTTGATTTGTCTGCAGGTTGTTTCTAGGGAACCTGTTTACCCCTTGTGGTACAAAAATAGTGTTACCAAAATAGTACTGTGCTCCTTGGTGTTTACATATCTTAATCACAGAGATCAATCATTTGTCAGGACAGTATGTCAGTCAATAATAGTTATTAACGATTACTGGAAGATGGGAATTGAGAGAGCCCAAGCACACTGGAATTTGATTGTAAACTTATCCTTTTTATATAGACAGACTGTGTCTTCTCTTCCTTTTCTGCTTGTCAAAAGGCCTAGGGAGATACTGAGTGGACCAGTGCATGTTTAGTAAGTGCATTTTGAGTAAATGAATGAAAAAATGAATGAATGAATAAATGAGTGAAGAATATAGATGGGATATCATTTCTGTGTCTAAGGTAAAATTCAAAAACTAGACTTTTGGGATGAGAAATAAGCTATTTTTGAAGTCAGGAATTTTTTTTTCTTCTTTAATTAGAATGTGTTTGATTAGGAATACATTTCCACACCTCATGCACATGTGAGTCTGAAGAGAGAGCAGAGTTATACATTTTGCTTAAATATTGCTTTTAACACTTCATAATTTCTTTGTTTAAAAAAAAGCAACAGGGGCAGTTAGGTGGCGCAGTAGATAGAGCACTGGCCCTGGATTCAGGAGAATCTGAGTTCAAATCTGGCCTCAGACACGTAACACTTACTAGCTGTGTGACCCTACGCAAGTCACTTAACCCCAATTGCCTCACCAAAAAAAAAAAAAAAAGAAAGAAAAAAAGCAACAAAAAATCCTTTCTACGCAAATGGTTAAACAACCATTATTGGGCATTTATTAATTTGTATTCTAAAGTCTCCATCTAAGGTAGTGGGAATAGTCTTGCCTACTTCTAAACTGATTTCCACTTACAACAACCTAATGGTACATAAGCACCTACTTCACTTACCTAATCAAAGGGGTGGGAGGGAAGGCAACCAGTGTTTAATAAATACCTATTATGTGCCAACCACTATATTGTACAAAGAGATTTATAAATATGATCACATTTGATTCTCACAATAACCCTGTGTAAAGAATTAATTGTTATTTGAGGTTTTTATGACCCCAGCTTTTGGCTAGAATTTAAAAAACAATTATCGGCGTGCTCACTGGCCTGGGGCTCCGCAAACCGCACAGTGCTCTACCCACTGGTTGTAGCCCTCGAGTGACTTCCAATCATTATAATTTTGCCAGGGCCACGTAGGCGGGGAGTGGTGATGACATGAGGTGACACCGCCATGGCGACGGCTACAACCAGTGGGTGGAGCACTGTGCGGTTTGCGGAGCCCCAGGCCAGTGAGTGTGCCGATATTTTTTTTTAATTCTAGCCAAAAGTTGGGGTCATAAAAACCTCAAATAACAATTAATTCTTTACACCTGTGAAGTGGGTTCTATTTTTACAGTTAGCAAAGCTGAGGAAGACAGAGGTTAAGTGACTTGCCTAGGGTCACACTGCTTGTTGTTGTTTATCCTTTGTTCTGGAAGACTACTAGGACATCTGTGAGGTGATGTCATGACTTTCAGTGAATTGGATCTAAGTGAGGCAGGGCTGTGCTATTGAAGTTGCTGGCATGGATATAAACTGAGGCCTTTATGACTGCACACTCAGCTCTCAGTGTGCTTTGCCACCTAGCAACCTAATGGTCTTTCTAAGGAAAACTAGGCATGTCCATAAAAAGAGATTAACTCTGTACCTATAGAGGTTTACATAGTTCCTCAGAACAACACTGAAAATTGACAGCTGAGCAATCTTCACCCTGTTGATCTTTGTAGAAGGAGGAACACAGATTTGTTTTAGAAACTACTTTGTTTACAGCCTGTCAATGCAAAGGCAAAGAATAAAGAATAAATAAAGACTTAGATGCAGATAAAAAAATAATAAGATGAAGTTCCTTTAGAAGCAAAGTTTTTTTATCATGCTAGAAAAAGAAAGCAGTTAGGACAGTTAGATGTCAAAGTAGATAGAGCACTGGGCTTAGATTAGGAAGACCTCTCTTCCTGCATTCAAATCTAGCCTCAGATACTTACTAGTTGTGTGACCCTGGACAAACCATTTAGCTTGTTTGCCTCAATTTTCTCATCTATAAAATGAGCAGGAGAAAAAAATGGCAAACTATTTCAGTATTTTTGCCAAGAAAACCCCAAATGAAGTCACAAAGAGTTGACAATAAGTGAAAAAAAAAACCCACAAACAAATGACATCATAAAATTTCTGTAGAGTACCAACATCCTTACAATCACTAAGAATCAAAACTCAAGTCATCCATGATGTCTCTATCAACATGCAGCCAACTTGGGGATGTGTCTTTTTGAGTTTAGCTATGCTTATCTTTAGATAATCATCTTAGTGTCTATCACTAAAACCCTACTCAAAGCCTCTCCAATGGTGTGACCTACTAAAGTTTATGTTCACCTGCTATAGCCTTCAAGAACTTTGCACCATTACTATACTGTAATGTGATTTACAAACAGAAGAGAATATTAAAATAAACTCTAAATATACCCATGGTTGAGTTAAGCTGTATTCATGCCTTCATTTTAGAAGTCTCTAGAATGATAGAAGGGGCAGCTAGGTGGCTCAGTGGATAAAGTACTGGCCCTGGATTCAGGAGGACCTGAGTTCAAATCCAGCCTCAGACACTTGACACTTACTAGCTGTGTGATCCTGGGCAAGTCACTTAACCCCCATTGCCCCACAAAAAACCCCCTCAAATAGAATGATAGAAAAACCCAATATTTCTGAATAAGAAAAGCCTTAAAGTTAGCCAATTTTGTGTTTATATTTATAATAGGTATTTATAACATATGTATAAACTTAATACATATATGTATTATATATAATTAAATGTCTATGAATAGATAGATGCAGATTTTAATATGGAACTCAAACTGGGGTGGAGAGTGGAGAAGAGTTAAAACAATATAGAAAAATACAAAACTCTTTGGATTCTTTTTATTCATAGCAATTAAGTAGCTCAATAAAAGCCATTACCTGGCTATTATTTTTCTTTTCTTTTCTCTTTTCCCCCTCCTTGTTCTCTCTGTTATGGCAGGTTCAAAGGTCTAATGATTTCCTCCATATGGCAGAAGCCCTTGCATTGACTGCAAGTTATAACAACAAAAACCAGAAAATAACTGTAGGTCCGTCTAGATCACTTTATGGGAACAATCACTATAGTTAGTTCCCTGGCACTTGGACAAAAATGCATTAGAAATAGGAAGAAAAAAAAATAAATGTAGGAGAAATACAGTTCTTTCTGTCTTATCCATTTACCATGTGACTGGTAAGTTACTATCTTAGAAAAAAAAACCTGAGTTTATATGTTACAGAATTCTTTGTTAAAGGTTTTCATCTTATTTTTTATATGTACAAAGTTGTATGCATGTTGTCTCTCCCATTAGAATGTGAGCTCCTTAAGGGTAAGAACTATGGTTTTTGTTCTTTTTGGTTTTTTACCGTTTTTCTTGTATCCTTAGGACTTAGTATAGTGCCTGGCATGTAGTAGACACTTAATTGCTTGCTGGTGAAATATGTCATACTGTGGGAGCAGTGCTGCCATCAACTGAGGTCCAATAATTTAAAAAAAAATGTTTTTTTTTTTTTTTTATTCATCCTGGGAGAAACTACTTTCTCTCCTGAAAATTGCTCATTTGGATATTTAGCAATCTTGGCCTTAGAAATGAAGTGTGTGTGTGTGTGTGTGTGTGTGTGTGTGTGTGTGTGTGTGTGTAATAGCCATGGTTTGATCACATTACTAAAAGATATGCCGTGGAAAAGGGGGATGAGTTACTGAACTTGGAGTCAAGAAAGACCTTGGGTTCATACATCTCCTCAGATGCTCATTGGCTGTTTAACCCTAAACCAGTTCACTTAATGTCTCTTTCTTTTTTCCTCCTCTTTAAAATGAAAAGGTTAGACTTGAATGACTTCTAACTAGTTTCCTATTCTGTCTACTTCTATGATGTTATGATATGGTAAGATTCTAAGGCCTGGGTTCAGGACCTCTTTTTGACATTCTACATACTCATCATGAGCAATTCCATGAACAATTCGCTTAACCTTTCAGTTCCCTTAAATAGTTATTAGACTCCTAGAACCTATCTCCCAGAGTAATTTTGAGGATTAAATGGGATTAGATTCATAAAACACTTAGTATAACACCTGGCATATAGAAAGTCATAAATAAATATAAATCTCCCTCCCTCCCTCCCTCCCTCCCTCCCTCCCTCCCTCCCTTCCTTCCTTCCTTCCTTCCTTCCTTCCTTCCTTCCTTCCTTCCTTCCTTCCTTCCTTCCTTCCTTCCTTCCTTCCTTCCCTCCCTCCCTCCCTCTCTCCTTCCTTCCTTGCTTCTTTCCCTACTTCCTTCTTGTTTTTTTCCTCCCTCCTTCTTCCCTCCTTCACTCACTCACAACAGAGAACATAATAATTGTCATTAGCAATCTGTGTGCTCTGAAATGCTAATCCTGGATGATCCCCTCTCTCCTTTACAGTAACATATTTATTTCCATAGAATTTGACTCTCTTGTTAATTCTAGAAGTTCCTTCAAAATGTGTATGTGGGAATTTGTATATTAATGTGAAAATTTATTCCATTCTGAGTACAAAGCAAGGCTACGTTTTCTCTATAATTAAAAGACAATATCATTAAGCATTTTTAATGTTTTCACAGATGTTATTCCCTATTTGGCTGTGAGCAAAATATCAAAATATATTTTTCCATTTTAAGTAAAAGCTGAAGCTAGAGTTCACCAAGTCCATGAAGCCTGTTGAAATTGTCACCTGGCTTAGTTTTATTTCTAGTTGTATAGCCCGCCCACAAAGCAAATATTTGGAACATATCTGTGTTTACTAGGCCCTGCCTAACTACTGACTGAACTCTTATGGTAAAATGAACACACTGTTTCTGTTCCCTATTCCTGGGGGGGAAAAATACATTTTCCATCACTGCTCCCTTTAAATAGCCAAAGGTTGTATCTATAACCTTTCTGTCCTTTCCTAATGATTCATGCCAAGAACATCTTTTGAATAGTTGAGCAATTGATCTTTTTGTCATTCAAGCTTTTTAAAATGCTTATTTTCTCCATGTCGTCTCTTTGCATTTATATTTCAAAAATGAAGCCCCAAAATACCCCCATTTCCTTTTTGTGTCTTGTTTTTCTTAATATAATAATGTAGTAAATGGTCTATGTCATAAGAAAGAATGTCAGCCACGTATATACACATTTGTAAGATTGCCTAGGGTAGAATGCCAATCTCATATTGAGTAGACCACATTTATAGTTAAACCTCTAGTCCCTTTATGATATCTCCACACTAAATTATGTCTATGTGAGGCAAATATCTAAATTGTAATAGGGAATTTGGTTCAAAGCTTTCTCCTCTCACACCCCCATGCTCCCTCTGCTATGAACTGTCTGATATAACTGTACCTAGGGAGACTACTAAAATTAAGGCCTAATGATAATCTTGCTAGGACCACATTAATAGTTAAACAATATCAAAGCATTTTTTGTATCCAATTTACTACAGATGGCTACAGACCTTTGCTGTAACCATCTCAACATACTAGTTCTGACAATAGTCAGGTCACTGCAATGGACTTGGGGGAATAAGACGAGCTGTCAGAGGTCATTTGAAAGGTGTGTGTATCCCATCAGGCCTCTCAACACTTGGAGCTGGAGTGTAGTTTGACAGCTGCCAAATGATAATGAAAACGTCTGCTCTTTGGTATCCTGATGCTGGCTCAGGCACTTGCCTATATCCACTGGTAGATAGGCCCCAGCTTCTGCTTTGTCTTAATGTCTAGGCATTGTGTGGCATGGGAACAGCTTCCAAGCTTTCTTTCTTTCTTTCTTTCTTTCTTTCTTTCTTTCTTTCTTTCTTTCTTTCTTTCTTTCTTTCTTTCTTTCTTTCTTTCTTTCTTCATTTATTTATTCATTCATTCATTCAATTATGAATTCAATTATTTATCCATTTATTCATTCATTATCTAATTAATCAATTTATTTATTAAAGTAATAAACATTTTTATTTATAGTTTTGGGTTCCAATTTTTATCTCTCCTTCCCTCCCTCCCCTGCCCCTTCCCTTAGGTGGTATGCAATTAGATATACATGTATGATTATGTAAAGCATTAACATATTAGTAATTTTGTATAAGAAAACTTAAATAAAAGAAAAAAGAAAGAAAGAGAAAAATAGCATGCTTTAGTCTGTGTTCCATCAATATCAGTTCTTTCTTTGGAGGCGGATAGTATGTTTCATCGATAGTCCTTTGGGATTGTCTTGGATCATTGTATAGTTGAGAATAGTCAATTCTTTATTTTATTTTATTTCATTATTTTTTGCATCAAGAAATTAGAAGTTGAGGCAGCCAGGTGGCACAGTGGATAGAGCACCCGCCCTGGATTCAGGAGGACCTGAGTTCAAATCTGACCTCAGACACTTAACACTTACTAGCTTTGTTACCCTGGGCAAGTCACTTAACCCCAATTGCCCTGCCCCTCCCCCCCCAAAAAAAAGAAAAAACAAAGAAAAGAAATTAGATGTTGAATTTCACTAACTTAAAAGATGCCAGAAGAGAAGCAGCAGTAAAATAATACTTCAGTCATATTCCTCTCCTGTGCTATTCTTAGGGACTGCATTCCAGGAGATCTTACAAAACTTCTCTCATCTTACTGACTGTACCTATTTGGTTTTTTTGTGCATTGTAAGAGCATGTCTAACCGTGGATTTCTCATAAGATTTCCTATTTCTATTGGTACTGTTCTTGTTCCATGCCTCCATCTAAATGTTATAACCACCATAGATGACATGTGACCATTCCCTGCCATTCAACACAGAATGGTATTTTAAATCAGCTTATGTTATTTTAAGAAGGACCTGTCCTTCTGGCTTTTTCTCAAATGCCTGATTCGCCAGCACTTGAGGCAGCATCGTGGATAAGCTGCTAGGGTAGCTCATGCCAAATTCCAGTTGCCTTTACTGCCAATGGACAATTTTTGATCCACTCTTATGCTGATGTAGATGTTTTCTTTGTTTTCATTGCTGACAGAAGCATAGTCTTCACAAGCCCACAAATGAGTCTGCCAAATGGCTTACATTGCATATTTAACTTGATTGCATTTTCTCAGTGAAGATGAGAGGGTCTCAACACTTCCTGTGGGTTGACCAATTCTGGTGGGGCTATTCTACTCATTCAGAGTTATGGATATTTCTATCAAAGCTCGGAAGAAAGATGCAGCGGGTGGGGGTTGGGGGGGGAAGGAAAATGAAACAAAACAAAACTTTTTCATCTTTGCCTACTCTTGTAATTATATTTCCTTTCCCCATTTCAGCTTCCATTGTAACTCCAGGACTTACTTAGATCTTTCATTATAGTATTGAAAAATTGACTTTATAGCTTTGAAACATTTTGGCTGAGACAGATTTGAGTTATTTATGATGCATTTTGTAAGCCTCACATTCTGGTATTATGAGTTTGACTAATTCCAGTTTTGTTTATGTAATTCACTTACGTGATTTCTACCCAAGAAGGTAAGATCAGGCCCTTAAAAAGAAAAAAAAATGAATGATAAATGCATCTGCCTTCTACCAGTGAATTCTTTCCCCTCAAAAAAAAAAAAAAGAAAAAATGACCAACTTTCTTATGTATTTGTTATCTGTACATACTTCCATGTAACTAATGTGGACAAATAATATCACAATTCGTATTACACAGTACCCAGATGAAGATCCAGAAATTTTAAAAATACATGCAAAATAAAATCCAGATTCTGCTTCTTAGCATTCAAGTTCCTCAATTCTCTGGTCCCAAACTACTTTAATAGCCTTATTTTTTTTTACTCCCATATACTTATTTTCTTTTACCTTAGTATGTACCTCTTGTTTTTCCAACCCATACTTTTGTGCCTCTGTTTCTTTGCTCACAGTGTTCCCTTTCACCTGGAATGTCAATCTTATTTTTATTTGCTTAATAAAGTCTTACAATTTCTTCAAGCCTTAGCCCAAACATTTTCTCCTAATGAGGTCTTTCATAATTCCCTTCTGGATAGAAGTGAGTTTTTTCTGGTTTTGAACCACGTGACCACTGTTCATACCTCATGGTACTTCCACTTTTTTATTATTGATATCTGTACATACCTCATCTTCTCCATTGCCTTCTGAAGTGACAGGACTACGTCCCACTTATCTTTTTTATCCTGTGTTACAACTAGGCAAAGTGCCTAATACATTGTAGGAACTGAATCAGTTTTAAATGATTGAGAAAAGTCTTCTGAAGAGCCAAGATATACTCAGGAAGCACACTAAATACATATATGCCTTTTACTAAAGATCAACCATTCAGGCTGTCATTCAGAAAATACTCTCTATCACTGTCTCTCTCTGTCTCTCTGTCTCTCTCTGTATGTCTCTCTGTGTGTCTTTCTGTATGTCTCTCTCTCTCTCTCTCACATACACACATACACACTGTTTCAATGAAGGTAGTGATATGACTGATCATCCCATAAATAATGAAGAATAGCATATTATAAAGGAAGCGGGTTGTAACTAGAAACCTATTTTCTGACAGTGGGGAGAAATTGATGGCTGTCAATTTATGTCAATTTGTGAGTAGGAGGGAGAAGAGAAAAAAATATAAGCTATAAGAGATGAAAAATAAGAGTTTAGGGTCATTTCTAGATGAAAAATCTACACATCCTTAAAGTTCAAAGGTCATCACCACATGTAGTCTTCATGATGATGATCCTGAATCATCAAGCAAACATTAGTTTATGAATAGTCACCTACATTTAAGAAGAGAGAGATGAGTTCAATGTACTTTAACAAAGTTTCTATCAAGCATGAACTTGATTTTTTTGAAAGAATTATCTAGAAAGCTTCAGTTAGCTGGAAAATCCCTTTATATAGCACAGTGTATTCTGAGAAGCAGCCAGCTAAATAAATCATTACTCACACACTCCCAGCAGATTCATTGTGTAACCAGTTAATTTATTGAATGGAATGGAGATCTTTCCTTTTAAATCGTCTTCATTCTGATGCAACACATGGCTTTCCTTTCTGAGACTGGCTGCCTGGATTAAAGGCACAGTGGTGATCCTGCAGGGAAAAGGCATCCAGGATGCCAGACTCAGCAGGATGCCTTAATGCTACATAGACTGCTCCCATTTTTGCATTGTTTGCTTAGCTTGACCATTGAAAATAAGGTTTTCCATTTTTCCTCATTCTGAGACCTCCAAGGTCAACAAGACAGATCACATTATCAAGCAGGGAGCTGAAATAAGAGGTTTACCTTGTGAGGCCCAGATGCACCATATGTTCTCCTCTGTATTTACAACTGTTGATGGTTGTATTTCCATTCAAATTGAGGTGAAACTGAAGCCTTCACAGCTTATGTGTGACCCCCAATCAGTAGGTGGTTTTAGGGTAGTGGCACCACTTGCTGTTCTTCTGTCAATCATTGAATTCACTGTGAACCAAAATGCCTTACCATGCTTAAAATAAGATAACTTGAATTAATTTAAGTGATGAAATGATGAATCTCCTGAACATTTGAAAAGAAATGCATTGACTGTCAGGGACAGAAGACTGGGATGCATAACAAGACAGATATAATATTAATTATAGATAGATTTTCAGGGGAGATTCCAGAAATAAATTTGCAATTCTGGTTGAAAACAAGTTCAACAATATGGACATGATCTTAAAAATATATTTTTAACTCAATGATTATTTTCTATTGGCACCCTCAAAATTGCTCTCCTCTACTTTCTTTCCACTTGGTTGACTGGCAGAAAACATCTGATAGTATAATTTTGGTTGAAAACTTTTTCAAATGGCTTCTGTGCAGTGGTCCAAATCATGAATTTTCAGAATTACAGTGGAAGTTTAGGGAAGAATGAGAATAGTTTACACAATGGTAATAGTCTGGCAGATACAAATTCAGTCCAGGCCACAGCATAATGATCTCTACATTGAGTTTATGAGGCATATACTTTAGATAGACTATTGATTTGAGCAAATGATAAACCAAATATAGGCTTATCCCTAAGATGAGGTAAATTAAAAGAAATTTGTGTGGGGATATGGTAAGGGAGAGTATTTTCTCTACAAAGTCCTGCTCTGATGTTTGATCATGGAATGGAAGTAACCCTGGCTGCCAAAGCCTACATTAGTGTATCACAAATGCTACCATACTATCAAGAATTTGAGTATACAACAGACTAGCCTAAGTGTACAGAGGCTCATTATCACAATACTAGAGATTTGATGATGAATTCTTTGACCATAGGAACCCATGAAACAAAAACAAATACAAAATACCCCTCAATTCTCATTCTCTGTAGACCTCTTCTATTTCTATCATGATGATGGCAGAATGGTGGTGTTGAGAATTTATTTTTAGATCATATTTGTATATATATACACAAATGACCATATATAATATATTAGGTCATATACATATATATCATGTATAATATATATTAGATCATATACATACACATACACATATACATTTAACTTGGTAGTTGGTGATTTAAATGTCATCTTCTTTGCCCCAGTGAATGAAAATACAGCCGGAATATCTGAACTATATAAAATTTGGTATTTTCTGAATGAATAAAATCAGAAGAAAGAATGAAGTTGTAGCAAAATAAAATCTCCTCCTAATTGGGGCAAATAAAATAATTAATGAAGTCCTTTTTAATGGTCACTGACAAGTAACAAGAAACCTCATTTCATGGGACATTTGTCATCTTTTGTTGTAGTACTAATGATACACATTTGCAAAAAAAGACCACCATGAAGAAAACTGTAGTTTATGTACCAATATTTGTTGCAAGCAATAATGGCATTGAAATAGATGATAGATAAATTCAATGAACTAAATGAAATGAAGTAGAAAAATTTAGCGAGATTACAACAAAATAGCCTTAGATACTTAGTGACTTCAATACAAAAGCAAGGATAGTTGAAGATGAAAAGAAATATACTGGAAAAAAGACAAGAAAATACACAAAAAAGAGTGCCAAGAGAGACCATGAATTTCTGAACTACACAGAATTTGCATATTTATATCATAAACAATTTCATCAAGCAGGGATTTGGTCACAGCAAGTGCTAAGTAACAGTAACAAGTGAAATTGATTATTCTTTAATGGGTAGTAAATAACTTGTTATTGATGGAGCAATTTTTTAATTAATCTTTAGTATAGAGTCATAGAACCACATTATTAAAGCAAAGATCACAATTAATTCAATTTTAAAAGAATATAAATGAGAAAAAGATAGGAAGTCCATTTGAAACAACCCAGTTCTAACCTGTTCAAGCAAGTTAATAATAAGGAAAAATAGGAAATAAATGGGAGAAAGGATGTGAAAGAAGACAAATAATTTCATAGTAACATTTAACTTATGTAAATCAGTTGCCCTACAGGGAGATTTAAAAAAAACAACCTTAAAAAGTGCCTGTCAGCACAATTCACTTTTTCTTTCCCAAGAGATGACAGATGAAGGTGACAACAGTTTAAAATATAAACTTCTTTCTAACGTGATGATGGAAGATAAGAAGCACAATCATTTCATAAAACAGGGAAAAGAGGTGGAGATCAAACCATTTGAAAGAATGCTTGGTAAGAGATCCCACAAGCTACATCTCATTGTGGAAGAATAACAAATCAAAGGACAGCAGAGAAGATTGGAGGCTATCTGAAAATATTTCTGTAACAATCTTTTTCAACATCGTAGATACAACCACCTTACTTAGACTCAAATATCCCAATCTTAGATGTCCTTGCTCAGTAGGAAGAAATGTTAGTAAGGAGAACAGATGGATTTGACCATGCATACAGAGAGAATATCTTTGCTGAAAGCATCACAAGTGTGATGGCACTGAGGGACTGATTAACAAGGTATCTGAAAAAGGGGAATATACTAAATGCATAAAGGAATCTTTGACCTTAATAGTAAATGATAAAAAGGTACCTGAGAGGTGGGGGAATCTATTACTTGTTTATATATCCATTTCCCCCTTTATATATATTTTTGGATGATCTGCAGCACCATGGAGAGAAATCTCAATTAGTGGGAAATATGCAGTTCTATGCAAATTAAATTCCATTGTTGACTTCATCTTTACTACCACACAATTGATTGAAACAAAGATATAAATTCCCACCATCCTTTTTGTTTGCTATTAAAAAAATTCAGTACAGTAAAACTAAACCTTTAAGTTAGTCTTCCAACAAAATGTTTATCTTTGATAAAATAAAATTTTTTGAGATTTCTGAAAAAAATTAATAAGAGAAAACACATTCTTCAATGCTACTCATCACAAGTATGAGATGAGGCATTAAATAGAGAAATCTGCTAGTAAAGTCTTTTTTGCTGCTCTGCTGGAAGTGATCTAGTCCAGAGTGCAAATTGAAGAGAGAATGCCTATATATAGTAAAGACATGTTGGGAGATGAATCAAGTCAACAAGTATTTTCTTAAGCCCTTTCTGTGTTCAAGGTGCTTTGCTAAGGGCTAGAAATAGAAATAAAAACAATAAGAAAGTTGCTTCTCTCAAGTAGCAAAGTCAGGAGAGGCTGATCTGGGCCCTTCCTCAAATTGAAAGTTCCAAAGTTCACCAAGAATTTGAGTGTCGATTGCTGGTTCAGGAGTTAGCACAATCAGGGTAGAACTTAGGTAATTAAGTAGGATCTCTGGACCTATATTTTCTTAATGTTAAATGAAGGGGCTAGAATAGATGGCCTCTGGAATCCCTTCCAGCTCCAGATGAATTATCTTCTGATTCTATATAGCCCTCAGGTTTTATCAAAGTCATATCGTAGGAAAAACATTGCGCCCGGTTTTCAGATTAATACGGTAAATACAGTGTGTATGTATATACATATACTTGCATATACATTCATATACATGTGTACATTTATATGTATGCATGCTTACATTATATTAGGGCTGGGTAGGTTGCACAGTGGTTAAAGTTCTAGACCTGGAGTTGAGAAGACATGAGTTCAAATCTTGCATCAGACTTTTACTAGACATGTGACACTGGATGAGTCATTTAATTACTGTGCCTTAGTATCCTTAACTGTAAAATGCAGATAATAATATTACCTATCTCCCAGAGTTATAAAGATCAAATGAGATGATATTTTAATAAGAGTTTGCAAACTTTAAAGCAGTCTATCAATGCTAGTTGTTATACACATGCATATGCATACTTTTGTTAGAAACTATCAGTAGAATTGAACTTTGAAGTCAGTGAGTAAATTAACTTGTTTAGAGAATTACATGAAATTTCTGATCTTAATCCATGGTATTCTGGTTTGTGCTTGTAGATATAGTAGTCTTGCCTGATTTATTTTCTAGAATCAATGGAATAGAACAGTTTTAAAAATAGATTATTTTAAAAATGTAATTTTGTGTTTAGCAGTTTCAGTCTTTCCTGACCCTTTGTGACCTCCATTTGGGGTTTTCTTGTCAGAGATACTAGAGTGCTTTGCCATTTCCTTCTCTAGCTCATTTTACAGATGAGGAAACTGAACCAAATAGGATTAAGTGACTTACCCAGGTTCATATAACTAGGAAGTATCTGAGATCAAATTTGAACTCAGATTTTCCTGACTGCAGGCTTGGCACTGTGGCAATACAATATAGAATGTGCTGATGAAAAAATAGCTTTGATTCTATAAACCAGTAGTTGTAATATTTGGTGCTTTGAAAGTCTACCTGTGAAAACACTGGCAAGAAAAATGTGAGACTATTTGGGAGTGATGCTATACAAAATGACATTCAGTAGTCAAGATAAATTTTAAAAATAGGATTTATTTATTTAAATGTGACATGGAAGAGAGTAGTTGTATTGGCTATGTGTTCAACACACACATACATACTAATATATACCCCTTAGCTCCCTGTATACCATTGATCATACTCTGTTAAATAGTCAATATAGTAGTACCCACATCTGGACAAAAATATTTATAGCGGCTCTTTTTGTGGTGGCTAAGAATTGGAAATCATAGGAAGGCCCATCAATTGGGAAATGGTTATACAAACTGTAGTATATGATGGTGATGGAATATTATCGTGTTATAAGAAATGACAAGCAGGACTATTTCAGAAAAGCCTGGAAACACTTGTATGAACTGAGATTTAGTGAAGAGAACAGAACCAATACAACACTGTGCACAGAGACACCAATATTGTTTGATGAAGAACTGTGAATGAACTATTCTCAACAATTCAGTGATCCAAGATAATCCCAAAGGACTGTTGATGAAACATACTCTCCACCTCCAAAGAAAGAACTGATAGTGGTGGACTACAGACTGAAGCATGCTATTTTTCATTTTCATTAATTTCTTTTCTTTTATTCACATTTTCATATACAAAATGACTAATATGGTAATGTTTAAACATACATGTATAATCTATATGTGATTGCTTAACACTTCAGGGACGGAGTAAGGGGAGGGAAGGAAGGAGAGATTAAGATTGGAACCTAAAAGTATAAATAAAAATGTTTATTACTTAAAAAAGAAATTACTTTGTACAGACTGTATTCATTTTCATATGCATATATACATATCCATACATACATAGATTTATACATACATATACACAAGTACACATACATACACATATATACAAATATACAGGGAATCTGGGTAGTGCAGTGGATAGAGTACTAGCACTGGAATCAGGAGGATCTGAGTTCAAATCTCACTTCAGTCACTTACTAGCTGTGTGACCCTGAGAAAGTCACTTAAACACAATTGCCTTAAGCATTTGGGGCCATTTCCAGTAATCCTGATATATATATATATATATATATATATATATATATATATATATATATATATATATATGTGTGTGTGTGTGTGTGTGTGTGTGTGTGTGTGTGTGTATACACATGTGTTGCCACTAGATGCAGATGGCTCTGGTGGAGAGAGTAAGACTGGTTACTTTGCACAGCTGCCCTCCCTCAGTTAAATCCAATTCATTTACAAGTCATGACATTATCTGCCAATGTCATAGTCCTCTTTGAGAATAAAGGACTAACAACAATACAAATATGCATATTTATATGTGTATATATAATGCATCATGTATAGATTATATACTGTACACATTGTATTCATATATTATATATGTATATGCATAGATTTAGATGTGCATCCATGTATGTGGATATAAGTATATATGTAGGTAGATATTCATGCATGTATATATATATACATATATGTATGCATGCATGCGTGTGTGTATATATATATATATTGCATGCTTGCATACACACACATGCATGGTTTTCCCCATATACAGCCCAGAATGAAAACTGTTTGAGGGAAACGACTATTCCATTTTTGTCTTTGTATCATCCACACCTAGCAACATCCTGGCACAAATTAGCTACTATTTGTTGATTGATTATTTCTGGTACACAATGAATAGGAAATTGTGACCTGTCAGAGAGAGTGCTGTACTAGGAATCAAGAGATCTGAGTTGAAATCTTGGCTCTATCACTTACTAGTTTTATGACCTTTAATAAATTAGTCAGTCAGCCTCTAGGAACTTCAGTCTACTCATCTGTAAAATGCTTGGCCTGCACTAAAACTGCAGTTCATTTCTAAGGCCTCTTCCTGCTCAGACTTTCCATAATTTCTATATAAGACTATGACATTACTCCACCTGGGAGATTTGTATATTAACTGGAGAATCCTAAAATTTTACTGCCTTTATATAAAGGGACATACCATCCCCTCTCCACTCTTCCTCTTTCACTTTTAATTTAAGAAATTAGGATAGGCAAGAGATGGGGATATTTAGTGAGGGGGAGACAGGAATCTTTCAAGTTATCTGTCAAAGCCAAAGGTTACGGATTCTATTTATACACAATCAGTGGCTACCTTGCTCTTAAACACAGTGCCAACCCTGCTTTAGAGTTATATGTTACCCCAATGAGGCAAAAACATGAAGGGAGTTTTGGTTGTTACCAATTGTATTTAGAACAATTATTTTGAGCTGTTAGTGTTTTTTTTTTTAATGGACTACCCTTGTACAATGCAGCAAGTTAATCAAAGGTGTGATTTTCAGACCTTAAAAGTTATAAAAAAGCCCTTATATATGTAAAAAGTTCATAAGTCCTCCTGCAGATTAACATCAACACACCTGTTGGCCAAATAAATATGAATCTGATAAATTACTAAAACACAATAGTTAAAACACATTTAAATCAACCTGCAAATGACAAATCCCTTTTGGGAACTAATTGATTACTGGAGCATTTTGAATCTGAAAGAAAGGAGTTATGTGATCCATTCTGGAATTATAGAGGGCTACAGGGAATACTATTATCAGATAATATGTCATATTTTTTCCCCAGGATCCAGTTTCCAGTAGAAAATGAAATATTCCTGTGTTTTGTATGTGTACAGGATAGCAGTCCTAGGCAGTATGCCACCTACCTCACTAATCTTCACCTAACCACCTGAATATATACCAATGAGAGCCATTTCTCCAGCATCTGGAATCATTTGAATTATCTAATAAAAATGTAAATTACTCCAACAAAGATAAAACTATGAACCTTATCAATATCAGCTAAATCGAGACTCTTTAGTAATGAGAAGAATTAAGAGAAGGCCAAAGTGTTCGAAAAGGGAGGAAGGAGGAGATTTACAACACACTTTTCCTATTTATCATTCCCTTCATAACTCCCTTGCTGGATCATTGCAAAGATAAAATTAATAAAATGATGTAAGTTAAATGAAGGACTTTACAAACTTTAAAAATACTAAATATGTGTTTGCAATTGTAAGGATGATTGGAGCATTATTCATTTTGCTTGGTGGTGTGGTGGTTATTATAGTAGTAATTGTAGTGGCGGTGGTGGTGGTAGTATAGTCATAATAATAGTAGTGATAATAGTGATAGAGGTATTATTGGTAGCAGCAGCAGCAATATTACAGCTGAATATTTGGATTGAGCTGCTCTGTCAATTGTATTTCATTTAGAAGCTTGTCTAGGATAACTAAGAGATTTTCTCTACTATATACTATATCTCTCAGGAAACCTATTGCTTTCTTTTTAGTGCCTCAATGTTATGAAAATGGAAACCTTGAGTTTGAAGTTCTCCCTTTCTACCCCTTCTTCCCCACCCAGCTGAAATATTTACTTCTTTCTTTGGGAATTATTCCCTCTTCCCATTTGTAAGGAAATATCCCAATGATCTGTATTCCCTAATGCACCTTTCCTTTGGCATTTGTTCATCTTGTTTTGGGAACTGACGTGGGAAGCATTCTTTGAAACTGTCTGCAGGCTTTTGGATTTAAAAGATCATTCATGCTCTCTCAGTTCATAGCCTGCAAATATAGAAGGTATAACATAGCATGCAGCTGATGCAAGCGAATCTCATATTTGCTGAAGAGAAGTTGGCAGCCCCTAGTGTCTTCTGCCTTACCATTTTTGTGGTAAATATTCTCCAGAACTCTTTTCAAGAGGATGATTCACCCCAGGCATATTTTTAGGAATCTGTTAGCTCACATTTATCTTAGTTCTAGGACCCAATGAGAGCGGAGCCTTAAGCAGTCACACGTAAACCATTTTGAAAGCTATAATTGTGCTCCATTTTCTTGGTCTGTGGACTGAGTCATCCACTGGTTCAGTAGGATAGCAAAACAGAATAAGACTGTTGCTACAACAGGGAATTTGATAAGATGCTAAAGGAATCAATGCCAGTAACTGGATTATATTTATCTTTATGGGATTACACCTGCTTGTTCCAAGAGCAACTTGTAATATGCTGTGAATTTTGCAAAGTCACTCCCTGCAGTCTCAGCATTACCTTTCAATGTCAGAATTGGTCTTAGAAGGAAAGATAATGTTTTATACTTAAACATCTCTTTAAGCAAGATTGACTCCAGATAGTACCTATATAATTCTGGAATGCCTTTCATGCCATTTGAAAGAAGCAAAATGAAACCCAGCAGTACTTGCTAACTGAAGATGTTTGAATTAGAGTCAGACCCCTCTTTTTCCCCCCACCTCTGAGAAAAGTTGGAAACCAGAGAGGCAATGCAACTTAGTGAATAGAAAGCTGACTTTAGAGTCTGGGGAAAAAAAGTTCCTTGGATTTTGCTTTAGAAACACAATGGCTGTATGACACTGGGCAAGTTGCTTAACCTTTCACCGCCACAGGCAACTCTCTGTAACATTGCAAATTGCAGAGAAGGAAGGATTCTGCATTTATAGAAAAGGATCCACTTTATTGATAGTTCCCCAAGTCAATGAAATCATAGGTCCAGTCCCATATCCCCATTACACTTTATCTGAAGAAATACATTGCCAGTATTGCATCAACACATGGGGCAGTAGATGGCAGAGTGGATAGAGTCCAGGCATGATGTCAGGAACTCATCTTCCTGAGTTCAAATGTAGCATCAGACACTTACCAGCTGTGTCACCCTGGGTAAGTCATTTCACTCTGTTTATCTCAGTTTTCTCATTTATAAAATGAGCTGGAAAAGAAAATGACCATTCATTCTAGTATTTTTGCCAAGAAATCCCCAAATAGGATTACAAAGAGCCATACATGAGTGAAAATGACTGAACAATAACAACAAGATATCAACACATACAAATAGGATAAAGGAATTATAAATCTGTTTCTACCAACATTGAAATATCTGATACAAAGAGTCAATTAGACCTACAGAGAAGATATGGACCTGGATAGGACTTTCCCTGGAGATGGTGTTTGCTCTTCATTCTTGAAGAGGACCATGACATCAGGGTGATGTCATCATGACTTGTAGTGAATTGGATTTAAGTGAGGAAGGGCTGTGCAAGGTCATCAACCTCACTCTATCCTCTAGATATCTGGGTCCAGTGACAAGATATAGACTCGGATGACTAGAGATGGCTCTAGATGTTTAAGGCAATTGGAGTTGAATCACTTGCCCTGGGTCACATAGCTAGTAAGTGTCTGAGGTGAGATTTGAACTCAGGTACTCCCAACATTGGGCTCAGTGCTCTATCCACCTAGCTGCCCTCCCTGGAGATACTTAAATAGTAATCAGGGTAGTTCAGTCAAATTCTGATTTTTTTTTTAAGTATTGCTCTCTGGGATCTTATAATCTACCAGGCATGGTGTACTCATCACATCAAAAATATCATGCTTCTAGCTGACTACCCCTTAAGTTGATATGTGCATTGAGGAAAATGTTTGTCAAGGATCTCCAACAGGTTTCATGGCTTCTTTATGTTTCAAACATTTCCACTTTTCTTTGACAATTAGATTTACAATTTCTCTTTTGTGCATTTTTGTATTCAAAAGTAAAGCCTTCAATTCAAGGAGAAGCTTGGAGTCATAAAAAGGACTCCCCTCCCCGCAACATATACTTTTTTCCATTCAAGTCTGTAGACAGCCCATTATTCTATCTCCTGGTAAACTGATAATCTGTGTGTTTTATTATTATTTTTCCCATTCCAATATAACCCAGAGTCTACTGGCTCCCTAGGAACCATTCATGCATCAGACTTATGAGAGGAAAGAGCCAAGAGTGATGTCAAATGTTCACCAATGTAGTGTGTCTACCAAGTAGAGTGGAATACACCATACCCGAGTGACTGAAGATCATTAGAATATTATATATGTGTTTAGAATCATCCCTTTTTGGGACATCAAACCCTGAGCCTCCTAGTATCTTGATGAATTTCGCTTTGGCTTCACCTGAATGCACAGCTTTGGTCTAGTAGAAAAGGGGCTGGCCTATGAGTCAGAAAACAAATTGGGTTACTGACTAGTGGTGTGTCTCTGAACATTATTCAGTGTTTTATGTAAGATGACAGTGGAACCCATTGGTCCATCATTTTTCACTCACTTTTGTGCACAACCTATCTTCTTTTTGTTTCCCCTTAAACTTTTCTACTCAGGACTACTCTAATGTTCTTACTGGATTAAATATTTTGTAACTTTAAGGGTGATTCTGTTCCTGGCCCATCTACTTATGACCTGTTCTATATTGCAGTTGATCCCATCTCAGAAACACTTTCCACTTTCACTCTCACTATAATTGTTTCCAATTGTGGAGGGTTTGGGTGAGTAATAAATCTTCCCATTTAAAAAAAAGTAAATAAATGGAAAGCTGATCTTCTTTTTAAAGAAAAAAAAAAGAGTGGCATCCAACTCAGTTAAGAAATAATGCACATTTTTAGACTTAATTACAAATTAGAGCAAAGCAGACTGGTGGAAGGATAAAAACCTGTAAAAGGGAAGAACTATATGAGTTTCTATTATTAATTTTTTACCACTGCTTTTTCCCTATTATGTCAGGAAAAATAGAAAATTAAAATAGCACCTGATCTATTGGGACAGGATTTCTAACTTGTCCTGAAACCAGGAAGTATTAGAAATTTCATGCAAAATTGTGTTTTGATGAGGTTTCCAGGCTTCTTTCCAGGCTCAAAAGATTGGGTTAACTTGGAATATATTTTGGATAAGAATCTGAACTGTGGGATGTTTATTTAGACCAGAACTTTAAACCACTTATTCACTGCTAAAATGAATCTTGTGTCACATAATTGATTTTTTAAAAAAGAATCAGGAATAACTCCCCCTATTTTAGTATTATCCTGTGTCCAGAAAATAATATTGTGCAGTTTTCTGTACTTAGTAAATGTCAGCTAGAAGGCAAGCATATTGCATGACCTCATTTTGCTTAACTTCTTCACATTGTTTCTTCCTCTCCTGTCTCCCCATACTGAGGATTAACCAATTCCCTATCATTAAAACAGTCACATTTTATTTTGCTTTTGATTTTAATATCTTAGGCTTCATTTAAACTTAAAAAAGAAGCTAATCTATGTTATTCCATCTCTGCCTCTAACATGAAAATGACATACATTTCTACCCAAAATTAAGCAACCTGATATACTGTATCAAGTGTTAAAAGTGAAGTCTTGGGAGGGAACAATCTTTTGGTTTATTCATCCAGAGTCGACAATGTCTTGAGGGAAGAATGCCATCATTTATGTTAACTATGTTAAGCTCTGTCTACACAGAGCAACTGACTCAAATGTTTTGGTCAAAACCATTTTTGGGCATCCATCCCATGGGAGCCACAAAAATGTTTTCAAGGACAAGAACATGTTTTTGTGGATGGGCCCATCCACAGGCTGAAAATGTTACAGTCAGTGTTTTCTGCCCCTGGTTCTTAGTAACAAACTTGCTTCCAAAGCATCCTGTATTTTTCCAAAGATATTTTGCCAGTCATGTGGGATAGGGGAAATTCAGTAGTGCTGTTGTTCTAACAGTATGAACCTTTCCTTGGAATGATGGATTTCCCCTAATTTTCTGCCACCCAGAACTCTAACTAGAGAACTTTATGCTCAATTTACATGGACAGTGTGATAGGGAAGAGTATAGAATGCAATCCTCCCTAGGTCTCAGAAGTCAAGAGGAGGATAGCTTATATCACATACCCTTGATTGTTCCTATACAATATGGCAGAACTTTCCAAATCTCCCATCCCTTTGAAAAGTGAAGAGGAGGGATGACAGCAAATAGAAGAAGAGAAAAGAGGAGGATGGACTTAGGAGAGAAAATTTGGGGATGGAAATTGTGGCTGAATGAATAACCAGGGGTGGTTGTGCCAAACCAGGTAGGCCAGGGATGCTCAGGATGCACACTCAAGATATCTGCCACAGGTAGAAAATGTGCTCTACCTCCTCCACTTTATCATCACCCACAGGCAAAGCTCTAACTCTTTTGCTATAGTGGGCAACTCACTATTGCCACCCAGCCCCCAGATAGTGTTTGTCCTTAGTAATCATAATCCTATCTTTTTGAATTTAGAATCTCTAAACATTTGATGAAACAGATTTACATTAGCAAATATTTTAATTAAATGTAGCTATAGCTCTTGTACCATTATTAACAAGCTTTAGTGGTTATTGCTGTTGTGGACACTAAGGAAGAAATACTATGAAAAGAACCAAACGTATGTATTTCTCAAATTTGAGAAAATGAGAATAAATAAGAGAGAGCAGATATGTGGGGAAATATGTTATTTTGTGGGCAATGGTTCAATCTATTATATTCGAAGATTTTTTAAAGGTTGCATAATTTGCTTTAAAATCCATATTTGCCAAGACCCGATGCCACTAAGTTTTATTCTATCTAACATTTGATAATCAGCTAACATGTAGAGGTATGTACAGGGTGAGTCTTGTGTGACTATTTTTTAAAAATATGATACAGTAGAGTCAGACCTGTCTAACCTTGATATCTTGAAACTCTTAATTTCTTCATCTATAAAATAAAGTAGTATATAATAGAGAGTTTTCTCTTTGCTTGTAATAAATGAATGAAAAATCATTTATTCAGTTTTTAATATGTTTTAAGTATAGTTGGATATGTTGGGATTAGAAATGAAAAGGGGAATATTCCTTTCCCTCAAAGAACTTGTATTCTATTTGTAAAAGTAACATGCAGGAGAGTGGTAGAAAAGGGCTTTATTCTAGATTATTTTTAAAGCTGAAAAGTAGAACAATAGAGCATTTCAGTTACAGACTCAACTCTCTCCAGAGGTAATGGTTGTGGTGATTTGGTTACATTTCTCAGTGAAGGAGATAATGTTGGAGAAGGGCTTCTCATGTAGGGGCTGAGCAACAGACTTGCCCAGAGTCAAACAGCTAGTAACTAGCAAGTATCAAGTGTCTGAGGCTGAATTCCAGGGCTAGTGCTTTATTCCCTGTGCCTCCTAACTGCCCCTACTAGATAAGTTCTTGAAGGATGATTATTAGGTTCACTTTTTGATCATGGATTTCAGGTAGTCCACTAATTTTTAAATTATCTCTACTGGATATATTTTCCAGGTAAGTTGCTTTTCCAATGAGATATTTCACATTGTTTTCTATTTTTATTTCATTGTTTTGGCTTTATTTGATTGTTTCTTAATTTCTTCTAAAGTCATTAGTTTGCATTTGCTCAATACTCATTTTTAAGGAATTATTTTATTCAGTGAGCTTTCATACCTCCTTTTCCATTTGGCCAAATCCAAATCTACTTTTTAAGGAGTAATTTTTTCCCTCAATGATATTTTTTGGGTGGGGCAATGAGGGTTAAGTGACTTGCCCAGGGTCACACAGCTGGTAAGTGTCAAGTGTCTGAGGCTGAATTTGAACTCAGATACTCCTGAATCCAGTGCCAAGGCTTTATCCACTGAGCTACCTAGCTACAACCTCAGTGAAATTTTGTGCCTCTTTATTCCATTTTTCTAATTCTGATTTTCAAAGCATTCTTCTCATTGGCTTCCCCCCCCACACACACACACTTTTTGCCATTTGGTATATTATATTTTTTCAGGTGCCATTTTCTTCAGAATATTTTTGTGTCTCCTTTACTCCTGACTCTTGTTAAATGATTTTCTTGAATCATTCTCATTTCTCTTCCCATTTTTCCTCTACTTCTCTTACTTGATTTTCAAAATCCTTTTTGAGCTCTTAAATGGCCAGGGACCAATAGATATTTTTTCTGGGAAACTTTAGATGTTGGAGCTTTGACTTTATTTTCTTTAGAGTATGTTCTTTGAACTTCCTTGTCACCATAATAACTTTCTATGGTGAGATTTTTTTTCTGTTGCTTGCTCATTTTTCTAGTCTATTTCTTGACTTCTAACTTTTTGTTAAAGTGGGGCTCTGCTTCTGGAATGGAAGGGTACCTGTCCTAAATCTCAGGTTTTTTGTGCACATGTTTTCAGAGATTCTTTTAGGGCCCTGAAAGTTTTCCGTTCTTCCAAGGTGATATGATCTAAGGAGAGGTATGTTTACTATACTCCTTGCCTGTGCTGTGGTCTGTGAGTGACCACAAGCAATCTTTTCTCCACTGGAACTATGACAAGGATCCTTGTTTCACTAAGGCCACAAGCTCTGGTGTGTTAGTGCTCCTCCTCACTCTGGGACTGCCACTCAATGCCATGACCCATATTCAAGTATGGACAGTGAAGAGACCCCTATAACTTACTTCTTTTTTTTTTTTTTTTTTGGTGAGGCAATTGGGGTTAAGTGACTTGCCAAGGGTCACACAGCTAATAAGTGTTAAGTGTCTGAGGCCAGATTTGAACTCAGGTACTCCTGACTCCAGGGCTGGTGCTCTATCCACTATGCCACCTAGCTGCCCCAAAGCAATAATGTTATAGACACCTATGGCTAACAAAGTAAAGGGAATGAAAAGAGAGAAAAAGAAATTGAGTGACACTTACCAAATGCTAAATGGGGAACTCCCTTATTATCAAGTGGAAATTACAAACAGAAAAACTAAAGGGGCCACTCCCCTTTAGTAAGTGGACATTATAAACAGTATATAAAATGTGGAAAAGGAAAACAGGAAAAAAGTCTTTGGAAGTCTTTTCTCAGATGATTCTTCAGATGTCCTCTGGGTGTATTTTGTGGAATTTTGTATTTTGTCTTTCAGGTGTCTCAGATGCTGGTAATTAGCCAGGAAAATTTTCTTATAAAATTTAGCTGAACACAACTTTAAATAGTTTTGCCAATCAAATCAAACAATGAGAGTTCTCAAAAAAAATGTTTAAGGAAATTCAGAATTTTAGTTGTTACACATGAACATATAATAAAAACAAAAAATAGAAACATTCTCTAAAAGTTAATATTACCACACTCCCCCCTGTGGAGGATAAATTGAGAAGACAATTGTGATATTAATTTAGAAAATAATTTTTATCATTGTTTCATCAAATTTTGCAACATCTACCTCATTATCCTCATGCCATTATGAGAAATTAAAGAATCTAACATACTTAGTAGCTGATATAAAGGCCAAATCCAACATTGTATTTATCATGACACCTGAGATAATTATAGGTGTTACCATAAAAGAACAGAGATATAACTGAGTCAGGCTTAATCAGATGCATATGATTGAGATGTTCATGACATCAGGCATATAGGAGAGGGAATTGAAGTCAGGTGTTGAATGGAATGGCATAACCCGGACACTGGTGCCATGTGGAGGAAAATTAAAGCAAGAAAATCCAACTTTGATAATTGTAAGTAGTCATTTTCTTGGCCATTCCCAAAGCAGTGCAGTACCTGGACTTCATACATGTCTCCCCTCATGTGACAGTTCAATATCTGTTCCTGTATGTATTCCTCTTATGATTAGATGGAATCCTGGCCAACTGGCATCTGATAACTCAGAATGAAGGCAATTCATGTCTTAAATGATAAATTATCATAATCCAAGTCTCATATGGATTTAAAATTGAGTTTAATAACAATTGCAAAAAATGTGATTGTATGTTGACTCAGAATATAATATACAATTATGCAATAATTGAAAGTAATAATCTTTTATTTACTAAGTATACAATTACTTTTGTGAAAAAATCAGAACATATTTAAATACAAGTTAAAACACAATCTTAAAAGAATAAGAATCTCTACAAAAATAAGCCCATACTATTGAGTTCAAAATGTAATTGCAATAGCATAAAAAAGAAACCCTCATGTAACATTTGAACCGAGTTTTTAAATTAATTTTTTAAAGTCTAGAACATTTTTTATTTAAATATCTAAAGTCCCCAGATCACATGTTATCATTTTGAACAATATGTCACTATTTATGGCAATAATAAATTTGATTACATGAATATCAAAAAACTTTTGCAAATGTTCCCCTCTTTTTAAAATATTCTTATAAAAATAATACTTCTAGAATTAATTAACACTTGCCATGGCAACCAATTTGCCAGGGAAATGTTTTATAGAATTTGATCAAATAATCAGTTGGAAAAAAACCACAATTTAGAATATGGAAGCACAATACTCTCAGAGTTAACATTGTATTATGAAATCAAAGCCATCTTGCACTGTTTCAAAATTGGAGAGATAGATGAATTGAACAAAATATACATGGAAGAATAAGAGACAATGAAATTCAATGGTCTACATGTGCTGGTACTGGTTTTACATTGGAGCAATGTATCCTTGTGTCTTCTGATTTTGATGGCAGTCAGAGTAGTTAGCAATACTGGGAAAGGACCTTCCCAAGATGGCTGGGTTCCACTAGTCTGCTGAAAATTTTTGATATATACACTGTCTCCTGGTTTCAAATCATGTAAGGAGAAGTCCAAGGGGCCAGCCTGTACTGCTGCTCCTGCCTCTTTGAGTTCACATAGCCTGGCTTGTAATTCCTGTATATAGGAAGAAACAGAGGTATCTCCCCCCACCAATGACATATATACTGGGGAAAAAGGTTTTGCTTGGATAGGGGGATGGCCAAAAAGCATCTCATAAAGTAATATATGTAGGTCTCCTCTTGGTCTGCTATGCAAATAGAACAGTGCCAAGGGCAGTAGATCAGGCCACTTAAAATGAGTTTCAATGCACAATATGTCAATCATGCTCTTAAACTGTTTATTCATATGTTCCACCTGGCCTGAGCTTTGTGGGTGGTAAGGTGTATGGAATTCTGGAGTAACTCCCAAGAAAGAGTAAATTTGGGATAAAACAGAATCAGAAAAATGTGTGCCTTTGTCAGAATCAATGTGGGCTGGTGGGTCAAAGCAAGGGACTATTTCTTTAAGGAGGGTTTTGGCAACAAAGGCAGCTGTGGCTCAGGAACATGGAAAAGCTTCTACCCACTGAGTGAGTTGATCAACTATAACAAGACAAAACTAATAACATCCTGCTTTAGGCATTGTAATATAATCAATTTGTATATGCTCAAAAGCTGTATGTGCTAAAGGATGTCCTCCATAAGCTTTAGCCAGAAAAGCATGTTAATCATAAGTCTGACAGACTGAACAAGAGGCACAAACCCTACAGGCCACATTAGTAACTCCAGGGGCAATCCAAATCCTTTTTACTGAGTCCACAATTCCTTGTGTGCCAAAATGGTCTTTTCTGTGAATAGCTAAGCATACCTGACAATAGAAGCTCTGAGGGATAAGTGGCTTCCCCTCCAGAGTCACCCATACCCCATTGACTACTTTAGCCTTGAATTTATTTTTCGACTTCTCTACTTCAGACTTATCATAAGTAAGAGAGATGAAAACATCATCAGTAGAAGAAAGATTAAACACATGTTCAGGGGTTTCCAAAGCAGCAAGCTTAGCAGCAGTATCAGCTCATTCGTTCTCTTTTGAAACAGGGTCGCTTTTTCCAGTATGAGCAGGACAATGAACAATAGCTAAGGCAGATGGGAGTTTTAAGGCAGATAGGAGATATTTAATAAATTCTCCATTAGCAATAGCTTTGCCAGCAGAGGTTAAAAATCCCCTTTGCATCTAAAGCATGCCTACACCATGGCACACACTAAACACATATCTAGAATCAGTATAGATAGTAGCTCTTTTTCCTCTGACTAGAGAATAGGATTGTGTGAGCGCCACAAGTTCAGCAGCCTGTACACTATGATGTGAAGGCAGAGAAGCTACCCAGATAGTGTCATAATCAGAAACTACAGCAGCCCTAGTATAACGGACACCCTCACGCATAAACAAGGAACCATCAATATATAAAATAAAAGCAGGGTTCTCTAAGGGTTTGTCAAAAAGATCATCATGAGGTTTCTCAGCTATGTCACTTAGGAAGGTGAAGTCATGCAAAAGCTCCCCTGAGAGTGGCAGGTCAGGGAGCAGTGTTGCTGGGTTAAGGACTGTACCATGCTTTAAAGTGATTCTTTTCATTTTCTAGCAGAGTTACTTCATATCTAGTAAGCCTTTGATCTGAAAAAGCCTGTGTCCTATGATGTAATAAGAGAACATCAACTTCATGAGGGCACTGCACAATTAGAGGGTTACCTAAGACCAGATCAGAGGCTTGTTCTACCAAAAAGGCTGTAGCAGCCATTGTCCTAAGGCAAGGTGCACCCCAGTGGCTATAGAATCAAGTTGGCTAGAATAATAAGCTATTGGGAGCTGAACAGGTCATAGTTTTTGAGTCAGGACCCCAGAAGCCACGCCCCTCTGTTCATGTACAAAAAGAATAAAAGATTTACTGTAGTCTTGGAGTCCTAGTGCAGGTGCTAATAACAATGCTCATTTTAATTCTGTTATAGCTGAAAGATGCTGGTAATGCAGCTGTAAAAGTTCTGGGACAGAATTTTTGGTTAGAGATATAAGAGGCTTAGCAATTTCACCAAAAGACGGTATCCATTGTCTGCAATATCCAACTGATCCCAGAATAGCCCTCAGCTGCTTCTTAGTAGAGGGAGCAGAGAGTTGTTGCATAGTCTGGACATGCTTAGGAGAGATAGATCAAGTGCCGGCAGCTAAAATAAAACCCAAATATTCCACCTGAGGTAGACACCATTGTACTTTAGACTCAGAGACCTTATAGCCTTGTTTGTGCAACTCTAATGACAGATGTCCAGCTGTCTTCCTGGCAAATCTCAGCATTAGGTGCATCCAGGAGTAAGTCATCTACATATTAGATTAAGGTAGAAACTTTAAAGGTAATCTATTGTGTGGGACTGTAAACAAACCCCTGTGGGCATCTGGTCCAAATCCTCTGTCTATTCTTCCAGGTAGAAGTAAACAAATATTGAGAGTCCTGATGTACTGGCATTGAAAAGAAAGCAGAGCAGAGATCTACCACTGTGAAACATGTTGCTTCACATGGGATTGATTAAACAATAATAGCAGGGTTTGGTACTTGTATGATGATTGATTATAATGGCAGAATGTATGGTACCTACTTTGCTGGGCTATTGTGAAGAAAATTCTTTGTCAAGTTTAAGGTACTCTATAGAGGTTATGATGAACAGGATGCTATCAGAAAAACCTGGAAAAGCCTATATGTACTGAATCAGAGTGAAATGTAATATATACAAAATAACAGCAATAGTGTAAGATGATCTGCTAGGAAGGACATGGTTATTTTCAGCAATTCAATGCTCCATTATAATTCTGAAGTACTTATGAAAATTACAATCCATCTACAGAAAAAGAACTAACTGATGATATCTGAAAACAGATTGAAGGATAATATTTTTGATAGTTCCTTAATCTGAAGTTTCTTTATTCTGTTTTCTCTCACAACCTGGCTAATGGGGAAATGTTTTCCACGGCTACTTAGATACTGCTTATATTGAATTGCTTGAGTTCTTGGGGGTGTGGGGAAGTGGGAATGGAGGGACGAAGAGAAGTTGGAACACAGTTTTAAAAAATTGGTGACAAAACTTGTTTTTACATGTAATTTGGAAAATAAAATTTTAAACAGAAAAAGGGTTTTGAGGGGTTGAACATAAATACTAACCATGCCCCACTCTCCAAGAACTCTCAGCCATCACCCACTACCATCATTCCTAATATAAGCCAAAATTACTAAGGAAGACAATGACAGAGAAAAACTCCCTCAATTATAGAAAATTATTTATTCAGTGGGACTGAGATAACCTCATATCCTGTTGTTTACTATTTAGCCTAAGAGTTAATGGTTTTGAATGAGATGATAGGTTAGTTGTGTCATTCATATCCTTCCAGAAGCAATGTTCTCATTCTCATATTCATTCTCTCTCTCTCTCTCTCTCTCTGGACTATTTAAAAATTCATTTAAATCATTTTAACATTAATTTAATAAAAATTTGAGTTCCAAATTGGCTCCTTCCCTTCCCTCTCCCTATCCATTAAGAAGGTAAGTAATGTTTTCTCAATTAAACATGTGAAGTGATGCAAAACATTGACATGTTGTCTATGTTACAATAAAAAAGGCAAGAAAAACAAAGGCAATGAAAAAACTATGCTTTAATCTGCAGAGTTCAACAGTTCTCTGGAGATATATTTAATCTATTCTGCTGATCAATAAATCTATTTCTTAGCTAGTCCAGACTGTTTTGATGAATCTTGTTTTATATTATAGTTTGAAATATAGTATGGCAAGGACACTTTCCATCACATTTTTACATTGATTCCCTTGATGTTCTTGACATTTTTTTCTTCTAGATGAATTTTATTATTTTTCTAGCTATATGAAATAATTATTTGTACTTTGATTGGAATGACATTGAATAAGTACATTAATTTAGCTAGAATTTTCACTTTTATTATATTTGGTCAGCCTACCCATGTAAAATTAATATTTCTTTAGGTTTTAACATCTATTTTTCCTGTGAAAAATATTTTGTAACTCTCTTCATGTATTTGTTGGGTTTGTTTTGGCAAGTGGACTCCCAAGTATTTTCTATTGTCTGTGGTTATTTTAAATGGAATTTCTTTTTCTGTTCCTTCTGTTGTTGTTTTTTTTTGGGGGGGGATGGAGAAATATATAGAAATTCTAATTATTTATGTTTGTTTAATTTATTTTCTAGAACTTTGCTAAAGTTGTTGTTTCAGCTACTTTTTACTTGATTTTCTAGGATTCTCTAAGTGTACCATTATATCATCTGAAAATAGTGATATTTTTATTTCTTCATTGTCTATTTTATTTTATTTTTCAATTTCCTTTTCTTCTCTTATCACTATAGCTATCATTTCTTATACAATATTACTACAATAATAATAGTGTTAATAGATGTTCTTGCTTTACCCCTGGTCTTATTGGGAAGGTGTCTAGTTTATCTCCATTACAGATAACACTTATTCTTAATTTTAGAGAGATGCTACTTATTTTGAGAAAGGCTTCCTGGATTCCTATGCCATTTCTTTGTTTTTAATAGGAATGGGTGTTGTATTTAAAATTTTTTTTCTGTATATATTGATATAATTATATAATTTTATCATTTTGGTTAATTTTGCTTATCATTTTCTGAATATCAAACCATCCTTGAATTCTTGATATAATTCACACCTGGTCATAGCCTCTGATCTTTTTGGTATATTGATAAAATCTCCTTGCTAGCATTTTTAAATTTTTGCATCCTTATTCAATAAGGAAATTGGCCTATACTTTTCTTTCTCTCTCTCTTTTTTTTCTTTCCCTGGTATCAAAACCATATTTGTATTGTAAAATAGAATTCATAGTCTTTGTTATTTATCTATATTTAAAAAACTGGTTCATTTAGTATTGGTGTTAATTGTTTCTTAAGTGTTTTATAGTATTCACTTCTAAATCCATCTGGTCATAGGGATTCTTTTTCTTAGGAAGGTCATTCTTGCTTTGTTCAATTTCTTTTTCCTTTTTTTAATAATTATTGTTTTATTTTTCCCCAACTGCATGTAAAACAATTTTTAACATTCATTTAAAAATATTTAAATTCTAAGTTCTTTAGAGTATTTGACTACTGAATAAGACATATTTTAATGACTAACATCTTTACTATGGAAATGGACATAGAAACATCTAATATTTTAGTAATGAAAAAGATATTTATGAGAATGATTTGGAAAAAGAGTGTTGAAAATCTAAACATGATGTGTTTTGGATATAGAGTTACAGGACCAAGATTGGGATGTGGGGTAGGCTATTACTTGTGTAACATTGGAGTGTCACTCTACTTTCAGTTTAAATTCTTTCATTTGAAAAAAAAAAGGTGATGTGCAATTTTAGAGAAATCACCCCGAAATGTTCACATGGGCTATTTGTGCCCACTGATGGTAGAACGTTCTGAGCTCCTATTGATCTGATCAGCCACACGTGGATACAATGTAACTTGACTCTAACATGATGATATCATTTGGTCTTCAAGAACAAAGGGCAAGAACCAACCAACCAACCAACCAACCATGGATTGTGTAATTTCTCATATTTTTATAGCTCCAATTCTTATTTTCTACTTAATATATTTTTGGCATATTAACACACAAAATTGCAGATATGTTCCAATCAATAAATCTTTTTATCAATAAACATTTTAAGTACCTACTAAGTGCCAGACACTGTGCTAGGATCTGATGTTAAAAATACAAAGAATAAAATAATCCCTTCTATAAGAAAGATTAAATTCTTCCTATCTCATGTCAACTGGGACCTCACTTTTGAGGAACAATATTATTTGTTTATTCTCAGCATCTTATATTTTCCATGAAAACTCTTCTAACCATTTTTTTCATTGTTCCTAAGTGCCTTCCAATGTTCTTCCTCTATCTCTGGTTCCTAGCATCCATGCCTTCTTTCATGTTCCTGCTAAAATCTCTTCCTGTGCTCCTTTAATTTTAATGCCTTCTCTCTCTTGCTTATTTTCTCTTTATACTTTATATAGGCTGTTTATACATGGTTAGGGCAGCTAGGTGGTATATTGGATAGAGTGCTGGGCATGAAGTGAGGAATACTCATCTTCCTGTGTTCAGATCTGGCCTTAGACCAGTGTCTAATTGACCCTCGGCAAGTTACTTAACTCAGTTTGTTGCAATTCCTTATCTATAAAATGATCTAGAAAAGGCAATGGCAAAACCACTCTAGTATCTTTGCCAAGAAAATGTCTAACAGGTTCATGAAAAGTGACACAATCGAAATGACTGAGCAGCAACAAATATAGTTGCTTGAATGTTGTTTCCCCATTAGACTATGAGTTACTATGGAGCAAGAATTGTTTTCTTTCTTGATGTTCCCTGCTCTTAGCCCAGTTACTGACATATAATTTATGCTTAATGTTTATTGACTGAATAGTTTTACCATTATTCTTTTTTTTTTTTTTTAGTGAGGCAATTGGGGTTAAGTGACCTGCCCAGGGTCACACAGCTAGTAAGTGTTAAGTGTCTGAGGCCGAATTTGAACTCAGGTACTCCTGACTCCAGGGCTGGTGCTCTATCCACTGTGCCACCTAGCTGCCCCTACCATTATTCTTAATATGTGATATGCATTTCTACTTTACTGAGGAATCAAAGTGAACTTGCAAATTTCTTTCCCTCCATACCTCTATCCTCTAAAATCTCCTTCATTTATACTCTCTCCCTTATTTCCTATCTGGAAAGAAGAGATTATCATTTCTCCTTGGCAAAGCTAACCTCCATATTAGGAGTTCTTGACTTGGGGTACAACTTTAAATATTTTGATATTTGCATTGGAATATAATTGATTTCCTTTGAAAACCTATGCCTTACGGGCAACTAGGTCATGCAGTGGATAGAGCCCTGGCCCTGGATTCAGGAGTATCTGAGTTCAAATCTGGCCTCAGACACTTGACACTTACTAGCTATGTGACTCTGGGCAAGTCACTTAACCCCAATTGCCTCACAAAAAAAAAATCCTATGTCTTTTATCATTTAAAAATATTTTTCTAAATCAGGGTCCAGGGATGTTGCCAGACTGCCAAAACTTTCCACTTTCCATACCATCAAACTGACAAAAGTTCCTACTATATCAATAACGTTTATCCCATTTGCTTCACATTCTTTGGAAATGTCTCCATTTCTTATTATATCCCCTCAACACACACCCCTTAATCTCCTTCTTTACATACTTTTTCCTTTTTGGCTACAAAAAGACACACTGGTATCTTTTATTCTAATAAACCCTTTTAAACCTTAATATTCTCTTAAAATCCTTTTCCATTTATTTCTTCCTTTACTGAAAAATTTCTAGAAGGAATAGTTTATATGTACCACCTAGCTTTCTATTTCCTCCACAACCTTTTCTAATCTATCTTCCATCCCTGAAATGGTCATTTTAAAGTGTTGGTTTTTGGACTGAAGTTAAAAAAAAAAATGTCGGGGGTGGCTAGGTGGTGCAGTGGATGGGGCACCAAACCTGGATTCAGGAGTACCTGAGGTCAAATCCGGCCTCAGACACTTGACACTTGCTGGCTGTGTGACCCTGGGCAATTCACTTAACCCCCATTGCCCCACACAAAAAAAAAAAGTCTCGGTAGGATATACAGCAGATAGTTTAAGATTTGAGACTAGCACATAGTAGACACTTCATGTTTAGAAATATAGGGTTAAAGTTGAAACATAAATGCAGGAGATGAACATTGAAAGCACAGACATGAGTGAAATAATCATGGGAGAGAATGTAGTGACTTCAAAAGGCCATGGACAAATCTTTGAAAGATGATCACATTGAGGACAAGTGGAGGCAGAAGAACTAATTCGGGTAATATAAAAATAGAGCAAGTAGAGGAAGAAATCCTAAATTCCAGAGAGTAAAAAGTAGGGTTTTTCCAAAATTCAAGAAACAATTTTAATTTCTCAACCTGGGTCTCTTCCCAGCTTACAGACTTCTTTCACTGACAAACATTTTCTTGGTTACTCAGCTCTGAATCTGTCATCTTTTGATTTTTCTCTTTCTTTTACCCACTTGTTCAGGAGGAACTGGCACCTCTGGCATGAGGGCTTGCTCTCAACTCTTTTCAGATCTGCTTATCCACCTTTGGTGTCCACCTTTCCCCCAACCCTCACCTCTGGCTCCAAGAAGCTATAGACTGTGCAGTGGCCACACTGTGATAAAACCATCTCAGCAGATGAGCTAAACCAGGTTGAGTGTAGCTAACAGGCCTCAAAACCATCAATAAATTAGGGGAATGCTTATCCCTGGCAGAATGGGCAGATGAGAACAATTTGTTTGAACAGTAATGAAGGCAGCTGAAGCAGGTCCTGTGTAGAGTGTTTAGAACTTGGTCAGATATTGAAGATGCCAAAGTCCTCAACTGGCCATCACCAGTCATCCTTACTTTTGTCTTGCCACTGGATTTTAATGACTCTGGAAGAGAGAATGAGATTGATAACTTTGTGCAACTCTGTCTCACTTAAATCTAATTCACCAGCAAGTCAAGAAATCATTCCATGATGTCATTGTTTATCTTTCAAAGTGAAGAACAAAGAACATCCAATTTATTGCCAAATCCTGTCAATTCTACCTCCATTGTATCTCCTTTATCTCTTATTCAAGGTGTTTCTCAATAAAGATTTCCCAATAAGCCTGTCTTTCCACAGTCATCTCACCATTCTTTTTGCATATACTGTGCTTTAATCAAATTGTCATTATTCACAATTTCTCAAACTTCTTGTAAACTTCACTCTCAGTGCCATTTTTTATAACAATATCTTCATCCAGAATACATTCTTTCATCTTCTCTGTCTGTTAAAAAATAAAATATGAGGACAGCTAGGTGGTGCAGTGAATAGAGCACTGGCCCTGGAGTCAGGAGGACCTGAGTTCAAATCCAGCCTCAGACACTTGACACTTACTAGCTGTGTGATCTTGGACATGTCACAACCCCAATTGCCTCACCAAAAAAATAAAATAAAATAAAATATCCCTCAACAGCATCCCTTTCTCTCTGTTTCCTCCTTCCACCCATGCATGAAACATAGGAAATGTCAACAGGAAGGAACAGCAGAAAAATGGCTAGGAATAAAGATCTGAAGGCCCAACAACTCTAGTGGAAAGTTGTTGTGAACTCTTGCTGTGACCAGGTGCTGATTCCTATTCTGTAATATTACTATAGTGTGAATCAGTCTGGTAATTCTGACATTAACAGAACCACTAAGAGGAAATGCATTGGCCTTCCATGTTACAGGTTATTTAATATACTATGTTCTCTTATTTGAAAGGCATCATATTCATTACCAGATATTTCACATTCTTCATCCAATGACTGCATTTATTGGATGCAAGATTTGAACTCGATTTGGAAATGATATATTGTTATGACTCCTAGAAGAATGGGTTGTTGGAAACTAAAGTTCACATTTTTCTTTCCCTTGAATTCCAAGGTTCAAAGCAACTAACTTACTTAATGTTTGTGAATTACTAGGACCTGAGAGAATCTTGGAGAGCATAGTTTGCTAGTTGAAGTTTTATTCTGCATTCTTTTATTATTTCTTACTTTGTTGATTCTATGCTGACTGAAGTACTTTATGTTGTATCCAGGTAGGCTTGTCTATCACTAAGGAATCACCTTCAATGATACTAAGGTCACATGATCAGGTCTACATGCCATAGAGTAGATACATGGAAGAGGAAGAACTTTTCTGAGATAAAGACATGAGAGCCTAATTTTTATTGGCAGAATCTATAAGAACCTATAAAATATTTACCCTTCCACCTCCAGATAGTGAGTCAGTTTCACATCTATGAGGAGAATTGAGTTGGTGGAGAACCTTCCATTTGATTCAAGGAGATTTTATAGGACACCTCCATCCAGAAGACTAGATGCATATAACAAAGGATAAACTTGAGCTTGGGACCATGACCGAGATCCTCCCTATAGGATAGAAGGAAGTAAGTAGTTATCACCCTCAAGTGTGTCAAGACACTAAATCCCCCAACTCTGGGCACTTGAACTGCTTCTACCCCATGCCTGGAGTTCTTTCCTTCTTCATTATGTCTTCTAGCTTCCCTGTCCTGCTTCCTTGTTGTTGTTTATTCATTCAGTCATGTCTGCTTCTTTGTGACCCTGTATGGGGTTTTCTTAGAAAAGATACTGGAGTGTTTTGCCATTTCCTTCTCAAGTGGATTAAGGCAAGCAGACATTATGTGACTTGCCCAGGGTCACACAGCTAGTAAATGTTTGAGGCTAGATTTGAACTCAGGTCTTCTTGACTCTAGGCCAACTACTCTATCCACTGAGCCATCTAGCTATGCCCTGGCTTCTTTCAAGTCCTAGATAAAATACCACCTTCTACAAAAAAAAAAAAGTATTTTATTATTCCCCTTAATTCTAGTATCTTCCTTCTGGAATTTCTTCTAATTTATCTTGTATATATCTTGTTTTATATAGTTTTTTGCATTTTGTCTGTCTCCTTATACTATGACCTATTTCATAATTAGAGGTACCTTTTCTCTTTCTTTGAATCAGTGGCTGATATTTGGCAGGTGCTTAATAAAAAATTTTAACTGATTGATTAAGGTATAGTATGATGAATAACCATGCCACCTGGTAGGCAAATATTTTATAAGGTCCAGCTCAAACAATCCTTCCTCTGTGAAATCTTCCCTGATCTTTCCCAATCCCCAAAGCTAGAAGTTATTTTTTTTCTTTGAATCAAAGAACTTCAGTATTTTAAGTAACTCAAATATCATGTTGCTTAATTTATACCTGATTAGGAATCCCTTCCAAAGAATGAATAACAAATCATTGTGTAGCCTCGACTGCTGGTAAGAAATCTTACATCTTGAGGCAAACCAAGACATAAGATGTTTTGAATAGTCCCAAGAAAGCCCTGACTATAGTTGTTTCTGTGTAAACTTTTAATTTATTGGCATATACATGAATGTATTAGTCCCCAGTAATTTTCTTTATCCTTCTCTATTTATTTCAATTTTCCCTTTTTCATTTTTAACTTTAGTAATTTGGTTTTCCTCTCTCTCTTTCAAAAAAGAAATAATTAATTTTATTTTTTAAAAGCTTGATGTTTATAAGTTAGTATATTTTCTATTTTTTCTGCTTTTCAAAAGATGCATGCTCATTTTGTGATGTGTAATTTGTTTAAAATTTTTATTTGGCATTCATTATTTGGATCAATATTTAATCTCTCTTTGAGTGTATGCTTTATTAATATTTGCTTTTCTGATTATAATTTTATTGTATTGTGATCTATAAAATTCATTAAATATTTCTTCAGTTATGTGAGTTCTTTCTGTCCCTGAGCATGATCAGTTTATGTACATGTTTTGATTGGTCCTGAAAAATAAGCATACTCCTTAAGACTTCTATTGATAGTTGCCAAATGTCCATTTTATCTATTTTTTATCATTCTGCTTAAATCTTTCCCAGTTTCTCCAGGAAGATTTCACAAAGAACTAGATAGACTAGTAATATATAGGACAGTGTGTCTTTATTATGATGCATTTTAATATAAAAGAAGGCCCAAGGCCTCAACTGAGATATACAGTTACAGAGACCATGGTAGATGTGGCGGTAGGGGTAGAAAATGGATTTAAAGAAAAACACAATAGAATACCAGTTACCAGAGGGAATAGACACAACCAGATATCAGTTACCAGAGGTATTACTCATCTCTGTCTTACTAGTACATATGCGGGATTTCTGTGTTCTTTCAACTCTACTACAGAATATCTCTTCATAGTAGCAATGGATTTTTATAGAGATAGGAGAAGAATCTTCATTTCCCTCTCATTTTAGTAATCAGAGGCAAGAGAACTAAGTAGTAACCTATAGATGCCTATTTCTTAATAGAAACTATTTCCAATTGGCTAATACACATAGCTGATGGGATGATTGCAGAAGAGTATAACTTGAATGATACCTACAAATAGACAGGAATTAGGTAGGTACAGAAAGTGAGTTAAAGTGGTTAGGGTTAAGAAAGGTTAAGAAAGTAGATAGGGAAAAGGGAGATCCACAAGACTTCACTGTTGATCAATGTCTGAAACATTCCGTCACTGGAGAGCACAGGTCACTGCATTATATCTAATTTCTTTTCTTTCTGTTACATTTATCTAATTCTGAATGAAGTATTTTAAAGTCTTTGACAATTATTGTCTTATACCTTTGGGATTCTTGTAATTCACTTAAATTTTCAAAAAATTTCTTGATTCTATATGTTGGTAGATATTTAATATTAATATTTTTCATCATGGTGCTTTTTAAGAATAATGTAGGATCTTTGTTTATCCATATTTATACTATTCTCCTCTATTAGATCATGCCTGCAGCTCCCACTTTTTGGATTCACTTGAGGGATGATAAATTTTGACATCTCTATGAATGAATTTTTAATTCTATTTATTTCTCACATCAGATTATTAGGTTTTGCTTTCTAATCCATTCTTCCATGCTCCTCTTTTGTGTGGTAAGATCATACCATTCAGAGTTGGGAGGAAGTCATACCTGTTTTAGCAAAAGCCTTCGTTTCTATTTAACAGCATAGCAGGAACCAATTGACATCCAAGTAAATAAGACACTGTCCTGAGAGAACAAAGAATGCTAATTAGCAGGAAGAAAAGCAACTTATAAAGGAGGAAATTGATTGGGAAAATAGGATATCTCAAAAACAAATTTCTTTTGTTTTATAATTTTGCCCTAGATCATCCATGATATTTTTTTCTTTTGGGGGAATATTATTCCTAAAATGTGGAGGTTGAGCCCAACTGCACAACGAGAAGTACAGAATAACTGAAGAAACTCATCCAAATGACCTCACCATTTCCAATGGCCATCTGGATGAGAAATTAACATGCCTGATGTAAGCCTTGGTAAACACAAAGTGGTTCTACTTCAGTCCAATACAGTGAATTCAGAGGCCAAAGTAGAATGATCTCAATCTCTGCCAGACATTGAGAGTATTCAGGCAGTGAACCCCAATATTTCCCACTCAGATTCCCAGAAGAGTGGTTTTGATTATTTAAAAAGCATTTAGAAGATTGTTGAAAAATAGAAATGTAAAAAGGTGCATTGTCCTGCTATAGAAATTTTATCTCTGGTTCCCTACTCAGTGGGAATGAGATTATTCATCAGACATCATTAAGGGATCCCATGTTTTGTAGAAGGTGAATTATGAATGTATAGAGTCCTACTTTATATAGCTATGTTTCTGCCAAATCTATTATTTCCCAATGCGTATAAATTTTTATCTTCTGAAACTATGTTCAGTCTGGTACCATTTCCTACTTTTAAATGCCATAACTGTACTGTGTCTATTTCCAGTCTCTTTTACAGTTTCCTTTGTGGTTAAAAAAAAAATCTGCTTTCTGTCAATCATTGAATGACCCTCAAAGGAGAAAGAAGGAAGAAAGGGGAGAGAGGAAGGAGATTTAACAGACAATATTTTCCCTCTCAATAACTCTGATTCCCTCTGTGCTCTGCATTTCTTCTATTCCCTGCTCACCTTTCTTACCTCCCACACAACATGCTTAGCTCCCCTGCTACCATTACCCTTACTCTTCTATCCCTTGTGACTTCTGGCTATTTGGAAGGAGAAAAATGTCTGGAAGAGAAAGATAAAACCACTTTTTAAAAAAATGATCAAATTCCATTCTGTGATTGGAGAACATTTCTAGCTGCTTTAGAGTATAATATTATAGCCCATAATAGCCCAGCAGTGACAGTTCTGCATCCTCTTGGCTCTCTTTGTGCAGCTATGGAGCAGACAGCTTTTATTTCATGTATCGTTTCTTACCCACTGCAGTGATTCTACACTGTCAGTCTGTGTCATTACCCAAGAGAAAAATGGGAATGCTTTAACTATTGTCCCTATCTGAGGCTTCTAGGAGAGGAGAAGGAAGAGGTGTATGTGCATTCAATGTTGGGGGCAGGGGAAGTGGACTCTTGGTCCTTATGATGGCTGGTACTGAAATATGATGCTTGTAGTTACACCTTTTGAAGTTAATTTTTCCAACTAAGGAATATTCAACTGCTCTATTAAATTAAAAATAAATAAATGAGTGATAGGTAACTTTATAAGAGTATAATATAGTTCTGTGAATAGAAACACAACCATAGAGTTAAGAAGACCTGGGTTCTAATTCTGCCTTTAGTACTTACTGACTACCCAGCCCATCTCCAGGCACAGCAATCATGAGTGGGTGGGTGGGTAGAGCTCCTCATCGCTGCCTTGCAGCAGAGCAACAGAGCTCGGGGACCATGGCTACCTGCCTGTGGCCCCTGTTAGGGTTTTGCATTGAGGCCAGATTGGCTGGTGGGTCTGTATACTTCTATTATGATCAGAGGCTTCTGGGCTCAAGTTCCCAGTGTCAGGCTACCCTACAAAGGGCGCAGGAGGCAATCTTAGTCATCCTCAACCAATATTCAGACTTACTTTCAAGGTACATAGACTTCAAGCTGGAGCCCCCATCCACTCACTCCACATTTCAACATTAACCTCCAAGAGAGCTGGAACTCATGAATCAACAGTTTGATGTCTTCACTGTTCAACACTCCCTCAGTGATCCAGGTGTAAAGTTGTGAAGGCGGGAACTGCCTGAAAGGCCAGAAGTGAAGCTTAAACCCCTCAGGCACATTGGCGGGGATGGAGGGGGTGAAAAGGGCTTGGGTTTCAGGACCCTGAACAACCAAGAGAACATTGTATACAGTAACAGTAATATTGTTTGAAGAACAATTTTGCTCACACCTATCAAATTTCCTATTATGGAAAAAAGGAAAATTATAAATGCTGAAGAAGATGTCAGAAAATTGGAACGCTAATGCACTATGGGTGGAGTTGTGAACTAATCCAACCATTCTGGAGAGCAATTTGGAACTATGCCCAAAAGGCTATTAAATTGTGCATACCCTTTGATCCAGCAATACCACTACTAGATCTCTATCACAAAGAGATCATAAAAATGGGAAAAGGGACACATATACAAAAATATTTATGAGCTCTTTCTGTGGTGGCAAAGAATTGGAAATTGAGGGATGTCCATCAATTGGGGAATGGCTGAACAAGTTATGCAATATGAATGTAATGAAATACTATTGTGCAGATGATCAGGTAGATTTCAAAAAAACCTAGAAAGACTTACATGAACTGATGCTGAATGGAGTGAGCACAGCAACCACAACATTGTGTGATGATAAACTGTGATAGACAGCTCTTCTCAGCAGTACAATGATCCAATCAATTCCAAAAGACTCATAATATAAAATGATGTCTGCATCCACAAAAGAACTATGGAGTCTAAAGGCAGATAGAAGCATACTAGTTTCATTTTTTTTTGTTTATTCTTTCTTGTGTTTTTCCCCTTTTGTTCTTCTTTTTTTTTTTTTGCAGGGCAGTTGGGGTTAAGTGACTTGCCCAGGGTCACACAGCTAGTAAGTATCAAGTGTCTGAGACTGGATTTGAACTCAGGTACTCCCGAATTCAGGGCCGGTGCTTTATCCACTGCGCCACCTACCCACCCCTCCCCTTTTGTTCTGATTGTTCTCTTACAACATGACTAATGTAGAAATATATTTAACATGAATGCCATGTTTAGCTATTATAAATATACAAATTAAAAATAAAGAACATGTGTAGAAAGATGCTATCTGCATCCAGAGAAAGAACCAATAAATAGAAGTATGTGTAGAATAATTTTACATATATATTATATATGTCCATATATACATACACACACCTATTTTTATCTATTGGTAGCCATCTGTAGGACAGGGTGAGTGGAGAAGGGAAGAAAATTTAATTGATAACCACAATATATATTTTAAATGAAGAGCAGGTTGTGCATAATAGATTTGCAGTTGCATGTGCAATTACCGTTTTTCATTACACTGTGTTATCGAGATGCTTGTTTTATTCCATAAATTAAAAATAAAATACATTTTCAAAGATACTATGAAAAGTAGTCCATAGCTTTCACTAAACTGCTAAACAGGACTCTTTCCTCCACTTCTCTCTTTGTGTTGCTTTGTTCTCTGTCTCTGTGTCTCTGTGTCTGTGTCTGTATCTCTCTCTCTCTCCCTGTCTCTCTCTCTCTAATTCTCTCTCTCTCCCTCCCTCCCTCCCCCTGATACAGAAGTATAAAGGACTTTTACCCATCAGGGGTTCTTCATTCTGATGATGGCATATGTCTACATCCCCATTTCCTGGACTCCCCCACTCTATTGCTGAATTTTAAGGGGTAAATTTAGGCAAGAAAAACAGGGAAAATATTTGTTATTGGGTAGAGGTCATTTTGGAAACATTAATAGTAAGAGAAAAGTAAGTGAAATGAACTTCCTTCTCTAATACACTTTTCTTTGTCTGCCTTTATATCGATATTGAGAAAACGCTTTATGACTTATTCTAATTTTCTCTTCAAGAATGTTCATATTATATTCTCATCTCCTCAGTTACTTCTTAATGGTTATTAATCAGCAAAGGAAATCCAATCCCAGAGATGTCAAAGGAGACTGGGGGAAGGGTGAGGATAAATGACAGGCTCACAAGTGGAAGTCACAATAAGCATACTAGCTCTCCACATGTATCTAGCAGGTCAAGTAATATCTGGATGGCACAACCAATTCTGTAATAACAGCCTGATTGTTTATTATTGAATAGTCTTGATTACTGAACTGATTCAGGTGAAGAATATCTCCTATCATCCGACATGTTCTGCCTAGAGTCAGCCTGGGAAAACAATCAATTCCCTGGAGAACATCAAGTTCCCACTGCTGATTCATTTCCTTCTATAAATCACTGAAATAACTAGCACAGAGATACTCCCATAATATAAATACAATAACCAAGAGCAGGTGTTACTCACGGATGCCCTGAACAATATCGTACTGTGCTGTATCTCCTTTTCCAGTCAAAACAACTGCCTGCCAAATAATAGAGAGACATCCAATAGTTTTTCAGCCAGTTAATTCAAGTTTCACAATGAAAACACTGATTTGCCTTAAATATTGAGCCTTTTGGCATGATGAATTTAGCTTTCAATTTGAGGCAAGGTCAGTATTAAAATAAATGTGTCATTAGCTCCATTAAAACATATTTTAAGGTAGGAATGGATTTTTTAATTTATATTGACCTATCTTCTCTTTTCTTCCAATAAATACCTGGTGAAAATATCTGGCTATAACTTTCCTTACAATTACACTAGTTCTGTAAATGGGAATACAAAGGCTAAAAGACCACAAAATAGCCATTACCTTTGTCCTCTATGAACAAAACCAGTGTTAGATTGTAGAGTTGTATATGTTGAAAGAAACAAGAAAAATTATGAAAACATTATTTCCAATGGCCACAAGAAGAGAAATTCAATGATAAACAACAGAAACAACAAAATAAAAATAACTGTGTCATTAGCTTTGGAGAAAATCTGAAAAAAAAAACAAAACAAAACTATGCCTTCCTCCCTTTGCTGAGGTGGGAAAGACCATAGTCATGGGACATTGACTATACTATCAGACATGTTCATGTGTAGGGTGGTTTGGTTTAACTTTCCCTCTCCCCAACCCCTTTCATTTATTATTCTTTTTAGGAAGGATAGTTTACTGGGCAAAAACAGAGAAAGAAATTTATTTGAAAATTAAGAACTTTTTAAAATAAATGGTGTGAATAAAATATTTTAAAAGAAAAAAAATCTGTACATGATGAAGAAAACAACCAAAGACTATATTTGATGGAAAGTAGTAGTTGTGACCTATATAGACCAGTTTCCTTATTGTTGGTCATCGTGTCAATTCTCAGTCATCTGCTTTGTAGATTTCTAGTTAATTGTTGCTTTAAGTTTAATTTGCCATAAATTCCTCCAGGTTAATCTTTTGCAGATATTATAACAATAGGATATCTCTATTAATGATGAATTTCTGTAAATGAGTGAAAGAATTTAAAAAAATCAGATTTTTACATTATCATTACACAGTCAAATTACACTGTGCTGAGTCCTGGGGCTAGAGCTAGAAAAATAGATTTCCTTGTTCTCAGCTTGTCCACTTCTTGTCTCAAGGTGTTAAATTGAGAGAGATAGCAAAGAGAAGAAAAATCATCAGGGCAGATGAAAAGCCTGGAAGTCTCAAAAGTTACTCATTTGTTGTTGTTGTTCAGTCATTTTTGTTCATGTCCAATTCTATGTGACACAGTTTGGGGTTTTCTTGGCAAATATACTGGAATGGTTTGCCATTTCCTTCTCCAGCTCTTTTTACAGATGAGGAAACTGAAACAGATAGGGTTAAATAATCTGCCCAGGGTCAGATAGCAAGTAAATGTCAGAGACTAGATTTGAACCCATGAAGAATAGGCCCAGCATTCTTTTCAGTGTATTAACTAGCTGCCCTAAAAATTAACATGTTGGATAAAAATGCCAGGGTCCTGCAGAGAATAGAGGCAGGGCAGATGATAGGGCCAAGAGAAATTTAGGAGATAATCTCACCATAATTGGGATGGCCTGGTGGTCTTTGGACTTGTATCTCACCCAAACCATATGAACAGTCTGTATGGGTTCATGAAAGCCTTGGATACTTAACAGAGAAGTCAAGGTACGCAAGAAGAAAGACCTTTCAAACCATAAATACTTCATTATATCAAGTAAGGAGGTAAACCAAACTACAAAGGTTGTTTTTTGTATATCCTGATCCAATCTATTCTGACAGTGTTATCTAGTCTATCTATGCAGCATATACTTGTAATTGGGAAAACAAACAAAAATGTCAGTTGCACAAACATTTGGGGAGTAATAAGGAGAAAATACAGCAAGTGCATAGTTCTGAATTTCCATACTGGAAAAGGAAACACCAAGTGAGAAGCCAGTCAGTGGAGAATTTACCATAGGTAAAATGGTGGGTGAGAAGGGAGTTTGACCCTGTAAATTTACTTAAATGCCCACATTTGAAAGGAAGTAAAGAAATACTCCCAATTTCAGGGTAGTAAAGTATAATCTCCTTGAGGGCAAGAACTGTCCACTTTTTGTCTTTGCATTTCTGGCTTCATATTTTTAGCTGCTTAATGAACGTTTCCCAAATTTTTCTGTTGAATAAATGACTTGAAGATTATCACTCCCCTACTTCTCTATACTAGCAAAGATAGCAATTTGATTCCATTTTCCAATTTTACTAACTTGTTTGTCTAGAATGTGCCAACTTTTGTACAGGAGATTTGACAGTCCATGATGGTTTTTTCTGATTCTTTTTAGTCCTGCCACTAATTTAGATCAAGAAAGAAATCTAATGAGAAATGACAGAAGAGGATCCATTCATTACTGCATTCAGCAAATGTTTATTAAGCACTTGTCATATGAAGAATTATGTCACAAAGCTAAACTATCACGTCCAATTTGTAACTTCCAAAAAGCCCTCTTTAAAAACACCCTGAAAATCTTTTTCACCAGATTTTGCTGGAAGCTCACTTCTCCCCCTCCCCCATGACCCAAAAATGCTCCTGAGTACTGGATCCCAATTCATCTTGGACGACTTCAGTTATTGGGAAGTTTGTCTTTACATCAAAACTGCATTGGCCTCTTTGTAACATTAATTCAGTTCACTGGGCATTTATTAAATTTCTAACAGCCAGGCTAGAGGTAACAGGGTATTGCCTTGAAGTCAGAAAGACCTTGCTTCAGAGTTTTGCCTCTAATATTGCTGGCTGTGCCACCCTAGGCAAGTTAAGTAACCTTTAGGTACCCCAGAAACTCTTTAAAACTATAAATTACAAAACTGTTAGTAAATGAAATGAAATAATATTTATAAAGTGCTCAGCACAGTGTTTAGCACATAGTAGTTTCTTTATAAATAAATGCTATTTGCCTTTTCCATCTGCAATGATAGAGAGAATTTCTCTATGGCAGTGAAATCACAGAAAAGTACAAGGAACTCTACTGGCTCTTTTTTATTCAAAGTTTCTGCAAACTCACCCACCTGTGGAAATTTATTTTGATTTGGGGACCCTACCTTTAGGCTGAGATTAGAAAGCCTTAGGCCTTCAGGGTCTTTTCCCCTCCCCCTCTGCTTCATCTGAACCAAAGAGCCCCATGGGCTGTACAAGATGCCAGGTCAGACAGCTGGGGGGAAAAAGCCCCCAGCCCCCTCCGACCTGAGCAGAGCTATCCGAGAGATCCCAGATAGCCTGTGCTGAGGCACGAGCTGCTCGAGCACCCCCCCCCCCCAACCAGCCACAGCCCTGGCTGGCAGATTAGCTTGGTCTGTGGGGGCGCAGGAACCCCTGAGATTTGAGTGGAGAAAAGAAAGGTATATATAGACCTGGAGGTTAGACTCAGGGAGGACAGACTAGATAGAGAGAGGAGATTGAAGGGGAGGCAGACAAGGATGGATGAGAGAAGCTGAGAAGAGGTTCAGACAAGGAGGCAGGGGATGAGATGAACAGTAACACAGGAATAGGAGCAAGGAGAAAAGGCCGGCGGACAAGATTAGAGGGGCGGCAAAGGAGGCAGAGGGCAGACTGATGGAGCAGACAGACAGAAGGTCGGTGAGAGAGAAACACAGGGGTTCAGTGGTGGCAGTAAAGAGAGGAAAGTTAGAAGCAGGGGGATTTACAAAGTGAAAGAGGCTCAGAGTTAGAAGAAAGGATCTGAGCCTCTTGCGGCTAAGGCCCTTATTGTATTTAAAAAGTTCAAGCGCAGCAGGTGGGAAAGAGATGCAGTGGAAAGAGACCGCAGGAAAGCAGTCAGGTTGTACATTTTATTTCCCTGCATTCTTAATTGTAAATAGTATCTCATAAATAAACTCTGCTTTGATTATTTAGTTAAGAGGCTTCTCAATATTTTGCTTATCAATTTGGGAGTGGAGCAGTGTGGTGGAACTTTATAAATGGCCCATACTAAATTAACAACAGTCAGATAGCCTAGCACAAATAGTCACAAGTCCCAGGATTAGTCACCCCAGTCAGATTAGCCCCCCAAATCAGGCCCAGTCAGTAAAAATATTCCACATTTTAATGGCGACCGCGGCAGGACTTACGGCCCAATTATAATTTTTCTAAACCTATACTTTTTCATATAATTATATTTTTTCATAAATCCAATTATATATAATTTTCCAGGTTAGATATAGTTATAGTTAATAATTAATTTTTTTGTACACACCCAAACAAAAGAAAACACAAATCTCTCTAAAATCTTACATTCTGCTAGTGTGAGGAGAGATAGTGGGGGACCCAGAAGCAACACCTTTATTGATATGGTAAAGTATCACCTTGCAAAGAGGGATGATTAGCAATCATTGACCCTGGGTTCAAATTTCTAACCTTCCCCTTCCTATGCTATGACATTGGGTGTTAAACTCTCAGGGCCTCAGTTTCCTCTTCTATAAAAACTAGCCCCCTTTGATCTTTACAATCTTCTTTTACCTTACTCCCCTTACTCTCCTCTCTTTGATCCAGTGACAATGTTCTCCTACTAGTTCTGAAACACTTCATCTCTAGGCTCCAGGTATTTTCTCTGGCTATACCCCATGCCAGAGCACTCTCTGTCCCCTTCTGACTATGGACTTCCCTAGATAGCCTTTCATAACCTCTCTTAATTCCTGTGCTTCTGCTTAAGAAATTATTTCCTATTTGTTCTGTATATAACTTGCTGTGTATGTATTTGTTTACACTTTGTTTACCCCATTAAACTGTAAGCATCTTGAAGTCAGGGAATGAATATTGCTTCCTTTTATGGTCCCAGGGCTTAATGCAGTACTGGCATATAGTAGGCACTTAAATGTTTTTTGAATGGAATGCAATTTGCAAAGCCTTATGTGGCCTCCCAATTTAGTGAATCATGCTTTCAGGACTTTGCTTTCTTACATTCTCTTTACTGAACTATCTTGGGGGCAGGTAGGTAGGACAGTGGATAAAACACTGGCCTTGGAGTCAGGAGGACCTGAGTTCAAATCTCACCTCAGACACTTACTAGCTGTGTGACCCGGGGCAAGTCACTTAACCCCAATTGCCTTAAACTTTCAGGGTCATCTCCAGTCATCCTGATGTATATCTTGCTACTAGAGCCAGATGACTCTGGAGGATAGAGAAAGGTTGGTGACCTTACACAGTTCTCCCTCACTTGAATCCAATTCACTGCAAGTCATGATGACATCAACTGGATGTCATGGTCCTCTTTGAGACCAAAGGAAAAACAACAACAATATTATTTAATATGTGATAATAAAGTATAATTTAATTCAGGAATTGCCATAAAATGAAAATAAGATCATGCTTCCAAATCCCATGTACACTAGTATACATGTCCTGGTGAGCACATATCTGTACTTTAGATGGCATTTCTGTTAAGAATTCATTTTAGTAATGCATATAATCACATGGTTTGGTCATCAGCACTACTGTTACTTATATAGCAAATGACCCACCTTATTTCTGGAAAAAAAAACAAAAACTTGATTGCTCTTATCTTACAATCTCTGTATAAGCTATCCAATTTCAGGTTATTACACCAAGTGTTCCAGAATTCACCCTTATTGCTGTGACAATAAACGGAAAAAATATAGCATTGCTACTATAAATGAAATTGGGGTAATCACAGATATTACATTTTAGGATCCATTATTTATTAGGCTGATGACACAGATAAGCAAATAATACAATTTTATGAGATACTAGTGTTTTTAGTAACTTTCTATTTTAATCATGTTAGAAACTGTTTCTGATCTTAATGTAGTTGCAATTGTCTTACAGTGAAAGGGTAATAGTTTTTAACACATGTAATTGCTGTCTCAGTTAATATGATATGGTTAGGTAGGACATAGAAGGAAAAAAAATAGGACAAAGCTAGAAATTTGAATTCTATTTCTTTATTAGGGATGCCTAAACATGATCACTGTTTAAAATGCATTTTTAAGGTAGATGCTGAACAAGAGATACTGAAGTAGAATTTAATCTATTGTATATTTCTGAAATTTGCAGTTTATTACTCACTCTAGCATTAAAAGAAAGTGCCTTCCTCTCATATATCATGATTTCAAGATGTTGACTTTATCAGTATATTAGTTTTAGAAATGCCCTTTAAGAGAGCAGTTAAAACATTTCCATTTTAATTTTATAAATGGAATGACATAATACACAGATTACAATTTAATTACATTTTCTGATTTTCTCCTTGAGTCAAAACACAATGCCTTAGCTCTTATACTTCCCTTTCAGAAGATACTTAGTTTTGTCATTTGCTACCATGTAAGTTACTTCTTTTTAACATTTTCTTAGCAAGAATCATCCTTTGTATTATGTATTATGAAGAAATGTTAGTTTTAAGCCAGGGCTACTAGAGGCAAATTTTTGCACTCACTCACTCACTCACTCACTCACTCACTCACTCACTCACTCACTCACTCACATGTATATTAGTGTATATATGTATATATACATATTTTTCTGTCTTGATGAAATGAGATGATGCATGCAAAAGCTTTTTGAAAAGTATAAGACACTATCAAAATGTAAATGTTGTCATTGTTTTTACTGTTATTTTATATAGGGAGCTTATAGAGTACCCAGGGACTTACCTACTCTTTCAAGGTCAACCAAGAATCCTTAGAACCATAAACCATAATCAGGGTAGGGTAGTAGAAGCTTTTCCCTAGATTGAATAATTTTGAAAGCAGTCAGTTTAGTTTCCTGAAGATGTCCTGCCCTCGGAGTTGGTGCTTGGTTCTGTGAGAAAATAATTATTGATAATGGATTTTGGGGGAGACCCAGTGACCATACCCACACTCAGGAACTCTGTCTGGTTTATCAGAGCCAGCTCAAAGGTGCATTAGAGATCAAACTCTCAGTAGGTAATAGAAACCACACCTATCTGAAAGCCTCTGCCCTCAGAGGACTTGTCTTTCACAAGACACTGACCTCAGCAAGTACACCTCATTTTAATATGGACCACCCTAAGGTCCCGTCAAACAATGGATTTGAGTGATACTAGTCAGTTAGCTTTGAATAGTGTGTAAAGGTCACCTCTCATCTGATCCACAAGGAGCTTACACTCTCTTGGACTGGGATGCTGAAGGAGGTAGCCACCCATCCCCTCTCTCATCTCTCTAGCTCTAGGTAATGGAGTGTTTCTGAACTCTATTTTGGAGCCATGTGCTCACTTTCTATGGTGTTGGGGGCTTTCAGCTTGCCTTAAATGCGGTCAACTCTTTACTAACATTTAGTATGATTTAATAAATACTTAATGCCCCAAACTAGTGCAACAGCAATTAATTTATAGCTAGCAATATATTAGAAACCACAGCTAAATTTCCCAATAACTCAGAACAAAGACAGGGTTCCCTCCAATATTTCAAATAACACAGTCCATCCAGTCACCCCTTTCCTCCTCTCCCCTTCCCTATATGAAAACATTGTTGGGAAACTTCTTACACTTAATGTCCCACTATTGGTCTCATCCACATCCTTCCCAGCTGAACCTGGTTCCTAAAAATAGCAACATGTTTGTTCCACTCACAAGTTGTACTTTTAACTAAATAGGAATCCCAGAGTGCTCAAGTGTACCATATCCTGTACCCTCCAAATCCCCAAAATTGCTCACTATGGTTCCATAATAAAGGAAAATTAGTAGGAGTGGTTCTAATATTCAAGGCTGTTGTTCAAATCCATATCCAATAAATAAATGTTTATTGGGACCTTAATTTTGGTCCAGATTACAGTAGATGATGTGTGAGATAGAAGATTGTAATATAGTTTGACAATGAAAACTAAAATTTGAGAATGATTACACATTAAGCAATGGAGATGACCATTGTACTCTTTTGGAAAGAACACTAGATTGTGGAGTCAGAAAATAGGGGTTTGAGTTCTGGTTAAATTTTCACTTACTATTTTCACAGGATTCACCTTGCATTACTAAGACTCAGATGATAAAGGTATGTTACCTACATTACATAGGATTTCTATTACTACAACATAATAATTACCTGCCAGGTATATTGTAGCAGAGATTTATTTTCCTAGATATGGAATGGAATAGATAACTGTTGAGGTCCTTTCTGGCTCTAAAAATTGAGTGAATCTATGCCTTGTACAGGGATTTGTAAATTATGTCTTCCCATACAAATATCCACTATTGATATTACTCATTTATAACATTTATAGACTATTATGCAGAAATTTTTCTATGAAAATTTCCAATTAGTGTGATCATACACCCACACATGTATATACACACATATATGCACATCTATCCACACATACACACATGCATTTACACATACACATATAATTACACACAGAGACATACGTGTGTACATATGTTTACATGCATGTGCATATGCACACACGTGTGTATATGTATGCATACACACACATATATATATATCTCACATTAGAGTATCTGGCCATAACCAGGAGTTAAAACACTATCTTGATGATTGAGTGATATTATTATTTCTCTTATATTAATAACCAATTATTAAGTGAGATTAAGATTTTTTTCTATTTCCTCATTTAGAAATAAACCCCTGTAGGCTATAAAGCCAGTCTTTGAGGGACATTAATGACCTGGACCAACAATTTAAACCACCTAGATCATTTTATCTAGGTGGAATTGTTACCCCACTCAATTAGAAAACAGTACAAAGAGAACATAATCTAGGTGAATTCTGGACCACTCTTTCAAGGTAATATAAGTATTGAGAGGCCTCTGTTATTCATCTTCAGTTTATGAAAGAAAGGTGAATGACTATCTTTTTACTAATTATTTGCTTGCCATAATTAAGAAAATGATTAATTACCCAGAAATTATGTCTTGTGCTTTTCTTATCCCACATGATATAATGTGTTGTTTTAAATTTGCATATTTATAATCTTGCTATAAAATTACCTGCCTGATATGGCTACAGTAAGTAATATGGTAATGAGTTTGAGTTTTTTTTTTAATAGGAGAATAGGAACATCTCAATAAATAAGTGATCTACATGTCTCTCTGAAATTTGACTTAATAGTTCAATAATGTGAGGTAATTCTGGTAGAATATAAGATGCTTGAAGTCAATAATTGTTTGTTTTTTTCTTTAATCCTTAACATCTAAAATATTGCCTGGAATATAATAGCTATTTAATAATGCTTGTTATATTGAATTGAATAGCATTAATGATATTAATTTAGGGAATAGGAGATTCAAAAGGATGGTTTTGCAAAAGGATTTTAGGCAATAAAAATATTAATTTTATTATTTTTTGGAGGTAAAAAATAACATTATCACTAATGGGTGTTATGCTTTGATATCACCTGGAGAATAGACTCTTCAGATAACACTGATTGGACACCTAAAGGCCTGTTGAGTATTTACTGAATAGTATTTAGGTTATGAAAATAAATAGCAATTCCAAATTGTTAAATATTTTAAGTTAGAAACCAAATGATTCTTAAAATATCCTGCATTTTTCCTCTCCTTTTTATCAGTGATAAACAAAAATGTTTTCTGATGCAGTATTTTGGCTGCAAAGAAGCTTCATTTAACCCCAAGTTACTCCTTTATCTTAGCTAGCAGCTTGGGAAAGCACATTTTCTGAAAGGGGGCTTACCATGAGCACCCCTACGGCTTCATGACGTTTTGTGATTTTGCTTTTTTGTTTTTGTGATTTTGAATGATCTAAACGTGGTCTTATATTGTCTTGCTCTATTTTTCATAAAGGGATATTGCTTTCTATTTCATTTAAAAAGAATTAAAAAATTTTATCAGTTATTTTCAGAGTATAGTAAATCATCTGCTCTAATCCCCAAGCTGTCATTCATTTTGAAAACTATGTAAAATTCAAAACTCTCAGTCTTTGTCCTTAAGGGGTATGATGATGATGGTGGTGGTGGTGATGATGATGATGGAATAACAGTAACAGTAATAACCACAATGGCACATAGAATAAAATGAGGACATAAATACATGTTTTTTTTTGTTCTTGTGTGAGTGTGTGTGTGTGTGTGTGTGTGTGTGTGTGTGTGTGTACTGCATCATAAAACTGGAAATAGAGCTTGTCATTGAAAAGCAATGTTTTGTTGGTTTGGTTGCCAATGGTACCTTAAGCTCTAAGTCACATAACACTACATTACTGAAATAATTTAATTCCTAAATCCATATAAAATGACCCAATCTACATTAAGTGGCAAAATCAAGGTGCTACTAAAATATGAAGAAGGAAAAGTTGAAGACCTTGGGATCACTGAAAATCTTTACTTAAAAAAAAACCCAAAACTAAATAAATTGTTTTATTCCTAACAAATAAATTTGTGAGAAAAAATATCTCTAATATATCAAATGGTTTGGGGAAAGTAAATAGGCATACTTATACTGGAATCCTAGAAAAATGAGGGGCAGATCTTCTTCATTGGACTGTCTCCGTTGTACTAGAATCGTTCCAAGGATTATTCTAGTGGTCCTAGAAGATAGGCTTTACTCCTAGTGTCAATTAAAAAAAAAGCAGGTCTTTTGTCCTCTTATGCAGTAGTCTATAGTCAATAAACATGTAACTCCTTTGCCTAGATTTGGGTGATTAGGTCAAAATCTCTACTGAAATATAGCCAATCAGAATAAAAAAGACTACTGTGGCAAAATATTGCAGAACCTCTGAAAGAAAGCATAAAAAGAAATCATTCAAGACAAAAACAAAAAACAAAAAACCCCCAAATACAATAACAAAGCTTCCATTCCCCATCCCACCTCCATTTCCTTGTAAAAACCAGAGACTAGGGATTATTGCTATATTTCTGTAGAGAAGCTCTCATATGTAGGATGTCATGGTTATTTTGTTTTGATTTTTAAAATTGTTACTTTGTATTGTGTGTTTTTGTGTGTGAACATCTATTTGCTCCTGATAAATATTGCCAGTTTGGGGGTGGGGTGGGGTGTATGACTGTTAGTTTCAAGTTGAGTTCCTGAGAGCTATCTCTTAATGGGGAAAAAGTTCCCCACACTGTAATATCCAAGGATGGCATCTATTCCCACTTAATCCAAATTCCATGATGAATATGCATAGCAAATATTAAATGCCTATTTATTCAAGGCAACAACAAACACATCAAAATGTACAAACTCCACCAGAAATATCCAGAGTGAATAAACTATCTATCCCACTGGGAACAAGAAAATTCAGCTCAACTAAGAAAAAATCCCACATTTCACTTAAAGAGAAATCCCCCAAATCTCTAGTGTAATAAGCCTGAATAAAGACTTGATTCAATTTTTACTCCTCAATTTTTGGCACCTTCCCAGCATTTTTCTCCTTTCAGAGACCTACCTCTGATGAGAAACAGGAATCAAGTATTTTCTCTCTTGAAACAGGAAGCCAGGAAATCAATATCTCTCATTCAAACTCTAACTCTACCAATAACAAAGGAATGGGGCAGTGAATAATCTATCTCTACCAATGAAGATCGTCTTATTGAAATGTTATTTGATTTACAGGTTATAAATATATAACAATAAGAGCAAGATTTTAAATTGTTCTAGGACCATTTCTTTTGACCCCATCAAAAAAGTAGAGAAGATAACTATTATTCTTATGGATTTGCATAGCATTTCATGCACATTATTTCATTTGAGTTTCACAACTACCCTGAGAAATGTGTACTATTATAATTCTTCTTTTGCAAATGCAGGAAATGACAATCATAAGGCAAGCAACTCCACTTTTAACTATGTTCTTTCTTTATTTATTTAAAAAAAGAAACATTTTTATTTAAAGTTTTGAGTTACAAATTCTATCCCTTCTTCCCTCCCCTCCCTTTTCTCTGAGATATTAAGCAATAGGATATGCGTTATACATGTACAATTATGTAAAACATTAACATATTATTAATTTTGTATAAGAAAACTTGAATAAAAGAAAAAAGTAAAAGTGAAAAATAGCATGCTTTAGTTTGTGTTCAATCAATATCAGTGCATTCTTTGGAGAAGGGTAGAATATTACTCATCATTAGTCCTTTGGGATTGTCTTGGATCATTGTATTTCTAAGAATAGTTAAGTCATTCATAGTTCTTCATCCAATGTACTCCTGCTTCTTCTCACTTCACTATACATCAGTTCATAGATGTCTTTCCAGGCCTTTTTGAAAATATCCTCTTTCTCATTTCTTATATTACAATAATATTCCATCACAACCATAAACCACAGCTTATTAAACTATTTCCCAATTGATGGGCATTCCTTTGATTTCCAATTTTTGGCCACAACAGAAAAAGCTGCTACACACACACACACACACACACACACACACACACACACACATGTACACACACGTATGTCTTTTTCTATTTTTTGTGATGTCTTTGGAATATAAATCTAGCAGTAGTATTGCTGGATAAAAGGGTGTGCACAGTTTGATAGCTCTTTTATCATAATTCCAAATTGTTATCCACAATAGGTGGATCTGTTCACAACTCTACCAACAAGAATCCCAGGTTTCCAACACTCCCTCCAACATCCAATATTATCTTCTATATTTGATCTTTTAAGAATGATAGCCAAGGTATAGGATTAAAGAAAAAATACACCTCACATAGGTTACATAACAGCCTCCAGGTTTTTAAGGTCAAGCAAGAGTTTAGCTGCTTTTTTAGGACTGACATCAGTTACAGGAAACACATTGACTTGCATTAAGGACATGAGTATGACACAAATGTAGGAACTAACTGAAATTGAGCTTCTAATACACTAGTTTTGTATACTGAAATAGGAACATAGACCCACTTATACTTTATAATCTCAATATATCAGAATTAGCTTTAAAATGTAAATATATAATTTTAAAAAGTAAACAAGTCAACAAGTATTTTAAGTGCTTTTTATATGCCAGCTACTGTACCAAATGATATAATGTACTAATAATAATGTACTAAAAGAACCTCTGCCCTCAATCTCTGCCATGGAGGAGGGAGATGAAGTTACACAGACATAGGGGTATGGTAGAGCAAATCTGAGGAGTCAAAAGAGGAATCAAAAGAGGATTGAGCATCCTCTTCCAATGGAGACCCTGGGAGAAAACCAGCCAATTCTAGGGAGAGGCTATAGGTTAAAGAACATTTCCAGTGGAGAAATATGGAGATGGAATGAACTTCTAGGATGAAGAGTTTTCTATATCATTGCAAAGCAAGTCTGAAGAATCACTAGTGCAGCCTAGAAAATAATCAAGAGCAGTGATATGAGTAGAATACATGAAAACATGACACCTCTCTGGGGTTGTCTTTTGGGTAACCACCTATACATTTGAAAATTTAAAAAACAGATTTAATCATCTACTAAGTACCCATGTTTAGTCATTGGTTTATTTGTTGTTGTGGCATAATCACTCTTTAAACTGTTCTCAATTACCACACCATTGCTTGTGTGATTTTGCCTCTTGCCTCAATATCATCCCCTACTACTAAAATACATCCTATCTTTTCCTTATTCTGTTCCTGCCAGTCTAATGGGAAATTTCTCTCTTAAGAGATGTCTTACTACACAAAGAGCAAATCAAAGGGCCTTTTCTCAGTTTTTGTTCTCTTAGACCTATCCAGAGCATCTATTGCCATTGGCTATTGCTCCATTCACTGTAAGCTCTTTTTAACTTTACCTTCTAGGAAACCATGTTGCCTTAATTTTTGTCTCATTACCTCGATCCTTGTTTCTTTTTCTTTGACTACATTACCTTTCCTAGCTAGCCAGGAATAGTCATAGACTGAGGCAGCTGGGTAGCCCCATGGATAGAGAAATAAACCTGAAGTTAGCAAAATCTGAATTCATTCTTTTGCATAGTATTGACATATATGAAAAGCTGAAAAAGAAGTGTTAGCTCTGTTCTGCTGACCCTGAAAGGGGAGGAAAAAAGAACTACAACCAGGCCAATTTACATTGCCTTTGTGAATCAAGTTCTAGGATTTCTTCCCTCCAGGTGCCCCTGTCAAATTACCAGGGTATCATTTGACTAAAGTAGTCAAATAAAAAATATAATCTTATTGACCTCAAAGAATTAATAATTTTTCATTCCTCCTGATTTCTTTATAAATCTGCCCACTGTGAAAGTAGAATCAGAGGGTAGAGAGGAGGTAACTGAAACTGAAAAGTGACTGTCTTGCATATATAATCTTGAGAAGGAAACTGGACTATTTGGTAAGGAACAAGGCTTTCCTGGACCAACACAGCCATGGAGGTAGGGAGCCAGACTAGGACAAAAAAGCATGGACAATGAGAAAGTAGGGTAAATTATCCATCCTCCCATACCCCTCTTTTACCCTTCCTCTTTCTTCTTCTTCCACCTTTTTGACAACTAAGACTTGCCTGAAACAGGTTTCTGCACCAGGGGGTACAGAAGACTAAAGGTTGAGCTACAGCTAGGGCTATCCACCAGAAGCAGGGATTTGTGGGAGCTCATCAAGAAACACTAATATTCATGTTGACAGGGTAATTCTTTCCCCTTCTTCTTGAGCACTTGATTGTAGAATATGATGATTGCTTCCCTAATAAAAACATTGCTTCATGTAATTTGAGAGCCTGAAACATAAGAGTGAGGAAAGGAAAAGTACAAACTTTGCAACTACTTTAGTGATTACTTTGAAAAGAGTAAATGTGTGAAGCCATCCATTAATCAGGAGAAAAAAATTCTTCTAGATGTGGTGGTGAAACTTTAATCTGACCATCATATAGCCATTTGTGTTATTATCTTTCTCTTTTATTCAGTAAAATATATATAGCTCTGATTTGTGTTTCTTGGTGGTTTAGGTAGAATGGAGAAAGGGATAAGAATGTTTTAAAATCATAAAATATTTTATTATTTTCCAGTTACATGTAAAGATAGTTTTCAACATTTGTTTTCATAAGATCTTTAGTTCCAAGTTTTTCTCCCTTGCTCCCTTCCTTTCCCCTCCCCAAGACAGAAAGCAATCTGATATAGGTTATAACATATTTCTGCTTTAGTCATGTTGTGAAAGAAGAATCAAAAGAAAAGGGAAAAACCTCAAAAACAACACACACACACACACACACACACACTCAATTTAGAAACTGTATGGTTCAATCTGCATTCAGAATCCACAATTCTTTTTTCTGGATGTGGAGAACATTTCCCATCATGAGTCCTTTGGAATTATCTTGGATCATTGTATTGCTGAGAAGAGGTAAATCTATCACAGTTGATCACCACACAATATTGCTGTTACTTTATACAATGTTCTCCTGCTTCTTTGCACTTCACTCAGCATCAGTTCATTTAAGTCTTTCCAGATTTTTCTTAAATCTGCCTGCTCATAATTCTTACAGCACAATAGTATTCCATTACATTCATATACAACAACTTGTTCAGGCATTCCCCAATTAATGGGTATTCACTCGATTTCCCATTCTTTGCCACCACAAAAAGAGTTGCTACAAATATTTTGCACATGTAGGTCCTTTTCCATTTTTGATGGAGAGATAAGGATCTTAATAAAAACAAAACATGGTCTATATTTAGAGCTTTTCCAAAGTCATATCCTATAAAATTATTTCTTTACCGTGTAGGGAAAACAGTATAGGAAAATAAACAACACATGAACCAAATCTGACTTTATATTGACTATAATAAGTGTGGAAATTGGACTAAGAATGTCCTGTGTTCAAATCCCATTTTGAAGTGTGTGTATTTCATATATACACATGTGTGTATGTATATTTGTGCATATATGTATGGATATACTCATGCATACATACATGTGTGTATTTATATATACCCCTTAACTTCTCTAAACTTTATTTTATTTTTTTTCTTTTTCATGGGGCAATAAGGGTTTAGTGACTTGCCCAGCGTCACACAACTATAAACCTTAGTTTCTCCATATGTAATATGGGAATAAAAACATATGTAGGACCTACATCACAAAACTTATGTCAATCTCAGATGAGATCCTGTATGCAAATCACTTGACAAACACTAAAGGACGTTCTAAATTTCTGTTGTCAATCTCAGTATTTTATAATTTTTTAGCCAACCAGGAAGAGCTAATTCATTTATCAAGGAACAAGAAATCAAATCATACAAACCTATTGATCCATCATAAAAAATGAACAAAAAATCCAATAATATAATAAAAGACATTGTATGATAGACTAGAAAGGACTTTGACTTTGGAAACAGGGGATGAGGGTTCAAATCTCAGTTTTATTACTCCTTTGTGTTAAGTTGGACTAGCCATTTCATATCTCTGGGTCTTATTTTTCTTATCTATAAAATGAGTAGGTCAAACAACTTAGAAGGTCTTCAACACCCTTTCCAGATATAAATTGCAAATATAAAGTGCTGTGTACTCCAAATAACATATTTTACAAAACTGAGCACATTTTTCAGTGATAAAATATGGAACTTTTTACAAAATGAAGGATTTCTAATAAATTTTCTTAAGAAAACTACAGATAATTTGGGCCTTTGATTTGTGTATTCAACCAAAACTAAAGAATTTTTGCAATTGTAAATAAATGTACAAGTATAACAATATTATTTTAAGTTATAAATCAATATTATATATTACAGGTAGAGTCAAATAACATTGGAAGTAACAATTTGAATTAATGATATTATTGAAGCAAAGGGAGAATATTTTTCATCTACTCACATGTTGGGGGATTTTGATACAAATAAAATGAACTAATATTGATTTTTTAAAGGAAAGGAATATCTAGGGATTATTATCTGGACTGGATAGCAGAAATTTATGTAGTTCTGTATTCAAGAGTGGTGACTGCCTGAATTATTTTTGTGGAATAATTTTTGGTAATTTAGTGCTATTGTTAGAAAGTAAAAATAATGAGATTTGAAATAAATGAAAATAGTCAGAGTTTTTAGAACTCTTAAAATTAATTTACTAAGTTCACCCAAGAAATGGAAAAGAGTTACTAAAAAAGATTACCCTAATGCCATATACAAGAATTACTAATAAAACATAAAATAAGACATAAGCTGTTAAAGTCATGGGCTAAAATAAAATATATTATGCTGAAGTTGTATCTTCCAAAGCAAGGGCTACAATTATAATTTTAGATATGGTAAACATAAACATAGATTTCATGAGAGAAAGAAAAATAACTTTGTACTGAAAAGTATGTTATATAATTTAAAATATCAAACACACAGACATATATGCACTGCATATCCTGGCATCTAAACTCAAAAAAGTATAATTAATAAAGCAATAATTGAATGATTGTATTATTGTTAATCTTTTGAAATTTGAAAGATTTTTATAAAGATAATTATAAAATGTTTCTCTTCAGATAAAGTGGAAAATAGATCTAATAGTTTGATTATGATTATTTAATGGAAATCTTAAATAGATCTACTTTGAAAATTAAATTTTATTTTACCAAAAATCATCACATGTTAAATATTAAAAGATAGTCATAATTAAGTTTACAATTTTTATTAAACAACTAGTAAATATAAAGCACTGTTCTTGGAAATATGGATGAAAATTCAACAATATATCATAGCCTTCAAGGAGTTTGTGTTCTAAGGAAAGAAAAATATTTTAAGGATTTCTTTATAAAACACAGAAATATTATAAATAAATGAAGTATGAATAATACATGGAAATCTCATTGGAGACTAAATACTTATAACATTCTCTATATAATGAATGTGTGAGAGAACAAATCATAGAAATATTAAAAAGTTATATTAAATCAAATAATAAAAATGAGCCTATAGGCTAAGCTTGAGAAAGGTATAGATTTTACTCATATACAGAAGCATGAAAATTTGTATGGAGACTTGTCTCTCAAGCAAATGAATTCCAATGTTAAAGCAAGCAAGGTCAACTTCTCCTTAAAGTTTGAGACTAGTTGTAAATTATTCATTTTTAGCTATATTGAGAGAGGTAGTGTTTGTAGCATGAAATACCTTCTCTAAGTTAAGTGGACCCAGACCACAGAAGCTTTGAATGATAATTATATGGGCAAAAACAGTTTTTAAAGGAAATGCATTCAATTTTATTAATTTCTCCTTAAATTTTCAGGGTTTCTAATTTAGTATTTAATTAGAGATTTTAAATTTGTTCTTTTTCTAGCTGTTTAAGTTTCATGCTCAATGCATTGATCTCCTCTTTCTCTTTTTTATTGATGTATTTAGAGATGTAAAATTTCCCCTAAGCACTGCTTTGGCTGTATCCCATAGATTTTGGTATGTTGTCTCATTATTGTCATTCTCTTAGATGATGTTATAGATTGTTTCTATAATTTGTTGTTTAACCCACTCATTCAGTAGAATAATATTATTTAGTTTCCAGTTAATTTTCAGTCTACCTTTCCATGGCTGTTTGTTACATGTAATTTTTATTGCATCATAATCTGAGAAGGATGTATTTACACTTTCTGCCTTTCTGCATCTGACTATGAGTTTTTTGTGCCCTAATACATGGTCAGTTTTTGAATATGTGCTATGTACTACTGAGAAAAATGTAAATTCCTTTCTATCCCCATTCAGTTTTCTCCAGACATCTATCATATCTCACTTTTCTAACATTCTATTGATCTCTTTCACTTCTTTCTTATTTATTTTATGGCTATATTTATCTAATTTTGAGAAGGGAAGGTTCAGATCCCCCCTCACCCCAGTATACTTTTGATGTCTATTTCCTTTTCTAACTCATTAACTTCTCCTCTAAGAATTTGGATGCTATACTACTTGGCACATACATGTTTAATATTGATATTACTTCATTATCAATAGTACATTTTAGCAAGATTTAGTTTCCTTCCTTATGTCTTTTAATTAGATTTATTTTTACCTTTGCTTTGTCTGAGATAAGGATTGCTACCCCTGCTTTTTTGACATCAGCTGAAGTATAATATATTCTGCTCCAGCCTTTTACCTTTACTCTGTGTGTATCTCTCCGCTTCAAATGTGTTTCTCGTAAACAGCATATTGTAAGATTCTGGGTTTTAGTCGACTCTGCCATTCACTTCTGTTTTATAGCAGAGTTCATCCCATTCATATTCACAGTTATTATTACTGGCTGTCTATTTCCCTCCATTCTACTAACCCACTTTGTACTTTTACCCCCTTCTTTCACCTTATTCCTCCTCATCAATGTTTTGCTTCTTACCCCTTCCTCCCTTAATGTGCCCTCACTTTTATCATTCCCCCCTCCCTTTTCTTTACCCTTTTCTCCCTTACTTCTACCCTCCCTTGTATCAGTTCCCCCCTTTCCTCTAACCCTTTTAATTCCCTAAAGAATAAGCTAAGTTTCTTTATCCAAATGAACATATATGTTACTCCTTCTTTGAATCAAATCTAGTGAGAGTAAGGTTGAAACAATATTCAACTCTCTCTTCTTTCCCTCTAATAGGTTTTTTGTACCTCTTCATATGATGTAATTCACCCTATTCCACCTCTCCTTTCCTCTTCTCCTCATAAATTTCTTTTTAAACCCTTAATTTTCTTTATATCATTACATCAAAGAGAATTAATATTTATACCCTCTATGTATAATCCTTTTGTCTGTCCATATGTATACACACACACACACACACACACACACACAGAGAGTTCTCAAGAGTTATAAGTATTATTTACCCGTGTAGGGATGTTAAAAATTTAACCTTATTAAATAACATTTTTCCCCCCGATTACCTTTTTAAACTTCTCTTGACTCTTGTATGTTAAGATTGAATTTTCTATTCAGTTCTAGTCTTTTCATCAGGGAACCTTGAAAGTCCCCTATTTCATTGAATGTCCATCATTTACCCTGAAATAGAATGCTCAGTTTTGCTGGGTAATAGATTCTTGGCTGCATTTCAAGCTCCTTTGCCTCCTGGAGTATCTTATTCAAAGCCTTTTGATCCTTTAATGTTGAAGCTGCCAGGTCCTGTGCAATCCTGACTGTGGCTCCATTATATTTAACTTGCTTCTTTCTGGCTGCTTAGAGTATTTTCTCCTTCACCTGATAATTCTGGAATTTGCCTACAATATTCCTTGGAATAAAGATTTGAAATTTCTCTAAGCTTTTGAAAATGTATGTTTCTATATATACCTATTTCCTGGAAAGCAGATGTTGATTAAATCCAACTTTATACTTTAGAGATACTTTGTGAATATCTTTCCTTTTTGTCTACCAAAAGGTTTTTCATGGATACTTATGTGTGATGTAAGAGCAGTGAGAGGGTACAATGGATAGAGCACTGACCCTAAAGTTGGGAGGAACTCCATTCAAATCACACCTCAAACACTTAATATGTTTGTGACCCTGGGCAAATCACTTAAATCCAATTTCCTTTAACTTCCAGGGCCATCTCTAGTCATCCTGATGTATATCTTGCCACTGGACCCCGATGGCTTTGGAAGAGAGAGTGATGTTGGTGACTGCACAGCTCTCCCTCTTAAAACCCAATTAACCCCTAGCCATGACATCACTTTCTGATGAAATGGTCATCTTCACAAATGAAGGACAAACAACAATATGCAATATCGGAACAAGGAAAATATAACATTTATAAAAATATAAAGTTTGAATTTTAAAGGAAAGGTAAGCAGTGACTGGTTAAAATAATATTTACCACCCTTAGTTCCTAAATCAATCACGAATTTCTCTGGTATTGGTATTATATTGGTATAGTTAATACACCATCAGGGGCAGCTAGGTGGCGCAGTGGATAGAGCACCAGCCTTGGAGTCAGGAGTACCTGAGTTCAAGTCCGGCGTCAGACACTTGACACTTACTAGCTGTGTGACCCTGGGCAAGTCACTTAACCCCAATTGCCTCACTAAAAAAAAATACACCATCAGGATTAAGAATTTAATAGACAAATTATGGGTTTTGTAATCATTAATAACAAAAGGGGTAGGCAGAGCGAAGATGGTGGAGGAAAGACATTAAATGCTTAGAGCTCCTGACACAATTACACCAAAAACAGCCATAAAAAACTCCTAGAGCAGCAAAACCCACAAAAAAGATGGGATGAGGTTATTTTCTAGTCAAAGACAGCTTAGAGGGGGCTGTGCTGGGCTACAAGAAGAGGCCAAGTCTATAATTTCTCTAACACAGTCCCCAGGCCAGCTGAGCCAGAGAAAACTAACCACAAGACCTCCAAATCAGCTGCAGCATGAGCATCTTTTGGAACTAACCTTATGGTTGAGTGAGAGGGCCAAAGAGCTGGCTGGGGGGATTGGAAATACAGGGGTATCTGAGGGGCCTAAGGAGGAATTTGGCTATCTAACCCCATCAGGGAACCAGGAAGAAATCTTGAGTGGCTGGAGGCCCAAGTGGGGGAAGGGCACAGAGTCATCATAGATAAGAACCATAGCACACAAACTTTTGCTGGCTGGTTAATTAAATAGCAAGTTGGCTTGAGGTTATCTTAAGACCAGAGAACAGGCCAGGTGAGAGAAAAACCTGCCCTTCCTCAAACCCCAAACCGGGGACCCTTTCAATCTTGGGATGCCGTAGCTTGGAAGTAGGGCCCCACTGTAAGAAGGAGTCAAAAGTCAAGGAAAAGATGGCAAGATGAGCAAGCAATGAAAGTTGAGAACTCTAGAAAGTTTCTTTAGCAACAAGGAAGATCAAGGGGCATCTTCAGAAGAGGATAGCAACATCAGGGACCCTCTATCCAAAGCTTCCAAGAAAAATATAAATTAGTCTCAGACCATGGAATTGCTCAAAAGAATAAGTAGTAAAGATAGAAGAATAAGAATACGTAGGATAGATAGAAGGAAAATTTAGAGAGGTGGAGGAAAGAATGGAAACAGAAATAAGAGTGATTATAAGAGAGTAATGAGAAAAAAGGCAACAGCTTGAAAAACCGAATGGAAAAAGAGAGTGATAAAAGTCTCAGAAGAAAATAATTGCCTAAGAATTAGGATTGAATAAATGGAAGCCAGTTTGTGAGAAACCAAGACACAAGAAAGCAAATCCAAATGAATGAAAAATAGAGGGCAATATGAAATATCTCCTTGGAAAAAGAGCTGACCTGGAACATAGGTCCAGGAGAGATAATTTGAAAATCATTGGATGAACTGAAAACCATGACCAAAATAAGAGTTTAGAAATCACCTTTCCAAGAAATTGTCAGGGAAAATTGCCCTAATATTCTAGAAGTAGAACGTAAAATAGAAATTGAAAGAATCCAACAATCACCTCCTGAAAGAGATCCCAAAAGGAAAACCTCCAGGAATATTATAGCCAAATTACAGAATTCCCAGGTCAAGGAGAAAATATTGGAAGTAGCTAGAAAAAAGGAATTAAAATACTGTGGAGCTATAGTAAGGATAACACAAGATCTATCAGCATGTACATTAAAGGACCAGAGGGCATGGAATATGATATTACTAAGGGTAAAGGAACTGGGACTACAGCCAAGAATCACCTACCTATTAACATTGAGTAAAATCTTTCAGGTGAAAAAATAGGATTTCAATGAAATCCCATTTGTACTTTCAGGCATTTGTAATGAAAAGCCCTGAACTGAATAGAAAATTTGTCTTTCAAATACAAAACCCTAGAGAATTATAAAAAAGTAAACAGGAAAAATAAATCATGAGGGATACGAAAAGATGAAACTGTTTACATTCCTACATGGGAAGATAATACTAACTCATAAGAACTTTCTCAGTATTAGGGTAGCTGAAAGGAATACACTTACATAGCAAACACAGTCCCGAACTGAATATGAAGGGGATGATATCTGCAAAACATTTATTTTTTGTTTATACTTGTTTTCTGTGGGGCAGGGAAGGTGGGGTGCCTTATGTCTGGAGCTGGATTTTTGCTTGGGGCCTTCTGGGTCCAGGCCTGGTGCTTTCTCCACTGTGCCACCTTGCTAACCTATGATGACATATTTAAGGTAAAGTTAATGAGTAAGAGGAATGCAATAGAAGAAAGGAAAAGGGGAGGTAGAATGGGGGAAAGAAGCTCAGATAAAGGAATCAATAAAAGCTTATGGAGTGGAGGGGAAGATGGGGAAGGAGTGGAGGAGTGAGTGAACCTTACTCTCATCAGAATTGCCTTAAAGAGGGAATAATATACATACTCAAGTGGTATAGTAATATACTTTGCCCTAATGGAAAGTGGGAGGGGAAGGAGATAAGAGGTGTGTGTGGGGGAGAGAAAAAGGAAAGAAGGACAGATTGGGGGAGGGATCAGTAAAAAAGAAAACACTTTTTTTTTTTTTTTTAGTGAGGCAATTGGGGTCAAGTGACTTGCCCAGGGTCACACAACTAGTAAGTTTTTTTTTAAGTGTCTGAGGCCAGACTTGAACCCAGGTTCTCCTGACTCCAGGGCCAGCGCTCTATCCACTGCGCCACCTAGCTGCCCAAGAAAACACTTTCAAGGAAGTCGAAGGTATTCTTCATAACTGCACATATATGACTTATATTGAAATGATTTCATAGGGAGGGTTAAGAAGGGAGGGAGGAAGAAAATTTAGAACACAGAATTAGCTCAAAGATCTTAATCTCATCAGAGTTGGTTCAAGGAGGGAATAACATACATACCTAATTGTGAGGAGTAATCTTTCTAAACCTATAGGAAAGTAGGAGGGGAAGATGATAACGAAGGAAGGGTGAGAAAAGGGAGGGCAGAGCAGGAGTGGGGCCAGTCAGAAGAAAAACACTTTTGAGGAGGAATAGAGTAAAAGAATATAAAAAGTAGAGTAAATATCATGGGAAGGAAATAGGATAAAGGGAAATAGTATGATGATTGATTATAATGGCAGAATGTATAGTGCCTACTTTGCTGAGCTATTGTGAAGAAAATTCCTTGTCAAGTTTAAGGTACTATATAAAGGTTATGATGAACAGGATGCCATCAGAAAAATCTGGAAAGACCTGCATGAACTGAAGGAAAGTGAAATGTACTGTATATAAAATAACAGCAATAATGTAAGATGATCTGCTGGGAAGCATATGGTTATTTTCAGCAATACAGTAATCCAATATACCTTTGAAGGGCTTATGAAAATTGCATCCATCTACAGAAAAAGAACTAATGGTATCTGAAAACAGATTGAAGCATAATTTTTTTGATAGTTCCTTAATCTGAAGTTTGCTTTTGTCTATTTTCTCTCACAACCTGGCTATTGTGGAGATGTTTTCCATGACTACTCATGTACAACTTATATTTAATTGCTTGAGTTCTTGAGGGTGGGATGTGGGAAGGGAGGGACAAAGAGAAGTTGGAACACAAAGTTTTAAAAAATTGATATCAAAATTTGTTTTTACATGTAATTTGGAAAATAAAATTCTAAACAGAAAAAATAATTAATAACAAAATACTAAAAGAAGATTTTAATAGAAGAGACTGTATTTTGACAGAAATGCCTTTAAGGGAAAAATCTAAGGCAAAAGTTTCTTAAGAAGATTTACATTTTAGGATATGTTTTATTCTTACCCTCCATGTCATCCCAAAATTTTATTTTAAAAGTCTAAAGATCTAAGTACTTTGGCTCATTCTTTTCTTGATAATGATTAAGTTCTTTTTGTCCCCTTACAGAGTATATTTTTCTGTCATAAGATTTGTTTTGGATTTTAGAATAAGAATGTGTTCAGAAAATTATCCAATGATTTAACTTTTTATGGCACAATGTAGACATGCAGTCAATGAAGATGAGAGATGTTGTTTTTTAGCTCTGTACGTCATAGAGAATTGTTAAAATTGAAACCAGCTGTTCAAAGGAAATAGCTCTTTAATTAGAAAAATATGTGGAGCTTAACATATATGGTTGGAAGGGCACTTGAATGGAGTTCTGAGCTTTTCAGGATAAGTTTCACATTTATAGGCTGATGTTGGATACACATCTGTTTCTACCTGTACTGAATGATTGCTCTCCCACTTTGGACATGTCTATTGAAAAAAAAATAATGATAGACTCAGCTGTAAATCTGTTGTTTTGCTTTTATATGACAATTGATATCATGTGTACCATGTGAAAATCAAATATCCAACTGACCTCCTTTCAATCACCTTCCAGAAAACTGAAGTGAAAAGTTCTTCTCTCACCATTTGCTGGATTTAATAAGAAAGGAGCAAGGGCTTTTCTTGGCAAATTTTTCAAATATCAAGATGCAGGAATATTTCACACACATTTCATTCATCTATTTTTAAAGAATTTTAATTTTTATTAGAACTCTATTTTTAAATAATTCATTAATGACTATAGAAATCCTCAGAGACACAATAAGAAGAGAAAATTCTCGGTGGACTCCTATTCATTGTTGTTTCAATAACGAAGATGCCATGTAAGTGATGATGTCCCAGTGATACCTCAATCTGAATTACTCCACATAGCCACATTTTTTAATAATGAAGGAACCCACTGGGGCTATTTTGTTGCTCAGGCCAGTAACAACTCTGTATTCATTTCAGGGAATGCAGATGTTGGCCACATGCAGAAGGATGTGAAACAGAAATTGTGACCTGAATTTATGATCAATAGGTTTAATGGCATCACATAGTTCTTGAAGTATTTTCACAGCTTATACATTTAGTTCTGTCTGTATTTATATCCACCATAGTTTTACCCTTTTTACTAACTTGACCTGTCAATTTTTCTAAATGCTTTTCACCGAGTTAATAAAAAAATGAAAGCCAAGATAAGCATTACTTAAAAGAATGCAATTTAAGGGAGATATATAATGACCTTAGCCCTGATATAAAAGTACCTGAAGTTAACTTCAACCCATTCCTTTAATTTCATATTATTTTTCTATTAATAGTGCCCACACTCCCTGAAACATAAGAGTCTCAGTTGTCATAACAACACACTAGTGGTAATAGCTATAATATCACTAAAAAAAGCCCTTAAATGAAGAAAATACTGACATATAGTAATAAGTGTGCATGTCAGATTATCTAATGAATGGTTTATGTTATAAAATCTCTTGTCTGAAAACACATGTGAAATTCACATTGGTTCTAATAGAAATGTTTTAAATATATCTCTTGAATGAAATAACTACTGAAACCCATACTCATGCTGCCTTACTATGTAAATTCCCCAGAGTTTACCTCATTTTAGTCAAGAAGGATTTATTTTTTTCTATGTGTCAGACATTGTGCTAAGTACTGGGAATACAAATAACACTAGAAAGAAATTTTGTCCCTTCCCTCAAAGAACTTATATTCTAATTAGGGGAAAGCAACACATGAAAAGAAGTTGAAGGAAAGTGGTGAAGTTGGGTACAAAAAGGCATGATTAAGGAGTTTGGTAGAGGAAGTCCAGAGTGTAGCCTAGAGACAAAAGAGACGTGTCTGCCCTGAGTGACCTTTTTATTTGGAAATTTTGGAAGGATCCATCCAATTCAAGGGAGTTTATAAAAGTAAAGGTATTTTCAGTGTGTGAATACTGGAACTGAAATGAGCTTCAAAACGAAAAGCTTGGGCATGGTAGAAATTGATTGATTAATTAAAAAGGTGAGAAGATTGATTTGCTATACAATGCAGCAGAAATGTACATTGAAGGTGGCCCATAAACTAATCCAGAAGAATGAAACAGCATTTTAATCATGTAGTAATTAGTTATCTATATATCTATATCTATATTATAGAGCATACCTTCATATTTTAGATGCTAATCACTACAGAAATCTAGCTATACATATTTGTTTCTAATAAAAAAATGCAGAGGCAGCTTGTTGGCAAAGTGGATAAAGCACTGCCCCTAGATTCAGTAGGACCTGAGTTCAAAACTGGCCTCAAACACTTGACACTTACTAGCTGTGTGACCCTGGGCAAGTCACTTAACCCTCCTTGCCCTGCCCAATAAAAATGCTTCAAAGCATAACTTATATTTCTCTTAAAAACACACCTTTCCATTGCTCTTTCAATTCTCATGATTCTATAATGAAAAATCATTTCTAGGATTCATTTTTTTTTCTTTTTTAAACTTTAGTTGTTTCTGAATATCTCTAGTCAAGCATATTTCCTTTATATTATCCAAAGAAGAATATTGTGTTTTTCGTTTTATGGTGAACATATGATTTCTCAGGTGTCTACAGGCAGCAACAAGGTCATAGAGTGAGAGTAAGAATAGATCTGGGACGGTATCAAGGAATTGAGCCTAGGTTGAATGGTAAGAACATCCAAGGAGGGGCAGCTAGGTGGCCCAGTGGATAAAGCACTGGCCTTGGATTCAGGAGGACCTGAGTTCAAATCCAGCCTCATATACTTGACACTTGCTAGTTGTGTGACCCTGGGCATTTCACTTAACCCCCATTACCCCACAAAAAAAAGACACCTGAGAAAGCTAAAATTCTAGCTAGTCTGTCTAAAATATCTAATGAGTAGTCGCCAATAAATTATAAGCTTTAGCAAGAATTAGGCTTTTAAGCATTTATTAAGGAGAATAAGAATTTGGTAAAGAGAGAGAGAAAGGCCTACATTCATCTATCTATTAAAGGGAGAGCACATTTCTAGCTCCCTTTTCCACCAGAGTCCTCAGGAAAAAACCCTAGTCAGAGCACCAGGCTCCCCCCTTCTTCCTCCCACAAGCAAACATCACTTCCTGATGCCAAAGAAAAGACTCCTGGTCTTGCCCTCAAAGACCTTCACTTCATGGCAGAGCTTTTCTACAGTAAGTCTCCAGCAGGTGGCATCATTCCAATTGTTACACACCCAAGGAACATTCAGAAACCTAAATTTCATATCTGGTATGTTATGGAGGAAATTGGGGGAGTTGGGGATTGGGGGTTTGGGGTTTCTTAGGAATTCCTCTTGAAAGAATTACACTGCCCTTTTCCCTCTCCTGCTGCTCAAGAAGTGGGCCACCATCATGAATGACACTGTAACCATCAGAGGCAGGAAGTTCATGATGAAACAGACTTCTTCAGTGCAAACAGAATGGTTATAGATAGCCTTCATCCTGGAAAGGCCACAGTGCCCAAGACTGAAATTCGAGAAAAATTAGCCAAGATGTACAAGACAACTCCAGATGTCATTTTTGTCTTTGGATTCAGAACCCATTTTGGTGGTGGCAAAACAACAGGCTTTGGCATGATTTATGATTCCCTTGATTATGCAAAGAAAAATGAACCAAAGCACAGATTTGCAAAGCATGGCCTATATAAGAAGAAAAAGACATCAAGAAAACAGCCATGCCTAATGGGCCTATCTCTCCTGCTTCAATGTTTGTCTCGTGAAGAAGACCAATGTCAGCTGGCCAGGTCAAACTTCAATAGTCCAACCCCATAACATGTGAATACAGAGCACTTTCTTTCACTTCCCTTTCCTTTTTCTTCTTTTTAAAACATGCATTGAGGGCCTTTTCTGCTTAGTGTTCTATGTTATCCCCTGGGGGAGGGGGTGACAATTTAGATAAGGTACTGTTCTTGTCAATATGGAGCTTAGAGTGTGGAGTAGGACACAGCACAAATTCAAATTATTATATATTACTGCACGATAACTGCATCAGAAAGTTTAAAATTAAAGTTTAATATGAAGTCTGTAAGTCATTATCAGTGGTGTAGTCAAGGAGGGAATAGGGAATTCTTCATGGAAGAAATGGTATTTCAATTGGACTATAAAGAGTGAAAGGGAGTTCAACAGGAAAAAGAAAAGATGAAGATCTTTTTTTTTTTTTTTTTTTTTTTTTTTAGTGAGGCAATTGGGGTTAAGTGACTTGCCCAGGGTCACACAGCTAGTTAAGTGTTAAGTGTCTGAGGCCGGATTTGAACTCAGGTACTCCTGATTCCAGGGCTGGTGCTCTATCCACCGCGCCATCTAGCTGCCCCAGATGAAGATTTTTTGAGGAATAAGGGACAGTGTGAAGAAAGACATGAATTCCGCTAAGTAAGGAAAACTCCAAATGATAAGATTTAAAGTCCAGGAATAGGGTTGAGGACATCAAATGTAATGAACTGAAATGGTGGGAGTCAGAGTTTATAATCAACTTGTCTATAACCATATTAAATTGTTAGGTTGGAAATTTGTAAACTACTATTGGCCTGGCATAGTGCCTGATTTGCATGTTTGTTTGCTTGTTTTTTCAACTTTCCATAGTCCAATGGTAGCAAATTATGATGCCCTTTGTGTGATTTTAGTGGACTAAAGGAAGATTTAGTTGTTGAAATGTTCAGCTTAGAGTTAAAATAACATGTGGGGGGATTTGGACTCAAGATAAGAAAAAAACAAAACATTTTTCCAATGTTTAGAGGTATCAAGATATGTAAATAAACCATCTCATTAAGGAATATACAATAGCTAGAATTGTTCAGTTGAAGTGAGGATGAGAAGTTGTTTGTCTGTTTTAGAAAGGATTCCCGAATCATGTTTGGGCAAGGTGATAGAGTTTCTCAGGTCCATTCCTTACTATATGTATCATCAGTGGGAACTTTTTAAAATCCGAAATATTTTAAATGCTCTAGGAGTGATTATGGTGTTGCTATGGTTTGAGAAAACTTAATGTCCTCTCTAAACAGAAAATATTTCACATTTCAACATTTGCCATATTTCTCCATTATATTTGGCTGCTCTGCTACCTGAATAGTAAGGGTATAGTGAACATAATTGAATATTTATTTGATGGGTAAGAATCTTTAGGTCCTCATGACCATGGTTCTTAAAATCTTTTCAGTTTCCAATATTATTCATATAGATACAAGAAGGATGCTGGGATTATACTGAGCCTTTGGTCTTGAAATAAATAAATAAATAAACAAACAAACAAACAAACAAACAAACACATCCACCCATTACCTGAACTGGATTTGTGATGATTCCCTTTTTTAACATTAAAAGAGAGCACAGGGGCAGCTAGGTGGTACAGTGGTTAGAGCAGTGGCCCTGGAGTCAGGAGGACATGAGTTCAAATTCAGCCTTGGACACTTAACATTTACTAGCTGTATGACCCTGGGCAAATCACTTTAACCCCAATTGCCTCACCAAAAAAAAAAAAAATGAAGCACAGAGAAAAAAATGCTGATTAATTAAAGGTTTTAATGAATTGGGTTCTGGCTTATCCAGGATTTCCTGTAACTTAAAAGAACTATGTATCATAATACATCTTTCAACTGTAATGTTTCTTAAAATATATTTAAGCCACAGTCGTATCATTGCATAAAGATGTGCTGCCTGGTTCTAGAAAAATGCAATATTCAAGTATGAATAATCTTGGTCTTATATAACTCCATCCTCCATACGGTTCACTTGTTTTGGTCCTGTATGTTCATGTAGGTGTTTTTTTTTTAAACAAAATGACTGAAAAACACACACACACACACAGATATAAGCCCTCTTCCCAATTATCAGGGCCTTCCTAGAAGCTAGTTCTACTTGAATGTACTTCTTTAACAATTATTCTTCATCTTCATTCTGAAATCCAATAAAAATGTTTTAATTACCAGAAATGGTGAAACTCAGTATAATATATTAATTAGATGATATTAGTCATCTGACTTTTGAGAGAGATGTAGACTTCACAGTACTTCATCTCATTCAGTTTTTCATTACTTTGATCCTCTAAGAAAATAATTGCTATGCATTAAAATAATGCAAGTTTCATTCCTTTGTTTAATCCATTTCAATTAATTTAGGCATGTAGTTTGTGAGTAATCAAATCACTGTCTTTAAAGTAAGAAAAGGTACCAAATATTAAAAAACACTGAAGGGGAAAATATTTATAATATTAAGAAAACTTGACAATTACTGATATTTTTCTTAGTTAGATATTGTTTCTGATGTTTTAAGAAGACAAGTGACTCTCACCATTCAAAATATTTAAGGCCTTTACAGATATTTTGGATTTAGGAAAAAAACAACACAATAGGTTTAGCAATTTTTAAGTTATTCTGTATTAAGAGGGAAATTCAATCCATATGTTTATCAGTCCTTTATACTTAACTCATAACACTTTAAAAACAATGTTATTTCATATCCATTCCCCCCAAAATTTTGAGACTTTCTAATGATCCTCTTTTTCCTAGAAATTGAGATCTCTTTTGTCATGTCAGTAAATTATTAATAGCAAATGATTTAAGTTTTTAAAGTCAATAATGCTTCATTGATTGATTGGAGGAGGTGGTTAATGTTTGGAGGGAATCCTAATCCTGGTACACAGTGTTCTTTTAGCTAGACTCTTAAATAATACTCTATGTTAGCAGTTTAGCTACATCCTTTAGTGGTTATTTGCATATGATCTTCCTCTAATTCAGTTCCCAATACTGAGAAGAGTTAATAACTATGATGATAACACCTCACATTTATATTCTGATTTACAGTTTATGAAATACTTTCCTCACAACAATCCTGCAAGATATGTAGTATTATCCCCATTTTTTAATTGAGGGAACTGAGATTCAGAGAAGTTTAATGAGTTGTCTTTATGTCTAATTAGTGACAATCAGGACTTGAATCCAAATCCATTACTCTTTCCATAATGCTAAGAAAATTATCATGAGACATATTAACTACAGGAAATAACAAAATCCTGAAATCATAGAAATTGAAAGTTGTAAAGTTCCTTGTTGTCAGTCTAGGAACTAAAATGTAAGTTCCTTTGATCAAAAGCTTTTCATAAGCTTGCCCCAACTTATTATGTAGTACTCATTATACACTGATTCCAGTCACACACTCTGGGTACAATTCATCCAAAATTTTTTTGCTGTTTCTCAAATTGCATGTCTTTACACTGACTCACACCAAAGATGTTCTCCCTTTCTTACCTTCTCACAAAATACCTCCCTTCTTTCCAGAATCAGCTAAAGAACCTGATTTTACTGTAGTTGAAACCTTTCTGGTTCCTTATTCTTACCTCCAGAACTACTGGTGTCTTCTCTTCATAAACTACCTCTCATTATTTAAAAAAAAATTACTCTGTATCCATACATAATGAACATAATGATTCAGAGAATGTAGGTTCCATGAGAATAGGGATTATTTTACTTCTATATTTATATTCTGTGTGTAGCATAATTGCATTTAATAAATGCTTGTTTCGTTACCCCAGCAACTACTTATTCCAACCCACATCTAAAAAGAATCCTCACCATAACATTCCTGGCAAGTGGACATTGGTTCTTTGATGAAGACCTTCAGCTAAGGGGAAAAGAACTTTAATTTTCCTCTTTGCAACTTCTACTTATTGCTGCTTCTTCTTCTTCTTCTTCTTCTTCTTCTTCTTCTTCTTCTTCTTCTTTTTTGGTGGGGCAATGGGAGTTAAGTAATTTTCTCAAGGTCACACAGCTAGCAAGGATCAAGTGTCTGAGGCTGGATTTGAACTCAGGTCCTCCTGAATTCTAAGGCCTGTGCTTTATCCACTGAGCCACCTAGCTGCCATCATGCCACCTAGCTGCCCCCCTACCTAATGCTTCTTGATTCTGCCTTCTCAGTGCAAAAATAAAAATCTATACTCTATATGACCTCCCTTTGAATACTCAAAGATAGATATCATCTCTCTCCTGATTCTTTTCTTCCCAAGTCAAATATAGCCAATTTCTTCGAATGAAGTAGCTATGATGTTCTGGATTATTCTAAGCCAAATATTGAGCTGAGGTAATAATGATATATCATATTTATGTAGTATTTTACAGTTTATTTAATACTTGTCATACAAGACTCTGTGAAATAGCTAGAATAAGGATTATTACCCAGCTGTGGTACAAATATAGTCTTTGTTCTTCACTTTTTATTTCCTCACTTTCCTCATCTGTAAAAAGGGGATAAAAATAGCACCTAACTCCCATGGTTGTTATGAGAATCAAATGAAATAATGATTATAAAATGCTCAACACAATGCCTGACATATAGTAAATGCTATATAAATTATTATTATTATTAATTAGTATTATCATTTTTTCCACAATAATCCTGATTGTTATGCTACATGTGGGTTCTAGTAAGTGAAAAATAACTCAAGGAAAAATATTAGCTCTGGTAAGGTAGGTTTAACATCTGATAAATGCATACTTATTAGATATCTATTAAGTGCTTAATAATGTATTAAGTACTAAGAGATTAAAAAATAGATAAAACAAAGTCCAGTAAGGGGATAGTACAATAAATACACAGGGAAGAATATTATAAAATAATATGTAACACGCACAACAGAAAGGTTAAAAAAATTGTATATCCAATAGGGTTTCATAAAAGAGTAGTGGGTTGGACTTGAACATTTGAATAGGGATTTTTAGCTGAAAAGGATATTCCAGGAATGAAGAATATGTGAGCAAAGGCAAGGCTGTGTGAAGGAATAGATGAGGATAGTTTGTATAGTTGATGTATAACAAGTGTAGTGAAAAGACCATTGGCTATGAAATAAAAAAAAGTCTTAGTTGAAATATGAGGTTTGATGTTTATTTATCTGTGTGAATTTTGGCAAGTCACTTAATCCCAAATGAGATGAAGATGAGTTTCCTCACTTATAAAATAAAGAGTATGGATAAGATGAACATTGAGGTTCCTTCCAGATATAAGTTCAATGGTTACATAATTTGCTAGTATGATAGTCCCTTGTGGATTTTGGCAGACACAGCCTATATACTTGATCCAAAATGTTGATATGACTGGCCAATTTTATTTAACATCTGCTCCTCCATCCATGTAGGGACATTTCTCAGAAAGGGATATTGGATATATAGATGGAAAAAAATTATCAGGGTTTTACTATGTTCTACATACTGTCCTAAATCACTGGCAATAAATACACAAGCATAATGACAGGCCCTTCCCTCAATGAACTTACATACTAATTCAGGAAGACAACATATAACAGGAAGCTAAATAGCATGAGTAAAAGGAAGGCACCTAGGGCAGATGAAAGGTAGAGAAGGATACTGGGGAGTCATGGACTGATCTGGGTTTGAAGTGACTGTGGCTATTGTGGATATATCTTTGAATGGAAGTTCTGAAGAAGAAATTATCAATTGTTGGAAAAGGTCATAGTCAGCACAAGCAGGCAACTGGGATGAAGAAGGAAAAGTATTTGGGGAACTGTTGGTGAGCAACACATCATTCAACAGACAGTTTTAGTTTTAGTTTTAGTTTTTTGCTTTATAGAGATCTTTTCAATGGAAACTTCCAAGTCTATAGTTTTGAGGGAAATGTCCTAGTTCTGTATAATATACAAGTACATCAACAGGGTTTAGTTGATGATACAATTCTTCACAGTAACTTTAAAGGCAAAGGTTATATCATCAATTGTCATTCTGTCAATTAAGTACTTTACTACATGTGTGGAATTCTGATGGATGCTTAAGATGTAAACGTTAGAATGAAATAATGTCTATTTTCAAAAAAGCTTATCCCTCCAGTGGAAGAGAAATCAATAACATATATACATATACATATATAAACACATTATACATATAAATATATATATATATTATATGCATATATATGTTTGTATAAACACATATTAAGAATTTACAAGGTATCTTTGGTAGGGAAAGGCACTAGCAGCCAGGTATACCATGAAAAGTTTTACTTAATCTGAAATCCTAAAGGACCCTGGGATTCTGGCAGGTGGGAAGAAAGAATAATTCCACTATGGAGGATATGAAAAGAATGGAGACCACAGAGGCATGGAGAAATGGGCAGTCTCCTTTGAGGGAAGTCAAGAAAGCAAGTTTGTATGGAGTGTGGAATAAATGGAAGGGAGTAATGTATAATTGGTCTGGTATTCTAGAATGGATGCAGATTATGAAGTTTTAAGTGAAAAAGATAATTTATGTTTAACCCTCAAAATAATAGGTTGCTAATGGAGTCCATTGAGTAGAATGTTGACATTATCAAGCCTATATTTTATAAAAAAATCATTTTTTGGCTATGCAGGGACTTAATGGGACATTATGGAAACTAAAGAGACTGTTGTAATAATCTAGGTGAGAAGTGATAAGAGTCTGAACTGGAGTGATGCCTATATAAGGGAAGAGAAAGGGTATATGAGATAATTGAAGAAGAAATTACATAATTTGGCACATGGCTGGATATTTGGGATAAATGACAGGAGTCAAGGATGATAATATGGTTGTGAAACTGAATAGACAGTTGGTAGTGTGCTTGATAACAAGATGAAAGATTGGGAAAGAAGATAAAGTCTGTTCTAGATATGCCAAATTCCAGGTGCCTGTACAATATCCAATTTATAATGCATAATAGGAAGCTGGTGATATGTGGGACTGGAGCTTAGGAAAGAGACTAGGTTTGGATCCATGTCTAGGAATTATTTGCATAGCATGTAAATTATTATCATTAGAGCTGATGAGGTCACCAAATGAAAGAACTTAAGAGAAAAGAGAAGATTGCCTAGGACACATGCCTTCCTAAAAAGGGATGAAAGTGTATTACCAAGCGACACTGGCCCTAGGCTCACAGAAGTCTTTTAAAAAGACATTTGAACAAAAAAAATGAAAAAAGTTAAAAAAAGACATTTGAGATGAGTAAGAGAGTCTAAAAATGTTCCTTTGATGATCATAAATGAGACATGCTAAGAAGTAGGAAAAAGAAATGGATAGACAGGGAGAGATCTGGTGTTTTGTGTTTGGAAAGTGAGAAAGTGAGATTAAAAGAGTATAAGTCCTCACATGATCTGCATATTTAAGTCTATTAACTGTATTATTTCTAGTCTGATGAAATTAGATGCTCCTAGTTAGGCTCATTTTTCTGGCATCTGAGTCAAAATAGAGAGGCAAAATGGTTAGAGGCAAAATCAGACTTTCCTTGTCCTGACTGTGATTAATCAAAATGTTGCTTTTCAGGATACAAGTTTTGTTGTTCTTTTAATGACATCCTGCTCTGTCAATGAGTAGAAATTTGACTCAAATCAGTCACATAACTCACTGTAATGCATTTCCTGAGATTACCTGTTCTGGTGAAAGCCAAATGGAGTCTTTAAATTTCTCATATATATGTAGAGTTGGTTGATAAATACTGTATTCAAAATGGCTTAGGTAGGCAGGTTCCTACTAATATGTAGTGAATGATATGAAGTAACATTAGAAAGTTCAAGGTGACATCAGATTATAGAAGGCCTTTAATGCCATGCAGAAACTTTGATCTTTATTTTGTAGACAATGGGGAGCCAACTTCTTCTTCTTCTTCTTCTTCTTCTTCTTCTTCTTCTTCTTCTTCTTCTTCTTTTCTTCTTCTTCTTCTTCTAAGTCTTTTTTTTTTTTTAGTGAGGCAATTGGGGTTAAGTGACTTGCCCAGGGTCACACAGCTAGTAAGTGTTAAGTGTCTGAGGCCGGATTTGAACTCAGGTACTCCTGACTCCAGGGCTGGTGCTCTATCCACTATGCCACCTAGCTGCCCCTCTTCTAATTCTTCTTCTTCTAATTCTTTTTCTTCATACACACATACATATATGTATATATTAAATGATACACTCATGTACATATATGTGTATATTAAATTATACATATATTAAATTATATACACATATACATATATATTAAATTATATATACACATAGAGAATCTTAACTGAGAGATTTAAAATAAATTATTATAGTTCTCTATATATGTTAAGTAGATTTCTCATTAATACATATACTAATTATTTTTCCATGGAATTATTGAGCAGATTTAGTTATGTTTGAGCATACATGTATATATTTATATATCAACATGTATAGAGCAGTTATATAATCCATGAAATGTATGTATAAAAAATTATAGGTATTTCAATATTCTACCCCAGTCAAAAAGCCAATAATACTTTGACCATCATTAGAAAAAGTATTGACAACAAACAAAAAAAAATCATGCTACTGTTATAAAAAAAGTCCTCATAAAACATATTTAACTCCTGTGGATTGTTTATAATTCTAGTTGTCATGTCTGAAAAAACCCATAACATCATACATAACATCATAGCTGATGAAGTTGGTATGGAAAGCAACCAATTTGATGAGAAAGGGCTATCAACTTGACAAAGTCTCTCCAAACTCCTTTTGTTACAGGATAAAGATATGTGGATTAGGGGATTGTAGAAAGGTTGATTTCAAAGTGGTAGAATGATTGTCGAAGAGTAGTCATGAATTGGAAAGTAAATTAATGGTTATAGAGATAAATATAAATTGTTAAAGGTAATCAATAAGAGAAAATAAAGGCCCCAAAATCCTTTGGTCCAAACACTGAATTTTACAAATACAGAATAAGAGAGGAGTAACTATCTAGCTGGCCCCATGCAAAAAAATCTGAGGGGTTTTTTAATTGTCAGCTCAAAAGAGTTGAAAGTGGGATATGGCAAGCTAATAAAAATAATATCATAGCTGGAAAGGATGGCAGAGGTAACCTGCTCATTTAATAAATGAGAAAAGAATCTCAGAAAGTTATAAGACTTGCCCAAGGTCATACAGGTTATAAGCAGGAGAATCAACTTTCAACCTAGGCTGTCTGATTCTAAATTCATTCTCTTATCATGGCTCCTCTCTGTTTCCTTAGAACAGATTTTCAACTGTAATAAGAAAAAAGATAGTGTCCATAACAAGAGAAAAAGTAATTCTGTTTTGCTTTAGTTAGTCAAAATCTAGGGTTCTTCATTCAGTTATGGGTACAATATTTTAAGAAAGATGTGGAAAGTTGGAGTGTATTCCAGTGAGGGTGACTCAGATGATTAGAAGGCTAGACATCCTGCCATATAGGGAGCAGTATTCTTCTACATCATAGTTTTCTATATATGTATGCGTCTATGCACACACATACTCATATATGCAAATACACGCATGCATGCACACATACATACATGAGTGTATGCATACATGAATGCATCAGAGGTTCCATTCAAAATGTGATTGTTTATGATAATGTGGCTTGCTCATGAAGAAAGATTTAAAGACAGGAGCTCAATTAATTCTAAAATGTTGAAGTCCATATGGCAAATGTTATAGAACGTTTACATAATCATGAAAGATGTGAATCTCTAATGATCAAAGTGGAAAGCAACCTTGAAGCTTGAGAATGTCTTAAGCAAATAAATAAAAGTAGAGTTTCAAGAATAAATAGTAATAAGGACAGTATCCACTCAAAAAGAAATGGTCCAGGATGAAAAGACAAATAAGTTTATTAAAGATTATAGACATTTGTGGAAAGTATATATTTAAAGAAGTTAGAGATGAGTGGAATAAATGTCATTTATATTTTGTCGTGGGAGATTATCATCCCAATAAGAGTTGACCTTACATTGAAGAAAAGTTAGTAGCAATGAAGAAAAACTCTGCCTTCCCACAAAAGTTCTAGAATTCTTCAGTATGTCAAAAATAAAATTAAGGCAACAAAATAGGATGTATAAAGAAATCATGTATGCATGTGTATTTGTGTGTGAGAAAGACAGAGAGATGGAGAGAGAGAGAGAGAATGAGATTACTCTAGTGGAAACCAAGACTTTGGTGACCAAATACTGAATTCTTATAGTTCTATGACACACTGCTTTCTGTGGAGGTAGGAAAATAGATACTAACCAAATGGAGTTTACTGTTTGGGACATTAGAATGGGGATTGAATGAAAGTTGTTGTTTTTGACACTCATAGCTATTGGATGGCTATTAACATTCACATATTTATCCCAATGATAATAAAATCTAACATTTACATGATAATTTTAGGTTTTCAAATGTTTTTATATATTATCCCATTACTCCTCACAAAAACACAGATTAAATTGAAGACAAGAAAGGTTAAGAGACTTACACAGGGCAACATAGCTTTAAAATGTATTCATATATTTTATCAAGTTAAGTGGCTTTTTAACTCAATGATATTGACTGAAATATTTCAATGAGGCACATTCAAGAGAAAGGATGGAAGGAGGTATCTACTAGGTGGGGATGAATAAGTTCAATAAGTTGATTGATGAAAACACAAACATGTCCCTAGATGAACAAAACAATTTTGCACTATGTAGCCAAAGACTGTGTTAAGGGGTAATTTGCATCTAGCTGCTCTGAGATTTACCCAACAAAAAACTGGTAGATGGACTACCTTCTAATTTGGGGTGGTATGATCTATAGTAGTTAATTTAGAATTAATGGAGATTTTGGAAATGGAAGTTATGTTCAGAGTGAAATGATCAGAATGAAATTACTATGGCCAAGATATGCAAACTGGATTAAAGAGGTCTTTGGGCAAGAGACTTTAGGCAAGGAGACAGTGTAGCATACTGAAATAGCCTAGACCCAAAATAAGATGACAGTAATGAAAATGTGAGGGGAAACGGGTAGAATTGATAAGATTTGGCAATAACAATGTTGATTATAGGGAAGACATAGTAGTGTTAAGGGTTAAAATTCTAGCTAAACTGTCTAAAATATGTAATGAGTGGTCGCCAATCAATTACAAGCTTTAGCAAGAGTTAGACTTTTAAGCATTTATTAAGGAGAATAAGAATTTGGTAAAGAGAGAGAAAGGCCTAGATTCCTATCTATTAAAGGGAGAGCACATTTCTAGCTCTGCTCTCCACCAGAGTCCAAAGAAAAGAGAGCCCTAGAGTCAGCGCCAGTCTCTTCCTTCCTCCTCCCACTAGTCTGCGTCACTTCCTCCCCGCCAAAGAAAAGACTCCTGGTCTTGCCCTCAAAGACCTTCGCTTCATGGGCAGAACTCTTCTACAGTAAGTATCCAGCAGGTGGCGTCATTCCAATCATTACAGTAGGCACTATCAAAATAGTATTGGGGGGCCAGCTAGGTGGTGCAGTGGATAAAGCACCAGCCCTAGATTCAAGACGACCTGAGTTCAAATCCAACCTCAGACACTTGACATTTACTAGCTGTATGACCTTGGGAAGTCACTTAACCCTCATTGCCCTGCAAAAAAACCCAAATAAAATTTAAAAAATAGTATCAGAACAAAAAGAATTCAAAGCTATATATATGATTGATTTGATCCAACATGGTAATTCTTTGCTTGTCATTACCTATGCCTATGTAATAGGAAAACAACAACAAAAAAGTTTTCCTTGGAAATAAAGCAAGTTGTTTTAGGGAGAGATCTTAATTGTTGATTATATATCACCCTACCCCACCCCCACTGAGCATTTCATTTTTGTTGTGTCAACTTTATTTTTTCCATATTGAGGAACTAAAAAAAATCTTATTTTTCTCATCCTTTATAACCTTATCTTTAACACACTACAACTTCCTTAAAAGCTATATAAAAGGGGTGAAATTACAATATAATTGGTATCATTTGGCTTCCATTTATGCAAAGGATATTGACATAAAGGCCTCCTAAAGTAATTATTTATTCAGAAAATGAACCATGCACTTTTTCTAATATTGTATTTACTGTTGTTTTTTTTCTTTTGGATTCCTGCAAGGGTCATCATGGTAATAAAAATAGATTATTCATAGTCCCACCTCCCAACACTATGTAAAGATGATGTTATTTCAATGGCAAAATGGTGTTAAAAAAGCAAAAAAAAAATCTGCATTTCAAGATTTTTTTCTAGAAAAGCAAATCAATTTTGCCCCTTTCTTCAGGATGAGGCAAGGCATTATAATTTGCCCTCCCCCTATCCCTTGCAAATAAAAGTTCAAGGTTTTATTTAATAAGACTTACACTTGGAATTTCTTGGCATTAGGAAAATGAAAACAAATCATGGTTTAGCTCTCATATGGAAAAAGTAAACTTGGTTCAGGGGTTTATAACCTCAAAATCATCCTCGACTGTCCATATGTAACTTGCCTCTGTCCCCATGTCCATGTTCAATTTTCAAATCCAGTCAATTCTTTCTCAACAATATTTCTATTCACACACTATTCCAGACCCTCCTCACATCTTGAAGGAACTATTTTCAGAGTATCCTAATTGGGGTTCTTGTTTCTAGTCTCCATTTTCTAATCCATCCTTTAAAAGTTGCCAATATTATTTTCGTAAAGCAAAGATCCTTGTATGTCATTTCCTCATTCAAAAAACTTCATTGGGGATGGAGCCAAGATGGTGGAGAACAATGACTTCTCTGCCCTCTGCCCCAAATCCCTCCAAATCCCTTCAAATAATGCCATAGGATAATTGTTGGAGCAGCAGAACCCAATAAAAGATGGGTTGAAAAAATTTTCCAGCCAAAGACAGCTTAGATGGTCAACAGGAAAGGTCAGTTGTATAGGGGTAAGAGTGGAGTGCGCTCAGTGGACCCAGCCCCAGCCCCAGAGAACCAGTCCTTTGGAAAATCAGACTTAACTGTGGCAGCAGGTGTTTATGGAACTCAGCCCACAGGATGGAGAGAGAAGCTTTGCACAAAGAATGGACCCAGCCTGGAACATGCAGTGCTTCCAGGGCCTTTGAGTCTTCCATGTCAGTGGCTTCTTCTGAGGCTCCACTCATGGACTGGTGAAGGGGTTAAGTGGTTAGCTGGGATGAAGTGGCTGTGGTCTCTACGGGAGTTGGGGCAATGCACCCAGGTTCTGATCCAGTGGGTAGACTCTAGTGGTGGTGGACTAGTGGGGGATGGGCACAGGCATGCCAAGCTTCCAACCATAGAGAATCAGATTTCAATCAGAAATCTGCTTCTGTGTTGAGATGAGTAGGCAAAGAAAACAGCAGACTATGGAAAGATT